>NC_092709.1:245124244-245463115 GCF_047496885.1 Scyliorhinus torazame | reverse complement strand
GGCATCGGCTACAGTTGTGGGCGGGAGAACCTTCAACTATATTTGAGAAGGGAGTTCAGACCTTGAACTTGAGTAACACGGCAGCCAAGCTGTCAATCTTTTCAGGGGAAATCCCAAGAATTTTTGGAACCAAGAGTACGCCAGTGTCTTACCAGAAACGGAAGCCCAGCTGCCTTTAATTGTCGTAGGGGGACATAGACCAAGTCTAATGGGATGGGACTGGCTGCAGCAAATTAAGTTAAATTGGCTGGAGATCTTCAAAATTTCCAATAGCGTTCTCCAGGGCATCATCTGTAGATTCAAGGACCTGTTCCAAAACATAATGGGCCGAATAATACGAGTAAAAGCCAAGATTTTTGTTAACCGGAATTCAACGCTGAAAATTTTGGGGGCAAGACCATTCCATTACCCTGTGTCAAGATATGAAAGCCAAACTCAAATGATTGAAGGAACTGAGAATTATCAAGCCTGTACAATTTCCAGGTGGGCAGCTTCCATCGTCCCTGTACTGAAACCAGATCGCTCAGTCAGGATATGTAGGGACTACAAACCGACAATCAGCTAGGCAGCCCAAGTCGACAAGTGCCCAATTCCCAGAATTGAGGACCTCTACATGAAGTTGATGGGGGGTGGGGTCTCACATATATCAGATTGGATCTCAGCCATGCCTATTTGTGGCTGGAACTGGATGAAGAGTCTCAAATGTTTTCTCAATCAACATGCATAAAGGCTTTTTTCAACACACTAGGCTGCCCTTCCGCATTTCCTTGACCCGTGCAATATTCCAGTGCACCATGGAGCACATACTCCAGGATGTCCCAAGGGTTATGGTTACCAAGATGATGTCCCAGTAACAGGAACAACGCATGAAGAATACTTGTCAAGCCTGGAAGAGGTACTGCAAAGGTTTAGGGATGTAGGAATCTGTTTGAAATTAGGGAAATGTGCCTTTCATGCTGCAGAAGTCACAACTCCATTTCAGAGTGGTCTGCACATCTGTGAATAAAAGGTTAGAGCCATAAGAAAGTCTGAGGACCAAAGAATGTAGTCTCTGAACAGTAACTTGATTAACTTATTGGTCTCTGTTACCTTAACTTCAATCATCCAAAGACATTCTTTCTGTCCCAATTCCCTGATTGTCTGGACTGTATCTGGTTCTTTGGAAAGTCCGTTTTTTACAGACCCCTTGTCCTGTCCAGTCTTTGTTCTGGCAGAATTGAGGGATGTTCACCCTGCGGTGTCCTATCTCCAACTGCAACAAATTCAACCAAAACTAACTTCAAAAAACCTTTCTACCTTAAAAGGGTCACCAGTTGCTAAGCAATAATGACATGCTTCTGCTAGCTCTTCTTTACTCGTCACACCATAACCCTCTGTAAGCACAGCAAAAGCACAGGTGGAACTGAACCAACCCCCCACACATACAAACACCTTTGTTCAGCATGAATCTAACTATAGGTTTACCCTTCTTGACACAGAAATATTAAATTCAACCCACATAAAACTATACCTTATGTGCAATGTTTATCAATACAAATATAAATCACTTAAAACTACTTTTGTTTTCTAACATGCCCATCAGTAATTCTAAGAACTGTCTCCTCTAAAGGGGTGAGGAGGTGCAGCCATGCCTGTCGCCTGCCAGTTTTTTGCTTTTCTCCTTTTTTCCACAAGAGGGAAGGAAATGATCTTGAATGTGGCACAATGTATGTGGATGATGTAACTGCCATTGCTGAATAGCTGGAGGTGTGTGGAAACACTGAAAAGTGAGTGGCAAGGGTGTAGCGCTGCTTAGTGTTTAGTACTGCTTAGTGTGTCAGGATGAGGTGAAGCATCTGAATGCTAGGCCTGAGTCCTGATTGCTAGTGATTGTTGGTGGCTGAGTAATGGGGGTGTGGTGCATTGAGCAATGTGAGAGGTTAGCAGTTGGTAGGAGATAGCATTTGAAGAAACATTTACTGATCTTAACCACTTTTGTGATGTCACTGAACTTTTTCTGGCACTGTATCCAGGTTATTGGGACCAGACTCCCATAGAGCCCTGTGGCTGTTTTTTTAAATTTCATTTTTCCGAGATGTGGGCGTCACTGGCTAAGTCAGCATTAATTGCCCTTGCGAAGGTGTTGGTGAGCTGCCTTCTTGAACCTTTGCAGTCTATGTGGTGTGGGTGCACCCACTGTGCTATTAGGGAGGGTGTTCCAGGATTTTGATCCAGCGACAGTGAAGGAAGGGTGATAGAGTTCAAAGTCAGGATGGTGAGTTGTTTGGCGAGGAATTTCCATGTGGTGGGGTTCCCAGGTATCTGATGCCCTTGTTCTTCCAGATGGTAATGGCATTGGGTTTGGAATGTGCTGCCTAAATAGCCTTAGTGAGTTCCTGCAATGCACCTTGTAAATGGTACACATGATTGCGACTGTTTGTCGGTGGTGGAGGGAGTAAATATTTGTGGAAAGGGTGCCAATCAAGTGGGCTGCTTGGTCCTGGATGGTGTTGAGCTTCTTGAGTGTTGTTGGAGCTGCACTCATCCAGGCAAGCAGAAAATATTCTGTCACACCCCTGCCTTGAGCCTTGCAAATGGTGAACAGGCTTTTGAGAGTCAGGTGGTGAGTTACTAGCTGCAAATTCATAGCCTCTGACCTGCTCTTTTAGCCACTACCCCCACTACCCTTGCAGTCAATGTCGAGAGGGCTTCCTGGCCCCCTGTGGAATGTGATCCCTCTCCTCTTTTCCATCTCCTGCACTAAGGCCTCTGGTACTGCATCTGAACCCAAGAGCTCTCTCTCTGGCCTGTTGCTCCATAACTCTTGTTTTATCTTGAACAGAATGTCTTTCCCAGTCCCTTCCAGCACCTTCAGCAGCCAGAATGCCATTCCTCTTTAAAAGGCTGACTTGAAGAAGTGCAGGCAAATTTTAATTGATGCAATCTTCACATCAAATTGAGCACCCTGCTGAGCATGCAGCAGTGCTTTTCATGCTGGTCTGCACACCACAATCATGGAGATGAGGCAGCATGTAGTTTACTTGCTGCCTACATCACTTCCATTGGGTGCAGGGTAATTGTACATCACATTCCCAGTTAACACTTCTGGGCCTTACTGAACTTTTCCCTATATTTTTATTAAATTTAATCATTTCTAATATTGTTAGGTTGCTTTTCTATGATAATACAATTATTTCTCTGGTGTTACATTTTGTATAAGTAACAGATTTACAATCACTAGTCTTCTGAACAATAACCGCTGTTAAGGTGCAATAATTTTCTGTCACTGTTGACAAAGTATCCTGGATAACTAAATTCTGATTACAATATTAAAAGCCGTGCCCCCCCCCCCCCCCCCCGTCCCCCACTCCCGTGGTGTGCATTCCGGCAGCAGAGGCCACTCGCCATTTGCCGGTAGTGGGATCCTCCAGTCCCCCCGATGTCCACAGTGTTTTGCGTTGTTCGCCGGCCATGCTGCCAGGGGACCCGCCATACGGGTCACCAACAGCGAAACCGGAAGATCCACTTGGCTGGAAAAATCAGCCCAGTGATTCCCTCTGGCTTTTGTCTTTATTTGGTCTAAATTAAAATCTTCACTTATTTTGAAATCTATTTCTTTCAGTATACTAAGTGTTGTTCAGGCCATGTGTTAAATCCGGAGCTGTTATATTAGTTAAAGGATGAATGCTACTATGACCCTTGGTTGCAGTTTTTCTCCTGTCACTGCTATGCATTTTTCGATGAAATTCAGTATTTTCTTTCCCCTTTTCTCCTGTGATTTTATATGAAAAATGAAAATCGCTTGTTGTCACAAGTAGGCTTCAATGAAGTTACTGTGAAAAGCCCCTAATCGCCACATTCCGGCGCCTGTTCGGGGAGGCGCGTACAGGAATTGAACTGTGCTGCTGGCCTGCCTTGGTCTGCTTTAAAAGCCAGCTATTTAGCCCAGTGTGCTAAACCAGCCCCAACATTTGGAACTCCACAAGCAGTTTTATTTATATTAAACAAGCTGAGTAATTTATACTCCCAAAACACAAATTTAACACAAAATCCAGTGAAAAAAATACACAGAACGTAATGGGGAGTGGAGCCGGAGGAAAGTAAGAGGGTATCATTTAGTGAAGTGAACAGGAAATCATAATGACAATGGGATAGTAGTATTCAGGGAAAGGAATGTAAGGTAGCATTCGGGCATCCTAAATGGAAAGAGATTGTCAAGAACTTGGGATCCAAGTGTTTGTGATTATTCTGTTGTGTCATTCAAATCACAATCTTTACACAATCATCATTATAAAAGTAATTCATGTGAGCTTGAAACAGCCTCCACTGAAACAGATTCATTGGCTGGACTTCCAGCAATCATTTGCATCAGAAAGAGCAGGTGAAGAACTCAGGGACTGACTCCACCTTTAGCATTTGTTCTTTCGGTGTATATGCCTGGTTGACATGTGAATGACTTGGAACACTTGGTGTTACACATTGCAGCTATATTGTTAGGAGTTCTGATAAGTACACGAGGAACACAACCTGAAACAAACTTATCTTTCCCTGGTGTTAACAAGATCATTGCCCTCTCTGTCATGTGCATTAAATGCACAAGAACTGGTTAACCCCCATGAAGAAAACGGGGGGGTGGGGCGGTGGGGGAGCAGTGTCACTGAATGATCTCCCCGTGGGCTTCATGGTGTACGAGTTCCCACATTGAGCAGGCAGACACCTGCCCAATAGGGACTAACTAGCTAGGCTTTAAATATTGACCCCAAACCCGGAGCCAGCAGTTCTCGATGGTCCCGGACTGGGAAGCTTACTTTGTACGCTGTGGCTACAGCTTTATTTTTGTTGTGGAATAAACTTTCTTTCCTTCTAGCCTGGGTTCTCCTGGAATTATTGCAAGAACAATTTGTCTTAAAATAGTGCAGTGAAATGTCCCAAGATGCCTCACAAAGGGAAAGGAGTAAATGATCACTGGGCTTATAGAACCATAGAATCCCTACAGCGCAGAATGAGGCCATTTAGACCATTAAGTCTGCACCGTCCCTCTGAAAAGGCAGCCTACCGAGGACCACTCCCCCCTCCCTCGCCATCCCCGTAATCCCATAACCCCACCTAACCTACACATCCTTGGACACTAAGGGGCAATTTAGCATGGCCAATCCACCTAACCTGCCATCTTTGTACTGTGGGAGGAAACCGGAGCATGGGGAGGTTACCCATTCAGACACAGGGAGAAAGTGCAAACACCACAACCAAGGCCGGAAACCAGGTCACTGTGCTGTGAGGAAGCAGGGCTAATCACTGTGCCATGGTGTCTGGCCCTCGTGGAGTCAGCCCCTGAAGTCTGATGCAAATGATTGCTGCAAATCCAATGACTATGCTTAAGTGGAGGCTTTTCATATATTAGAGAAGATGAAAGTTTGGTTAAAGCCACAGGTTTGAGAAATTTCTTGAAGTTGGTTTGGGAGATAGAAAGGTCAACAAGACACGCAGCAGACTTGGAATACAGGAACTAAACATACAATTTGAAGTATTTGGTGAATTGGAACATGAGTAGGTTCAGGTTAGCAAAGATAAAGGGAGGGATTTAACTAAATGAGAACAATGTCCCATAGCAAGCGCGCTTAGCCATGCGTTTAGCCATGCGTTTCCCGGCACTTGTAGCGGCAAGAAACTGAATGCTATAAAACGACCGCCTTAGATAGGGCGCCTCAGCAGGGAACGTACAGCCGAGACCGCACATAGTCCCATTTTGTGCACTGAGGAGTTCTGCTAGCCACAACTACTCAGCGTAGCGAGAGATTGGGACATCATTTTTAAAAAGTGCCCTGATCTCTGCAGCCCCCGATGCGTCCCCTGAGCCCCTCAAGCTCCAACACACTTAGGGAGAATCCCCTAGCCCCTCCCCAACATCTGGGCAGGGCACCCCCAGCCGGATCACCACTGCGCAAAAATGCCAGCTTAGCACCTTGGCAGTGCCAGGGTGCTGAGGGGCATCTGTATTGCCACGGTATCACCCTGTCCAAAGAGCATGCACCTGGGGACCTCCGATCCCCTGGGAGATCCCCATGAGTACCATTCCATCTGGTCCCCATTTGTGAATGGCGCTCGCTTGACAAGAGACTAGGGGCAAAATTCTCCGGAAACGGCGCGATGTCTGCCGACTGGCGCCCAAAACGGCGCCAATCAGACGGGCATCGCGCCGCCCCAAAGGTGCGAAATGCTCTGCATCTTTGGGGGCCGAGCCCCAACATTGAGGGGCTAGGCCGACGCCGGAGGAATTTCCGCCCCGCCAGCTGGCGGAAAAGGCCTTTGTTGCCCCGCCAGCTGGCGCGGAAATGACATCTCCGGGCGGCGCATACACGGGAGCATCAGCGGCCGCTGACAGTTTCCCACGCATGCGCAGTGGAGGGAGTCTCTTCCACCTCCGCCATGGTGGAGACCGTGGCGGAGGCGAAAGGGAAAGAGTGCCCCCACGTCACAGGCCTGCCCGCGGATCGGTGGGCCCCGATCGCGGGCCAGGCCTCCGTGGGGGCACCCCCCGGTGCCAGATCGCCCCACGCCCCCCCCAGGACCCCGGAGCCGCCCGCGCCGCCTTGTCCCGCCGGTAAGGTAGGTGATTTAATTTACGCCAGCGGGACAGGCAATTTATCGGCGGGACTTCGGCCCATCCGGGCCAGAGAATCGAGCGGGGGGCCCGCCAGCCGGCGCGGTGCGATTCCCGCCCCCGCCGAATATCCGGTGCCGGAGACTTCGGCAACCGGCGGGGGCGGGATTCACGCCAGCACCCGGCGATTCTCCGACCCGGCGGGGGGTCGGAGAATGTCGCCCCAGTTGTCTCGCAATAATATGCAGATTTGCTAAAAAGTGATCCTGCCCTCAATGGGCGGGATTTACATCGCAATGTCTCATAAGATCACAATAGATCTTGTGAGGCGTTGCGAGCCGGGTAGATCCCAGGAGCAGGGTCTCCCGACCTCTATCGGTCATGCTACACCAGGGCGAGCTGCTTTTCTCGTGCAGCGTGGCTGTAAAATAGCGCCCATAGTATATAACACTCTGTTAGCAGTGGAAATACAGCTTGGCTATGACTACAGTATATTAAAGGATTCAAGTGCTGAAGTAATGAGTGAGTTGGATTTTGTGCAGGGATGGATCTTGGGAGCTTTGAGAGGAGGGCACAAGAGATTTTGGGTTGAATTTTCCAGCAGGCATCGGGACCCCAATGTTGGGCCCATATGGCAGTGCCACACCTGCCCAGGTCATCAGCACACCCTCCAACACACCCGCCTGTACCTGAGGGCTGGCCTCCTAATTGGCCACCTCTGCAATCGAGGCCTAATCAGAGCGCCTGTAGCAAAGGTTTGGCGGCAGCACCACTGGGAGAAGAGAGGCAAAATGGTGAATCCATTGAGGTACCCTTGGTCGCCTGAAACTGTTTGTCAACAAATCAGAGACCTAAAGTTGGTAAGGGAATCAGGCTGGAGGGGAAACACATCCATAGATTTGCTTTCAGATGAGGTTGTGGCCTTTGATCCTCACAGCACATCATTGCAGCATGGAGCCATTGGTTCTAATGGACACGCAGGCCTGCTGCGGAGATGGGCCTTCAGTGAGCTGCGAAGCTCGACATATAACAGAGTGGAGGGGCAGGGGCACAGTTTGTTTCAGTAGAAAACTATTGCACCATTGCAAACTGGACCACAATTGTGACCTCAATTGTCCCTAGTTTTCTGCCTTTCACTGTGGAGCAAGTAGCTGACCTTGTCCTAGTCACCCCTGGGAAGTATCCCCAGAGACAGGAATGGAACAGACAGACACCATGAGATTGGAAAATAGAACCTTTTGAACCTGAAGGTGATAAAAGCATACATGAGAGTTTAAGTTGAGAATAGAACTGTAAATAAGTGGTCCTGGTGCAAGTTCAATTTATGGCCGACCAAGATACTAATGGTTGCACACTGTCAGTCGTAAGCTGAGGAAGTGACTATAAAGAAGAATAGTATTGGAGTCTAGAGTGGAGAGTCAATGGCAAGAATCTGTCGTCTTGTCAATGATGAGATGGAATAGAGGCCTGGCTCATCTGGATCTTGACGTTGGCAAGCAGTCTGTCAGTGACAGTGGTGGAACCGAGAGTGGTGTTCTGATGAAAAAGGGGGTGTCATTAATTTATGCATGGAAGCTAATTCCATATTTGGCATGCTTGCTCACTTCTTTGTCACTATGGTTTTCTTCAATTTTCCTTATTGTTAATTATTTCTTTACTCCTATAACAATACTCTAGGCTTTGGATGTGTTGAGATGCTATTTGATTCCTTCAAATTGACTTTCAAGATATTATAATAATCAGGGAACAAACTTTGGCTTTTGAAAAGTTGATTGACATCCAACAGCGCACGTGCATCAATTGTGAGTGGTTTGGGATTGGCTTTTCATTGCTCCATCCTTTTGAATTTTACAAACACAATTTTGCACTCCCATCACAAGAATACCAGACTACTCCCTCAACCAAGATCTTTGACTAACTACCAGAAGATTTAAGTGTTTTTCAAGCATGATTGGTGCTAGCTTTAACCAGATACCCAGCAGTAGATGAAAATTGGAACCACTTTGCCAGCAATAATTTGTGTAAATCCATATCCAATAGCATAGTATACTGAGTAGACCAGCATCCTTTGTCAACTGCTTGTCTAATTTAATGATGGCTTATTATTGCCAAGTTGAAAAATAATTATTTAAATCTGGACATGTTTTATTGTTTTTTATTGTACTGCATTTTGGAGTGAAAAATAAACTAATCCATACTGGACCAGAGGGGACAAAGAGGGGGTTCATATGTACAACTCCTGGATGACAAGTTAAGTTTTTAAACAACATTTAAAAAACAACAATTTAGAGTACCTAATTCATTTTTTAAATTAAGGGGCAATTTAGCATGGCCAATCCACCTCACCTGCACATCTTTGGGGCGAAACCCACGGGGAGAATGTGCAAACTCCACACAGACAATGACCCAGAGCCAGGATCGAACCTGGGACCTCGGCGCCATGGGGCAACAGTGCTACTCACTGCACCACCATGCTGCCCAATGACAAGTTAGGTTGATGAAGCTCTGAAAGCATATGGGACACTTCATTTTTATTAATAGAGGAATAGAGAAAGGTTAGGCTCCTGCTGGACTGGGTACCGCACTTTAGGAGGAATGTCAAGCGGATACTCATCAACATCCTGGGAGAAACTGAACTGGAACTACAAGCACTGTGGCTACAAGAGTAGATCAAAGACTGGGAATTCTGCAGCGGGTAACTCACATCCTTACTCCCTAAAGCCTGTCCACCATCTACAAGGCAACATTTCAGGAGTGGGATGGAATACCCTCCACAGGCCTCAAGCTGAAGAAATCACTTCTTCGTGGCCTCCCTGTCTGGAGAAACAATGATTGCACATCACTGATTGGTTTGTCAGTGTCTCTCTTTGCGGTGTCTTCTAATCCACCAGCTCTGGCAACCACTGACAACTTGGTCCCAATGCTTGTGATCCATATCACAGGACTTAATGTCATGTTTGCAGATGTCGTTGAAGTGAAGGGATGGGCGGCAAGTGGGTCTGGTGTCGGTGGCGAGCTTGCCGTACAATACATTCTTGGGGATCCTGTCATCCTCCGTGCGCTCACATGTCCAAGCCATCTCAAGCGCCCCTAGCTCAGTATGGCATACATGCTGGGTATGTTAGATAGCTAGAGGAATTTTATATTGGAGATGAGGTCCTGCCATCTGATGCTGAGGATTCATCAGTGGGAGTAAAGATGGAATGTGTTGAAGCGTCATTCTTGGCTGGCATACATGTCCAGGCTTCACTACCGTAAAGCAGGACACTGAGGATGCTAGCTTGAAACACTCAAACCTTTGCGTTCTGTGTGAGTATGCCATTTTCCCACACCCTCCTGGTCAGTCTGCACATAGCAGCAGACACCTTTCCAATGAGCCTGTTGATTTCTGCTTCAAGAGACAGGTTGCTGGTCGTGGTTGAGCCCAAGTAGTTAAACTTTTGGACTACTTCCAGAGTGTAGTCACCAATGTTGATGGATGGGGCACTTCTAAGGTCCTGTCCCATGGTGTTTGTTTCCTTGAAACAGATGGTTAACCATCAGAGAAGTATTGGAATCTGAAAACAAAACTAATTGAACTGCTCTTTCAAAGAGCTAGCACAAACTCAATGGGCAAAATGGCCTTCTTCACTACTGCTTGATTCTCTCGTTTTTCAGTCGAGCTTTTGAAACAGAATGTTATGAAGATCCTACTAATGATGCAAAATAATGACATTCATATTTGATTTATCTATTTTAGGCTCTACATATACAGTGACACAAGGTAGAAAGAACAAATCCTGCTTTGTTCAGAGGCTTAGAGGAAGGCCTTTTAATTTTCAGTTTTATGATTTGTAAACCAGTAGCAAATGGACAGTGGGTGCTTTCCATGCTATTAAACATCGTAGAATTTATTTTTGAATGCTGACAAGGCTGTTTAGTTCTCTTCAAGACTCTCTTCACTGAAAGGACTTTGGCAGACTTGCAGTCCTTTGGTGATGTTCTACAGCTGTGTTGCTATGGGCAACAGCTTGCGCTGTTATTAATCACTCTCCCCTTCACTCTTCCCAGTGGGACAACAATGCCCTTATAATAGGATGCTTTTATTTTTACATTTTTGTCCTCATTTTATTTTCTCTCTCTGATATTCATTCATATAGCTTTTCTTAGGATAGCTGATGAACTGTTTAGGGCACAAGCACCAACAGTGATGCTAATTGACTGCTCTCTGGGATGTGTACAATAAAGTGATAGATAGGGAGTGTTGACTTTTTCTTCTTGCTTAAGTGGATTGGAATGAGGTGGTTCATCCTGTTTGCCAGGGGAGAGCAGGCCTCACAAAGACACTGAAACATCAAAAATGATTTACTTTCAATGTGGATTGATGGTTTGTCCTATTTTGCCTGATGATGTCAAAAGAGCACTTTGATTTTGAGGATGGCGATTCTACCTGCTATTGGAGACAGCTCCATGTTGATACATATGATAACTGCTGCTCTTATGATCTTCATGAATCCTAAACCTCAGAAACACTGATGCCATTATGAAAGAGATGGTGTTCATCCATAATGTTCACCAAGAATGAAACCACTCAATCACCTCAATCTGTAGAGGGAGGAGGCGAGAACAGGTCATGTGATTGTGGGAGCAGATTGCAACATGAAAAGGCTGAGACTTGGCACTCATAAGAACTCTGCAGGAATAGCAAAACTATAAGCTAACCCTAATGAGTGAAAAGCAGAAAGCGCAAAGAAACATAGTATGAATTGAAGCGCCAAAAGAAGAAAACGCTGAAGAGGAAATTGGCGGAAGAGTCCAAACTAAGACACAAATGGTAGGGAGAAAGAGAGACAAAATTAAAGGACAAGAGACTGGTCACATTGCTATCATTCTATTCTGCAAAATCTATTCAAACAGAATTTAAGCAAGAACATATAATACTGAGAAAGCGTAAATTGATGAGGGTAAGTGATAAAGATAAAGGAGAGGAGTTGAGAGTTGTAATGTAATTGCCATTCATTAGTCCTCCTAAATATATAGGTTCTGAGAGCATATTGTTAACCTGAACAATGGCTCAGTGTTTTATAGTCTTCATGATACAGCTTGGACAAGCATCTCCAGGCCAGACATAGAGTTGTCCAAGTTTATCCAGATTCTCCCCTGATTGGCCAGTTTTAGTTGTTGAAATCATGGGCGGGATTCTACGAAATGGAGGCAGAGTGTTCGCGCCGTCGTGAACGCCGTTGAGGTTCACAACGGCGCGTAACGGCCCCTATCCTGACCGATTCAGGGCCCGATAATGGGCCAGGAGCGGCGCCGCATCATTTACGCGCGCCAGGCCTTGGCGCCACGTAAAGGTGGCGCTACATACATGACAAGGCCGGCGCCGCATAACTGGTGTCACCCGCGCATGTGCCGGTTGGCCGGCGCCAACCCGCGCGTGCGTGGTTGCCGTCATCTCCGAGGCCGTCCGGACGATCGGTGGGCACCAATCACGGGCCAGACCCCATTTGAGGCCCCCCCCCCGGTGCAGGATCCCCCCTCGCCCCCCCGCAGGCCACCCCCCAGCGTTCCCGCTCTGTTCTCGCCGGCAGCGACCAGGTGTGGACGCCGCCGGGGGGCACCCGCCGTTTTTGGCAGGCCACTCGGCCCATCTGGGCCGGAGAATCGCAGGGGTACCGGTGAATCGGCATTTTGGCTGTCTCAGGCGATTCACTGTACCACGCCGCGCAAAACGCGATTGTGCCGATCTGGCCGCTTCCGTGAATCGCGGGAGGGCGTCGGACCGGCGTCGCGGGAAAATTTGGCGACCCAGGCGATTCTCCCAACCGGCGCGGGAGCAGAGAATCGCGCCCCATGGGTCAATGTTAGAATCTCTCTCTGTTGGAGTGGGTAACCTTCCCGCTCTCAGGAAATGTGTGCTTACGGAAAAGAATATGCACTCATTGCTGCTTTTGATTATTAAGAGTTCAGCAAAGTATGCATGATCCTAAAATTTCAGACTGGAAATATCAGGTCAAACAAAATACCAGAGCAAACAAAACATCAGGGCAAACAAATGCTTCCTATCACTTACAATTGCATCAATCTGTTCTGGTACTAGCTGTAAACTGTTCAAAGCTGTCACCGTTACCAGGCTGTTTTTTGCTCTGCAGTATCATCATAGCTTTTCTGTGTTTGATGTCGAGTAGCAGAACTCCACTGGATGAAGTCACCATTTATTTTCAGTGAAATTATTCCCTTCAAATCTAACAAGTATTCACCTTTTCAAAAGGAATGACAATTGGAATTGTTCTCAGGGATACATGTTATGGCGCCAATTCGTACGTGGCCAAATGCCTGAAAAATAAAATAAATCCCCTGTTGGAAATGCTCAAGATTTTGAAATTGATTTTGAATTCACTTCTCAACAGACTGATATAATCAACATAAAATGGTATGCATGGTTTAAAATTGGCCTAAATACTTCTTTGTGTGAAGTATTCTCCATATTTTGTGACACCTGGCACACACATTTAATTAGGATAATAAGTTTAATGGGAACGCTAAGGGAGTAAAATTGCACCGTGTAATATTAGCATATAAGGTGTTAATGTGTTTATATGCTAATATCGCACAGGGTTATTTTACCCAATAAGAATAATGTCTAGGAAGTGAAAACCCAAAAACGCAACATTATTCATTTGCTTTAACAAAAGTTTAATTCTCAGTCGACAAACTTGTTAAAACTCCTCCTGAAGAAAAACAACAGGCAAAGAAAAAGCAAAATCCTGCAAGTGCTGGAAGTAGAATAACCAGAAACAGAAAATGTCACAAACATTCACCTCCTCCACTCTCTCCACAGATCCTTATAAAATAATGTTTCAAATTTGGGCAACAATCAGGACAGTTATCAAATGTGTTCCTGCCACAGATGCTGACTGGCCCATTATGTATCTTCAGAAGAATGTCAAATTTGTCTTTTCTTACAGAGAATTCAACTTGGGGTAAAAGAACCTATGGTTTTGGCTAATCATTTGCAAATGGACATTTTAACAAACTCTGTGATTTTCTTTTTAAAAAGCAACAATGTGAATTTATATAGTTCCTTTATTGCAGGAGAACATCCCAATGATCATACAAAAGTTAACATTACTTACAAAAAACTAATTGGACTTCCTGGCCTGTTCTATTGCTCTCTGAAATCAAAACAGTTTGAGTTGTGAGGTGGCTTAATTTTTGGATCATTTTTACTTGTAAGCAATACTCAAAAAATATACTTTTAGCAAGATTCTGATCAGCAAACACTGAGCATTAATATTAAAGGAAGCAGTGTGCTGCAAGGAACGAGTCAAAAGACATGTACTGAATAAAACAGGTGGCACAGAAAATGTGTATTACAAGAACATGGGTTATTGAAATTCTCAATACTTTGCCTTTTGATGAAAATATTTCTTCTGCTGCGGTTGGAAATGTAAATCTGAGCTTTTCTGCCATTACCTACAGATGTTGAAAAGAGGTACAGTCTGTTTAGATTTGTTCTTCCTTTGTGAAACTGACAGATGTCTGTGACTCTTATTGCACTCTCTTTGAATTCTACCCCAGTCACCTTATAGAATGTGTACTGAGGTAACGTAATGGATAACCAAATAGCCCCATGTTGAAAGTGTGCATGCTTGACCAAGTCTTTGGAGATTTTTAGACATCTTGTTGGTGCTTATTTTTATTGACATTTTGCATCTTGTGTGAATAAATAACGGGTCAGGTGTAGGAAACCAATCATGTCTATTTCTTTCTCACCAGTATCATTTGCTTAATTGCTTAATGCAGTGATTGAGCAGTTATAGAAATGTGAGCATGTCCCACATCAGTGAGAGCGTTTTAGTCTGTGGTTGTTCTTACTTTTGAAAGGGGACTAAGATTGCAGTTTACCTTTGACTCCAGGTTGCTACTTGACAAGAGATTTTGAGCATGAGCCTGATTTCCATCAATTAAAATATTTGAAAATATCATTAAACAGCTTTACACTGCACCTTCCAGCCCTGTGACACACCGGCACTATTCACTACTGGTTTTCAAAATCACCAACAAGTCACGATGGCCACCCCAGGGGTGCTGCGATGCCTGGAGGTCCCAGTGCCGAGGGCTGAGGGAGGGCAGTGCCCCCTGGCAGTATCCCATGGAACTGAGGGTGCAGTGGAAGGGGGCAGACCCAGGGGGAAAGCCATTCTCATTGATGGAGGGGGGCTTCCACTTATGAGTTGGGGGGGGGGGGGAGGAGGGAGAGAGGAGTGCGTGCTGGAGAACGCAGGGAGAGAGGGGGAAAATTGCTCCCGATATTTCTGTCATGGTGGGGCGAGTGGCCCCAAAGCTTTTGGAGGGGGGGTCCTCCATAGCCGTGGGGGTTGGGAGAAAATATGTTTTCAGCACAGATCTGGTGTGCTTTAATGATAGTGTCCTAATCTCTATGAGGCCCCACCTCACCAGAGTGATGGCGCAAAACATGGCAATCAGTTTTTTTCTGACAAATTGTCAGAAGATCTGGACAGAAAACATGGTTGTGTTTCTGGGCAGAAACACACTAGTTTTCAGTCAGAACATTTTGTTTATTATCTGCGAAACACAGTCTGTTCACGGCCAACCAAGCAGGAAAAGCTGTAAGAACTCAGGTCAGGCAGAATCATTGGAAAAGAAAAGAAAGCCTCACATTTATACATAACCTTTCATAAACACGGCATGTCCTAAAGTACTTTACAGCCAATGGAGAACATATGAAGTATAGTCACTGTTGCAACATAGGAAACACAGAAGCCAATTTGTTTTAATAAACAAAAATGCGATAATGATTAAATAATCTGTTTTGGTGATGTTGATTGGAGATTGGGGTAATTTTCTGAGGGCCACGAAGAATCCAGCACGAGTTGAAGGATAGAAAGAAATAATATTTATTTACAATAACATATATATACACAACAGCAGCAGCAGCTCCCTTGCTGCTCACTCCTCTCTAGCTGGTTCCAAACTGGCCAGCTCTATTTATGCAGGAAATCTGTGAATGATTTCTGCGCCCCCCTCATTGGGGAAGCTCATACTCCCAAAGGATTGTGGGATTTCCATTAGTCCCCAGCCAATGGTAAGCAGGCAGGTTATAACAGGTAACCTCCCTGCTCTTCTTCAAAATAATGTCATCAGATCTTTTATGTATAGCTAAGAGGACAGACACAGACTGAGGTTTAATGTCTCAGGCAAAAGATAATACCTTGAACAGTCAACACGAGTCAGAATTCCCACAGTACTGAAACAAATACTGTGGATGATGTAAATCTGAAATAAATATAAATAGAATTTCTGCATTTGCTCCCCAAGTACTCACTGGAGTGTCAGCCTTGGGTTTATGCTCAAGTTCTGAAGTGAGACTTGAATCGACAACTTTCTGACTCAGAAGTAAGAGTTCAACCAGCTGAGCAATAGTTTCATGTGTAAACCCAACCTCAGAACTCAGTTATTACTAATGCATTGAAAGCAGTTCAGAAAATGTTGACCAGATTGATGCCTGTAATGGGTTGGTTGTCTTATGAGGAAATGTTGAACAGGTTAGGTTTGTATCTGCTGGAGTTTAAAAAGTAAGTGGTGACTTAATGGAAACATATAAGGTCAGGGTGGATGTAGAGAGGATGTCTCTTGTGGGAAAATCTAAATCTCAGGGTAACTGATTAAAACTAAGGGGACGCCCATTAAAAATGGAGATGAGGCGATTTTTTTTTCACTCATAGGGTCATGAATCTTTGGCACACTCTTCCTAAAAAGGTTGTGGAAGCAGAACATTGGAACGTTTTTAAGGTTGAGGTGGATATATTTTTGGTAAGCAAGGTGGTGATAGGGTGGTAGGCAGGGTGTAGATTTGAGGAAGCTATCAGATCAGCCATGATACTATTAAATAGCAGAGCACGCTTGAGGGGTCAAATGCCCTACTCCTGCCCCGTGTTTGTATGTCCGTTTGAAATTTCCCAAACCAAACAGCAATCCACTCTTTTCCTCTTCGCACAGAAACAGCTGCACATTTGTTTCCAGAGCTTAGAGATGGATTTTGTCTACTAAGGCTAGTATCTCAAGTTAGGACATTTTCCAACTCACGAGCCACGCCTCAGTAAATAATACCCCCAATCACTCAGTTTTTGTTCCAGGTTGTTGAGGGAGGGCTGCAGGGAGGGTTTGGGTGCAGGATAGAGTCAGGCCTGCCAACCCCAGAAGTAGAGCGTAGGCTACCACAGGATCAGGAGAGGGCTTGTGAGAAGGGTGTGTTGATTCTCTGGGACTACATCCCAGTTGTTTTTGAAGTTTTAAGGCCCTCTACCCCTCATATTTTCCCGTAGTGTCTATACCAGCTCAATGCCAACTCATGCCCACCACCTGACCTCATGACCCCTCACACTCTCCATACTAATTCCAGGTTAACCCATGCCCCCCTTGTTTCCTTATAATCTCCATCACAGCCATAGATGCTGTACCCACCATGGCCCATGTGGAGATGACAAAATGTAAACGTCTAACAATCCAATGCAAATAGTCATTTGAGTATTACTGAAGAAACATATATGCTATCGAAGCTTTTCATCCTGCACTTGTCAGGATAACTCAAAGAAATTACGAACAGTAATGGAAGAACAGTTCTCATGTAGTATAAATTGTTGTTCTCTCCTTACTGCCAGTACTGTCTTGTGATCAGAGCAAGGCAAAAGCTTTGATAGCATGTTTGTTTTTTCGGCAACAATCTAATGTAGCTCTCACTCCATAGTGAAACTCGATAGTGAAAAATCTCCCATTCATAGAATCCATTCAAAGCCATTAAATTTCCTATAAAAACAAACAAACATTCTATTCATACCCCATAGTGGGCGGCACAGTAGCACAGTGGTTAGCCCTGTTGCTTCACAGCACTCGGGTCCCAGGTTCGATTCCCGCTTGGGTCACTGTCTGTGCGGAGTCTGCATGTTCTCCCTGTGTCTGTATGGGTTTCCTCCAGGTGCTCTGGTATCCTCCCAGAGTCCAAAGATGTGCAGGTTAGGTGGACTGACCATTCTAAATTGCCCTTAGTGTCCAGAAAAATGGTGAGGTGGGGTTACTGGGTCGCGGGGATAGGGTGAAGTTGTGGGCTGAGGTAGGGTGCTCTTTCCAAGGGCCGATGCAGACTCGATAGGCCGAATGGTCTCCTTCTGCACTGTAGATTCTATGATATCAAAGACAGCTCATTCTTTAATGGCCTTTTTAAGTTGTAAATGAAACTGTAAGCTCAGAACCTCCTGCTGAGATAATTGAATCTGTTGAAACTCAGCCAGGCAGTCACAATGGCTTAGTATTGGCTTAGTAATGACTTAATAAGGCAACATGGTGGCACAGTGGTTAGTACTGCTGCCTCACAGTGCCAGGGACCCGGGTTGAATTCCGACCTTGGGTGACTGTGTGGAGTTTGCACATTCTCCCCGTGCAAGAATTTCCTTTGGGCGCTCTGATTTCCTTCCACAGTCCAAAGGGATGCAGGTTAGGTGGATTGCCCATGCTAAATTGCCCCTTAGGGTGGGGTTGCAGGAATAGGAAGGGGGATTTGGCCTAGGTAGTCTAGTCTTTCAAAGGGTCGGTGCAGACTCATAGGCCAAATGGCCTCCTTCTGCAGTGTAAGGGTTCTAATCTATTAACCCTTGGAGAAATATCAACAACAACCTCTGTTGAAATAGCACCAACAGATGCTAATGTTTTTTTTGAACCTATACCTGCCAATTAAACCAATCCACCATGGGATTTTTTAACTCCCACTGACAGCTGAAGTGTCATTTAAATTATTTTAGATTGTGGCAGTTATACGGACATTATTTGCCCTTCAACGTGCTTAAGTCAGTTCATGACTCCTACACTGCAGAATATGGCTTTTGCAGCAGCCAAAATGAAGTGTGATTGAACTCAACACTGAGTTGTGTTGGGTGTCCTGATACACAAATGAGCCAACACGGCTGTAGATGGTACAACTTGATTTTATTATGTTAAGTAACAGATGCAACTAACTATAGACTTGGGTACATTCGCTACCAGCTAACCTATGGACCTAGCCCTCACTAATGTTGATGAGGCACTCAGCACATTGTCTATGGCTGAGTGTCACGCTCCAAGCTCTGTGTCCCGAGCTGTCTCCTACCAGAATGAGCGGGAACTCTCGTGTTCCCCCTTTTATAGTGTGTGTGCTCTTACTAGTGATTGGCTGCGATGTTGTGTGTGTGCTGGTTGGTCCAAATGCCCGTCCATCAGTGTGTGTGTGTGATTGCACCATGATATGCTGATCTGGATATCATGACATGGTCCACTTTAGGTATTCATACATTCTCAGTGCTTTATGTCTTTTATTTCATTGATTTTGTTTTATGCATTATTCCTTCTTTTGTCTTCTGTGAATATTGCTGCTACTATTTGAACATCTCTCAACTGCTTTACAAGGCATAAAAAATAATACAGCACAAAAACGGGCTGTTCTGTTCTTTGAACCTATGCCAGCTCTTTTGAAGAGCAATGCAGTTAGCCCCACTCGTCCAAACCTACTCCATATTCCTCAAATCATTCTTCAGTGTCCAGTTCTCTTTTGAATGTGACTATTGAATCTGTTTCCACCACTGTATTACGCAGTACATTCCAAATCCTAGCAACTCATTGATTATATCTCACCTCTGGTTCGTTTGCAGTCTGTTTTAGTCTGTGCCCTCTGGTTAGTGACCCTTCAAGCTATGGAAACAGTTTCTGTTTGTTTACTCGAACTAAACCTGTCACGGTGACACAGTGGTGTGGTGGTCAGCACTGCTGCCTCACAGCGTCAGGAAGTCGGGTCAATTCCGGCCTTTGGTGGTAACTGTCTGTGGTGAGTCTGCATGTTCTCCCTGTTTCTGCGTGGGTTTCCTCTGGGTGCTCGAGTTTCTTCCCACAGTGCAATTGCCCATTCGTGTCCAAAAAGATCAGGTAGCATTACAGGGGGTGGTGCCTGGGAGTGGGTGCTCATTCGGAGGGTCAGTGCAGATCCTTCTACACTGTAGGTATTCTAAGATTCTACAATCATAAACTCTTCCATCAAATCTCATCTTAGCCTTCCCCACGCTGAGAAACATAGAATCCCTACAGTGCATGAGTCTGCAGCAACCCTCCGAAAGAACACCCTACCAAGGCCCACGCCCCTGCCCTATCCCGTAACCCAACCTAACCTTTTGGACACTACGTGGCAATATTACAAGGCCAATCCACCTAATCTGCACATCTTTGGACTGGGAGGAAATTGGAGCACGCAGAGGAAACTCAGCCACAGTCACCCAATCTCAATGCCGGAATTGAATCCGGGCCCCTGGTGCTGTGAGGCAGCATTGATAACCACTGCGCCACCATGCTGCCCCTGTGTCTTCCTCATCCTTGGAAGCATTCTATTTCCTTTCCTTTTTCTTTGTAGTCATTGAGTTTTTAATTCCTTTCATATTCTTTTTCTAAGTACAACTAATCTGTAATATGTTGCAGCTCCAAGGAGCTCCAACATTTGGTAAAATATTGGCTTTTATCTGTTGGCAGCATTTTCTGTCCTTTCAGTCAGCATTTGTGAAGGGACCAGATTTGTTAACTGTCCTGATGAGGCATCCAGATTTCCAGCATCTGCCGTGTTCTGCTTCCGTTCAGCCTGAAATTAAATCCATTGCATCAGGTTATGAAGGATGTCTCTTCAGGAGGAACGTGGTTAATTGATTTCAGCCGTTTGTCAGAAAAGATGACGTTAAACGTTGTGATTCCTGTGCACCCTTTCAATTCTGCCGCAGAAGATTCTTTTTCAAGAACAGCTTGACGTTCTTAATGTAAATAAACATCATTTCTATTACACCTCCAGCTCAATAGCATTTCCACTTACTGTGCTGTTAGTGGCCCAGGTTTTAAACATGCACATAAAGTCACTTTACAAGGTGTCCTCCTACCTGCTGATTTTTGTATCTTATAGCTCTTCCAGACTGACAGTTGATGATTTCCTTCATGTTAGGACTTTCATTTAGAAATGATTATAAGATTTATTTGAAAAAAGTACTGTTTTGTTTTAAAAGATTAAATACAAAGCTGCATTTTACTAACATTAGAGGAAGAATGCTATGGTAGAATATTCCTGTCGTGTTATTTATATCTACCTTCCTGTATTTATAATACTTGTCTCTACCAGACAGGTTCGTATTTCCTCTCTTTTAAAGCCTGTAAAGTCATTAAAAGACAATTAGAAGATGCCATTGTCTGTATGGCTTGACTGCCAAAGGGACATCTCACAGGCTATCATTTATAACATTGAAGTTTGACATAGTTGACTCCAATATCCTAGATTTCTACTTTCTCTTCCTTAAAGAAAGAAAGGAGTTGTTCAGAAGTTTATGAGTAAGATTGATGATGACAACCAAGGTTCTCTCTAAGCTGCGTCCTTGCAGTTATGCAGCAACCTGGAATATATTGTGCAGGCAGCTCACAAGTTGTCTTGTATAAGAGAATTTGTATCTGCCACTCAATAAAATTTGAAGGCACTGCATATTGAAATGAACACACATCCTGCCGTGCATACCAAAACATAAATTGAGAGAGAAAACTGGATACAACCTTTGATTAATTAGTAATGCTGCACAAATCCTGCTTAGTTGATGTTTCACAGTCTAGCTGGGCCTGCATTTGTATGATGTACTTAAGCTGACACTTTGTAAGTGGTTTCAACTTTATTCTTAGAACAAATCTTGGGTCTGGACCTATCAAAGCTGTTTTTGTAGATCATCACTTTGAAAGTGAACAACAGATTTTCCCCTCACAATAAGCGGTCCTGATTTGAAACTTCAGAAATCCACTGCTTGGTTACCTCTCGGAAGAACCAATGTTATAACTGTTTATAACCCTCAGGTAGCAGATGCCATAACGTGACTGAATTTCACATTCAGTTTGAGGGTGCGAAGTGCGGAACAGAGACTAGTGTTTGAAACGTAAATAAAGGCAATTACCATAGTATGAAGACAAGAGCTGGCTAAAGTGGACTGGGAAAGTTTGCTAAAAGTCGAGATGCAGTGACAGACATTGAAAGAGATATTTCATTACACTCAGAAAAGGTACATTCCAGTGAGAAAGAAAGATGCTAGGAGAAACATAAGCCATCCATGGCAAACTAAGGAATGAAAAAAAAATCAAACAAAAAGGATACACTTTTGTGGAGATCAGAAAATTGGACAGAATTTAAAATCTCGCAAAGAATGAAGAAAAGAACCAATGAGAAAGAAATTAGAGTATGAGAGAAAGCTAGCTAAAAATATAAAAACAGATGGTCAGAGTATTTAAAAAAGAAAAGAGTATCTAAATTGAGTGTTGGCCCTTCAGAGAATAAACCTGATAAATTGATATGATGGAAGTATTGAACATATTGAAGATGTTTTATGTTTGTTTTCACTGTAGAAGGCATAAATAACATCCCAGAAATACTTGTAAATCAAAAGGCGAAAGAGGGAGAGAAATGTAAAGCACTTCTAATCACCAGGGAAAGAATACTGAGAAAGCTATTAAAACGAAAGGCTGACATGTCCCCAGGACTTGTTGGCTTGCAAGTCTGATAAGAAGTGATGGCTGAGATAGGAAATGCATTCGTTGTAATTTTCCAACCTTCCCCAGATTCTGAAAAAGTTCCATCAGATTGGAAAATAGCAAATGTAACTCCTTGATTCAAGACAGAAGGGAGACTGAAAGCAAGAAATTACAGGCAATCAGCCTTACATTTGTCATCGAAAAAATGCTCAAATCCATCATTAAGGAGATTACAGGAGGGTGCTTAGACAATCTAAATGCAAATAGGCAGAGTCAACTTAGTTTTTGTTTGGCTAATTTATTGGAGTTCTTTGAGGAAGTAACCGGCAACATGAATAAAGGGAACCTGTAGATGTATTGTACTTGAATTTCGGAAAGACATTTGAAAAGATGCCACATCAAAATTACTACACAAATTAAGTGTTTGTGATACGGGGATAACATAGTGGACGGGGGATTGGTTAGCGAATAGGAAGCAGATAATAGGGACAACTGTTCATTTTCAGGTTGATAGGCTGCTGTTAATTAATGCAGTGCTACAGGAATCAGTGCTGGGGCCTGAACTATTTACAATCTTATATGATAACTTGGATGAAGGGACTAAATGTATGTGCTAGATTTACTAATGACACAGAGATAAAAAGGAGAGTAAGTTAGAAAGAGGACATAAGGAGTTCTGCAAAGGGATACAGATAGCTTATGTGAGTGGGCAAATATTTGGCAGTTGGAGGATAATGTGGTAAAATATGAACTTTTCCACTTTGGCAGGAAAAATAGAAAATCAATATACTATTTAAAAGGAGAAAGGTTACAGAACTCTGGTATAGAGGGATCTTGATTTGGCAGGCAAAGCAAGTGATTAGGAAGACACATGGAAAGTTGTTTGATGTAAAGGGAATGGAATATAAACGTAAGGAAGTTTTGTTACCGGTGGGAGATGGTGGTATTTTCTTTTATTCATTTAAGGAATATGGACTTCTCTGGCGAGGACAACATTTATTACACATTCCTAATTCCCCTTTAGAAAGTTTTAGTGAATTGACTTCTTGAACCCCTGCAGTCCATGTGGTATAGGTACACCCACAGTGCAGTTAGGGAGGGAGTTCCAGGATTTTGATCCAGCGACAGTGAAGGAACGGCGATACATTTCCAAGTTGGGGTGGTGAGTGACTTGGCCAGGACTTCCAGGTGATGATTCCAGTATGTGCTGCTCTTGTCCTAGATGGTAGTGATCCTGGGTTTGGAAGGTGCTGCCTAAGGAACCTGGATGAGTTCTGACATCACAGCTTGCAGCAAGTACACACTGTTGCTATTATGCATCAGTGGTGGAGGGAATTAATGTTTGTTGATAGACTGCCATTCAAGTGCACTGCTTTTTCCTTTCTAAAGTAGTTTGAATGGGTGGTAGCTGGCCAGGTTGGATTTGTCCTTTTCTTTTGATTAGGACATACTTGGGCAATTTTCCACATTGCTGGGTAGATGCCCATGTTATAGTTGTACCGGAACAATTGGCTCGGGGCACGGCAAGTTCTGGAGCACAAGTCTTCATGGGGATATTTGTGGAGCTTCCTCCTCCAGTGAGTTGTTTAATTGTCCACCACCAATTAAGTTGATTCACGCTTGCACTGGGAACAAGAATCCAGAGGTGATTCACTATCCCTTGCCGTGGAAACTGCATGCATGGCGCAGATCGCGAGGGGTTCCGTTGCAAACCCCTTTCTCGGGCCAACATTCTGAATGAGCGGCCGATAGCGAGGTCTGGCAGCTTCCACCCGCCCCCCCCCCCTCCTCCCCCCCTCCCCCCCCCCTCCCATAACACAATTCCATCCCCCACAACACAATTCCACCGCCATCACAGAGTTTTTTGGGTCAACCCTTCCCCACAAACCCAGCACCAGATACCCCCATTACTGTTACACCCCCATAAGAGAGCCCCCTGCCTGGAAGCCCCCATTACAGAGACCGATGCCTGGAAGGCCCAATTACAGAGCCTCCTGCCTGGAAGCTAGAGGGAAGTCCAGACAGAGACAGTGAAAAATATCACTGCTTTAAAATTCATCTGTGCAATACCCCTGCTGACTCAGGCAGAGAAAGCAGGACCTATTCATTCCTAGAAAGGAAAAAGAACATCAGCTGGGTTTAAATCCCCTCAGAACTTTGGTCGTAGGGCTTTAATTGGGAAATTAAGTCTGTGATTGACAGGTTACACACAGCCAGCAGTCTGGGTTGTTTAATCTAATTTCCTTTCACGCTTGATTGGATCTCAAGTAGCCTGCTTTGAAACTAACCACAATGTTTATCAACATCTCGCGATGATTGACAGCGCTTGGATCACATCAAAATCAGTTAAGTGCTCTCACCTCTTCTTTTTTTTGTGAAAGCACTTAACTGCCTTTGATTTTTGGATGGTGCTGGATTCTCTGCCACATCGGGATCTCAACTACGGGCAGCACAGATTCCAGCCCTTTATCTGTTCTTCGGTAACTCCCAGAGCAACAGAGTGAAATAAACCTTCCTACAAATACATTGCTCACGAGCAAATTTGAGGAAACACCTTTTAAAGTGTCCATGACAGTATGTTCAGATGCATTAATTCCATCTGGGGCTGGTTTAGCACACTGGGCTAAATCGCTGGCTTTTAAAGCAGACCAAGGCAGGCCAGCAGCACGGTTCAATTCCCATACCAGCCTCCCCGAACAGGTGTCGGAATGTGGCGACTAGGGGCTTTTCACAGTAACTTCATTTGAAGCCTACTTGTGACAATAAGCAATTTTCATTTCATTCATCTTTCAGATGTTGCAGAACCAACTTTTTTGAGTTTATTGGTACACAATTTAAGATTTTCTTCACATTGTCCAGTTATTATGGTTATTTTCTAGAGTTAGAGTAGATGAGACATGCATGTATGTCCCTAATGGGCGGCATGGTAGAGTGGGCTGCATGGTAGCGCAATGGGTAGCACTGTTGCTTCACAGCTCCAGGGTCCCAGGTTTGATTCTCGGCTTGGGTCACTTTCTGTGTTGGGTCTGCACATTCTCCCTGTGTCTGCATGGGTTTCCTCCGGGTGCTCCAGTTTCCTCCCACAAGTCCCGAAAGACGTGCTGTTAAGTGAATTGGATATTCTGAATTTTCCCTCTGTGTACCTGAACAGGCGCCAGAATGTGGCGACCTGGTGCTTTTCACAGTAACTTCATTGCAGTGTTAATGTAAGCCTACTTGTGACAATAAAGATTATTATTATTAATAAGAGTGCTTTCTGTTGGGGCAGCACGTGGTGCAGTGGTTAGCACTGGAACTATGGCGCTGAGGACCTGGGTTCGAATCCCAGCCCTGGGTCACTGTCCGTGTGGAGTTTGCACATTCTCCTGGTGTCTACGTGGGTTTCACCCTCACAACCCAAAGATGTGCAGGTTAGGTGGATTGGCCATGCTAAATTGCCCCTTAATTGGAAAAAAAATAATTAGGTACTCTAAATTTATTTTTTAAAAGAGTGCTTTCTGTTGAGAGGACAGAAAGACTTTGCACAACCACTGGACACCTTTACAGCCAATGAAGAACTTTTGAAATGTAGCGTCTGTTGTGCAGCCAATTTTAGCATTGCAAGGTCTGACAAACGGTAATGTGATAATGACTAGATAATCTGTTTGTGTGATACAATATTGGCCAGGATACCAGGGATAACAACCCTGCTTGTGTTTTAAATAGTGTCATTTCAAATCTTTTGCAATGACAGATGGAGACTTGCTTAAACATCTCACCAAAAGATGACAGCTCTGAAGATGCAGCAGTCCCTCAGTAGTGTATGGACTGTCAGATTGAATTTTGTGCTCAAATCCTGGAGTAGAACTTGAAAGCTGAATCTCTTGAAGCAGAGGGGATAGTGCTACCAATTCAACCATAGCTTCCACCCTCAATGCAAGCAGTTGTACCGATCATAGTTGGGGATTGGTATATTCTGAGTGTCCTTTCAACAATATACAGACAAAATACTGTGGATGCTGGAAGTCTGAAATACAAACAAATGTTGGTAGGACTCAGCAGACAGCATTGGTGAAAAAGAAGCAGATTTTCTGCTCAATGATCAATCATCTGAAAGCGAAGTTCATTTGCTCAGTTACCTTCTAATGTTATTATCCAGCAGATGCTAATTGCTGTGCAAACCAAGTTCCACAGGGAAACTTGGCCCATCTATTATCATCCTTCTGTTTTATTCCCTGACAATGAGAATATAAATTTTCTGAATTCAGAAGCCACAAATTCCAATAACACCCTTGGGATTTTAAATTAAATTAAAACATTTATCAAGAAAAGAAAACTTAAACATACAAAATTACAGTTATAGAGTTGAAATTAGCCTAACAAAACATTCCCCCAAAAAAACTTTGTGCTTGATCAGACTCAGTAATAAACACCCTTTTCGGGAACAATCACTTATAGATGTTTAACTGTAAACATTCAAGGAATATTACCACAATGCTGTAGGAATGGTATATTACAGAGGTTCTCAATATCTCCCACTTGGCTGTGCAAATTCAGGCAACTTCAAAACATCAGACTGCTATTTTGCAACCTCAATACTTTTCATCATTGATTCCATTATTTTTTAACATCTTAGAAACTTAACTTGTCCAGACATAAAGGGCGGGATTCTCCGATCGGCGACGCTGAAATCGTGTTCGGCGATCGGCTGCAGAATCCCCGTTCACGACCAAATCGGGGGCGGCACTGCCTTCGCAATGCTCTGCCCCCTCCAAAGCAACATACTCTCCGAGTACGCGTGCGCTGTACTGATGGCCTCAGGACATTGCCTAAGGCCCGACCCCGATGCCCTGCCCCCGACTTGCCTAGTTCCCGTCGCTCGCATGTGGTCTCATCCGTCGTGAACTCGGCGTGGCAGCTGCGGACTCAGTCCAGCGTTGCCACAATCGGGGGAGGGTCGATCCGTGGGCAGGGGATACTTTGCCATGGGAGACTTTGCCAGGGGCTGGGGGCACTGTTGGAGGGTGGTCCGGGGCGCATGAGCCGGCAAAATGGGAGGCATTATTTTGCAGACGGGTCCGCGAGTAGCCGGCGCCATGTTGCATGGCGAAGCAACTGCAGGCCGCCGCCGTGCACATGCGCGGTCACGGACCCAGCAATTCTCCGGGCTGTATCAGCAGCTAGATCCGGGTGCTCTATGCTGCCTTGATGCTAGCCCCCAGCCAAACGGATGATCGGTGGCTGTTTTACTCCATTTTTTCTGTTGTAAAACGCCACTATTACACGCCGGCGTGGGGACAGAGCCTCAAAATCGGAGAATCCAGCCCAAAATCTTTTCCCAATTGTTCCCACTTTTTGGTTAAATAAATGTAATAACCTTGGCGTATTTATTGAAAAGTTGTTCACCCTTTTACTTCCTTATAAAATTTAACAGCTTAAAATCCAAACTCTCACTTATCTATGCAAATTTATACTCATTGCTTATTTACTTAAAAAAAATAACTTGCCGCCCTCACTTCAAATGCAAGCCTTTATCATATACATTCCTTTCATGTCCTAAACCTTGTAGACAATCTATCTGCAGTTTAATCAAATTATATTCACACACAGATACAAGCTTGCTTTACAGAATGACGCAACAGACCTCTAATATTGAAAAAATAATGTCACACCAGGGATTTATAATGATAAATTGAAAACACAGAAGTTTCAGTTTAGTCCAGTTCTATCAGCAGGATAAAGGGTGCAAATGTTGGCGATCTGCCTGCATTAGTCAGTGCTAGAGTGCATTCTATTCATAGAATGAGTCTGAACTTACATGGTTTATGATGTCAAATGATTGGAGTTGGCACAAATTTGTTTTCATAAAGGAAGTGTGGCGTTTGGCACTACTCCGTTAAGAAGATTTTGCTAAGTTTGTTGAAAAAGTAAGATAGAGAGTTGCAGTCTTACTGAGGCATTTTGTCTTTAAAGGAGCAACTCGGCCTGAACTGTTTTTATAAAGCTGTAGAATGTACAGAAATTGAATCTCCCCTTCAGCAAGTGTTGCCTTAACAAACCAGCTCTAGTGCTCATAGAATCCCTACAGTGCAGAAGGAGGCCACCCGTCCCACCGAGTCTGCACCGACCCCCCGAAAGTGCACCACACTTAGGCCTGCCCACATCTCCACCCAATCCCCTCAACCCCACCCAACCTGTACATCTTTGGACACTAAGGGGCAATTTTTCATGGCCAATCCACCAAACCTTCACATCTTTGGACTGCGTGAAGAAAATGGAGCACCCAAAGGAAACCCAGGCAAACAGAGGGAGAATGTGCAAATTCCACACATTCACCCAAGTCCGGAAATGAACACGTGTCCTTGGTGCTATGCGACAGCAATACTAACCACTGTGCCACCATGCTGCCACAGACGACACATTCCAAAACCTTCATCAGACTCTGTGCAGGCACAGTAGTCCTAACACATCACTCCTATCTCAGTGTATGGCTAACAACAGAGGTAGCTTTGTCCATCATTCACCGACTCTGTCAGTGCTTTATAAGCTCGAATCCTCACAAATCATATAAAGACTCCACCAAGAGCACATCTGTATTAATAGTTCACCGAATCACAAAAGTATTATGGCGCAGAAGGGGGCCATTCAGCCCATTGTATCTGCAACGGATCTCCAGATTAGCATTATGACTTAGTGCATTTTCCCCATACCCTTACATATTTTTTCTATACAAATAATCATCGTTCTTCTTCTTCGGCAATCATTCACTAGCGAGAATGATTATCCACCGAAGAAAGTCCTTGTCATTGGCCGGCCAAGGGCTCTGTGGGTCCTTGTGTGGCCGATGAGCCTGATCCCAGCGGCGCATCTCTGACCGGACATTTGGCAGATGTTTCCAGGAGGTGAGATTGGTCCTTGAATTCGAGATGTCTGGCATTCCTTTCATAGGCTCCATTTCCGGACCTCCTCTTTCCGAAATTGAACCAGCCTCCACCACACTTCCAGGCAGTGCATTCCAAACTCTGGGTGCAGGCTTCTTTGCAAATTGCTTTAAATTTGTGCCCTCTGGTTCACAATTATGTTACAAGTAGGAACAGTTTTTCCCTCTCTACTCTGTCCAGCCCCCTAATAATTTTGAACATTTCCATCAATTTCCTTTTAGCCTCTCCAGGGAGAACAGTCCCAAATTCTTCAACCTATCCTCATAACTGATGTTTCTCATCCCTGAGTCAATTCTTGTGAACCTCCTCTACACTCTTTCCAATGCATTCACATCCTCCCTAGTGTGGTACTCAGTACACAATACTCCAACTGAGGGTCTAGCCAATGCCTTGTATAAGTTTAGAATAATCTCCTTGCTCTTGTACGCTATGCTCTTATTACAAAAGCCCAGGATGCTGTTTGCTTTATAACTGCTCTCTCTACCTGTCCTGCCACCTTCAATGATCGATGCACATGACCCAGGTCCCTCTGCTCCTGCACCCTCTTAAGAATCGTAGCCCTTATTTTATATTGTCAACTCATGTTCTTCCTACCAAAATGCATCATCTCACACTTTCCTGCATTGAAACTCATCTGCCCACTTCACCAACTTGTACGTGTCCTTTTGAAGTTCTACATTGTCCTCCTCAGTTTACAATAATTCCAAGTTTTGTGTCACCCACAAAATTTGTGCCCACTGCACACCAAGATCTAGATCATTAATCATGGCTGACTTTAATCTTCTCATGTATTGGGAAAATCAGCTTGGAAAAGATAGTCATGAGGAAGAATTCATTAAGTGTATCCGGGACCATTTCCTAGAATACTATGTTGTGGTACCAACTAGGGATCAGGTTATTTTAGGTCTGGTAATGTGTAATGAGGCAGGTTTAATAAGCAATCTCGGAGTAAAAGATCCACGAGAAACAGTGACCATAACGTGATATAATTTAGCATTCAGTATGAGTCAGAAACAACTGTGCTGAAGTTAAATAAGTGCAATTACAATGGAATGAGGGCAGGAGTTGGCTGGAGTTTAGCAGAAAAGACTTTCGCTCAGCAATGGCAAATGTTTATGAAAATAGGTCATGAGTCACAACAAAGGTATATCTCAGTGAGAAAGACGGATCCTAGGAAGGGAGAATTTAACCAAGGTTAACCAAGGACATGAAGGATAGTATGAAACTGAAAGAAAAAACATCCAATTACGCAAAGATTACTGGTAAACCAGAGGATTGGAAAACTGCCAATGTAATTATTCAAAAAAGGAAGGAGACAAAAAACACGTATGGGCCAGTTAGCTTAATACCCGTCATTGGGAAAATGTTAGAGTCCATTATAAAGGATGTAATAGCAGAGCGTTTTGAAACACATAATATAATCAAGCAGAGTCAGCATGGCTTCATGAAGGGAAAATCATGCCTGACAAATTTATTAGAATTTGTTAAAGTGCCAATGAGCAGGGTAGATAAAGTAGAACCAATACATGTAATATACTTGGATTTCCAAAACGCATTTGATAAGGTGCCGCCCAAAAGGCTAAATAATAAGACAAAATCCTATGGCATGTGGGTAGTATATTAGCATGGGTAGAGGATTAGCTAATTAATAGAAGACAAAGAGTTGAGGAAAAGAGGCTTTTTTGGATGGCTACCTATAACTACCAGAGTGCCACAGGGATTAGTGCTGGGGCCACAATTATTGACAATATATATTAATTACTTGGACAAGGGAAGCAAATGTACTTTTGTCAAGTTTGGGGATGATACAGAAATAGGTGGGAAGGAAATTGGTGAGGATGGCACCAAGAGTCTACAGAGGAATATGGACATGTTAAGTGAGGGGGCAAAAAAACCTGGCAGATGGAATGTAACATGGGAAAATGTGAAGTGTGCACTTTGGTAGGAGGAATAAAGGAGATAATATTATTTAAATCAAAAACTATGGTGATAGGGTTGGAAAGTAGATCTGAGGAGTATCATATCAGATCAGTCATGAACTCATTGAATGGCGGACCACACTCAATGGGCCGAAGAGCCTACTTTTGCTCCTACGTCTAATGATGTTATCATTAATATCAATCAGGAAAAACCTGTGTCCCAATACTGACACCTGGGGAAGTCCACTACAAACCTTGGGTGGGATTCTCCCATCCTGCAGCAGTGTCCACGCCGTCGTAAACGCCGTTGCGTTTTACAACGGAACGAATAGGCCACTGTCAGGAGTAATTCTGGCACCTACAGGGGGCCAGCACGGCACTGGAGTGGTTCACGTAGCTCCAGCTGCCACTCCCAGCATGAACTGTGCGCCGCGGGATCCGCGCCTGCACAGTAGCGCCTTTGCCAACATGCACATGCGCAGTGGCGCCGGCACCAACGCGCGCATGCGCAGTGGCCTCCTTCAACGCGCTGACCCCGACGCAACATGGCGCAGGAGTACAGGGGCTGGCGCGTGGGAAAAGAGGCCGGGGGACAGAGAGGCCGGCCCGCCGATTGGTGGGCACCGATCACGGGCAAGGCTGCATCAGAGGCCCCCCCTGGGGTCGGAGACTCCCCCCCCCCCCACCCCACAGGCCACCATCTGACCCTTGCATGCAGAGTTCCCGCCGGCTGCGAACAGGTGTGGCAGGCGCCGGCGGGACTCAGTGTTTTAACTGTAGCCGCTCGCACCATACCGGGCCGAGAATCGGCAGACCGGCCGCGTAGAGCAGCCCGCAACCGGCGCCGTGCCAAACACGCCGGCGCCAATGGCGCCGATTCTTCTCTTTGCGGAGAATCGCGTGCTGGCGTCGGGGTGACATGGCCCGGTCGCGGAGATTCTCCGGCCCGGCCCCGGGCTGAGAGAATCCTGCCCCCTTATTCCAGCCTGACAAATATCCATTGACTATTACTCTCTGTTTTCTATTACTCAGCCTATTTTGTATACACGTCGCTATTTTCCTTTTTATTCCATGAGCTATAACCTTTCTCACAAGTTTGTTGTGTGGCATTGTATCAAATGCCTTTTGAAAGTCTATGTACAGCACATTCACAGCATTACCCTCATCGACTCTTTCAAAACACTACAGCAAGTTAATTAAACATGATTTTCTCTTCAGAAATCCATGTTGGCTCTTTCTAATCAACCCACATTTTTCCAGATGACAACTAATTCAATCCAAATAATTATTTCCAGAAGCTTCCCCACTGCTGAAGTTAAACTGACTTGTTTGTAATTGCTGGGCTTATCCTTGCAACCTTTTTTGAACAAAGGCATCATAGCTGCAATTCTTCAGTCCTCTGGCACCTCCCCCACATTCTGGAATTATTGGAAGATTATGACCAGTTCTCCTACAAGTTCCACTCTCACTCCCCTCAATATCCTTGGATGCATCTTCTCTGGTCCTGGCGCCTTGTCAGTGTTCAGTACCGACAGTCTATCCAGCACTTTCTCCTTATCAATTTTGAATCCTTCTGGTTGCTGAGTTCACATCAGGAATGAGTGATCCTGGATAGGTGACAGCCAAAGCTGTGTAGACTACTCCCCAAGCCAACATTCTGTACCCTCAGACCTTGAGTTTGCAAACTAAAATCAAATATAGAATTGCACATTTCTTTAGTTGGTTTTGTCTAAATCTAACAACTAACTTAATGTCATTTATAAAGAGAACTTTTCAAACAATTTGGCAGGTTTGTTATTTTAGGCGGATTAGTTTGCAGCAGTGTGTGCAACCATAATAGCAAAACCATATTTCACAGCATATCCACAGCAATATGATGGATTTCATAAGCTCACCTACATTCCAGTTAATGCAGGATGATGCACAGCCACAACAGTTGGAATTGCTCATAAACATCTATAATGTAAAAACTAGTTTTCAAAATATGTCCCCCAGTGAATTGAAGGGTGAGCATGTCCACATTTTTTTTTGAAAGGCAAAGTTATCCGACTGCAATTTTAAGTGCATAAAAGTAACCTTCAAAGCACTCACTTTTACTTGGACTCTGTCTGACAGATGGGGGTGAGCTGTTTGATAGCTTGTCTCAGTCCCCAAATCTCAGAGGTACACTTTCTCGTACCATCCAGTGCGGAATTCACCATGGCTGAGATGAACAATTCAACTGGCCATTAAAAGGTCCATTGATCCCTGGGCGGGAAATTCTGGTCCCTGGGCAGGCGGGACTGGAAATACTTGCCCATGTATTTTGATGGTAAACATTAACTCCCACAATTCTAACTCATTGGGCGGAATTTTCCCTTTTTTCTTCCAAGTGCTGGGCTCAGGTGAGGAATGCGGCGGACAGCACACCAGCAGCGTTTCTCGCCATTTGGGCAGTACTTGGAAGAAGAAAAATATGGAGGCGGGCCCAAACCATCATGCTGGTGGGGCGAAAAAAGCCAGTAACGTTGAGATTTCCAATAAACAGCACCCCCAATCCGTTTGGGGGGAAAAAAGAGGAAACACTCCAACGTACACGGGAAATGCCCTTCCCCCCCTCCCCCTCCCCCTCCCTACATTCCCCACTCTCCCCTTCCCCCCCTCCCCCCATTTCTCCCCCCTACGGTCAGCTGTCATCTATCTGCCCAATCTCCTAACTTGTCTGTGAGATTGGATTGGATTGGATTTCATTTATTGTCATGTGTACCAAGGTACAGTGAAAAGTATTATTCTACATACAGTCCGGATAGATAGTTCCATACATTATAAAAAATAGGACATACATAAATACAAAATGTAAATCCATAGACACAGGCATCGGGTGAGCTTAAGGAGTGTGGTACTACTCAATAGAGAAGATGTGTGAAGAGATCAGTTCAGTCCATAAGAGGGTCATTTAGCAGTCTGGTAACAGCGGGGAAGAAGCTGTTTTTGAACCTTTTAGTGCATGTACTCAGACTTTTGTATCTCCTGCCCGATGGAAGAAGTTGGAAGAGAGAATAACCCGGGTGGGGGGAGTCTTTGATTATCCTGCCCACTTTCCCAAGTCAGCGGGAGGTACAGGCAGAGTCAATGGATGGGAGGCGGGTTTGCATAATGGACTGGGCTGTGTTCATGATTCTCTGTCGTTTCATACGGTCTTGGGCTTAGCAGTTGCAATACCAGGCTGTGATGCAGCCAGATAGGATGCTTCTTGTGGTGCACCTGTAAAAGTTGGTAAGAGTCAATGTGGACATGCTGAATTTCCTTAGTTTCCTGAAGAGGTTTAGGCGCTGTTATGCTTTCTTGGTTGTAGTGTTGACGTGGGTGGACAGGACAGAATGTTGGTGATGTGCACACCTAGGAATTTGAAGCTGTCAACCACCTCCACCTCGGCACCATTGATACAGACAGGGGTGCGTATGGTATGCTTCCCTAAGCCAATGACCAGCTCCTTAGTTTTAATAAGCGGATAGCACACAATACTCATACATAGACTCATCTGCACACTTCATATGAAATATTGTGAGGGTGGAGCTAACCATTAATATTGGTAGCTGAGTCTCGACTTTGGTGCTGTTTTCAGGCGCACGTGCAACAGATAACAGAGCTCCGTCGGCAGCTATTTGCTGATTCTGTATGAAGACAATCATTGGTTGTTGCCGCCAATTAACGTATGGTGGCTGCCTTTTACTCAGGCTGCCTGAAATAGTGTGATTGGAATGCACCTGAAGAACCATTCAGCATTGTGGTTAGTGAGGTCTTCACTGATATTCATTTCTTTAGTTCTGCTAGCACAGCCTCCCTTGAGAATTGGAGCCTGCACAGGCATAAATCCGCTGTCAAAGTTCCAGTGGGGGAGCTATTGGCAATGGTAATAAAACTATGGGAAAATGAGAAGACTGCTGAACAATTGTCACATGCTCATGAAGTGTCAGCAGAAAATGAAACAAAGCTGAATAAAACTGGTGCAGAAATAGCATTTATAATGTTACCTCAGGGACATTATGGACTGGTATAGGCTCTTCAGCCCCTTGAACTTGCTCCATTATTCAGTTAGATCCTGGCCTTTCTGTATTTCAACTCTAGTTGCATGTTTTTCTTCCATGAGGGGAAAATTTGTTTGCAGAGTGCTGCTACTATTGATGCTGCACAGACTTAAATCCATTTCCCAATGGGCAAGCAGCATCTTGGGGTCCACACAGCATTCTTTTGATACAATTGTGCAACAGAAGTGTTGCGTACTTATTTTAATATTCCTGCCCCTCTTGTCTGCCTCGTGTAAATGTATTGTCTCAATTCACTATGTGCCACATATTTATTAAGCATACAAATGCCAAATATTGCTCCTATATACCGACATTTTTATAGCAACTCACTTATCTGGCATCTTATGAAATCTATTCTGAAAACCCATAACGACAAATACCATTGGATTTGCTTTATTCTGTGATTTCCTTCGTAAATTAAATTAAGCCTGACCATTGAAAATCCATGCTGATTATTTTTGATTACTCCATGCTGAAGTGTTCACTAATTTCATCCTGTATTATTAGAGACATTAGGGATTGTATTTTGAGTGTGTGCTGGTGATTCCTGTCACACAACGTCAGTGGTTGACTTCCTCCCCCAGCATTTGCCCTCCCCCAGCAAGGATGTAGTTTATGGTGTTTATAACTTACTGACATTTTTAAAAATTCGTTGGATGTGAATGTCACTGATCAGACCAGCATTTATTGTCCATCCCTAATTGCTGAAACCATTTAAGAGTAACCTACATTGCTGTGGGTTTGGGGGTCACATGTAGGCCAGACAAGCCCTAAAGGGCTCCAGTTGAGGTTTCTTTGGAACAATCGAACTGTTGACAATGGTTTCACGGTTGAAGTTCAAATCTCACTATATGCAATGGTGGGATTCAAAACAGGTCCCCAGAGCATTACTCCAGGTCTCTGGGTTACCAGTGCATTGACAATACCACTATGCCACTGCCTCCCTTGCTGATCACTTCGTCTCCCTTGCACAGTATTTGAGCACAATTCCCATTCCAATGCTTTTCAGTGCCCTCACTGCCTGCTCCTCAATGACTCAGCTTCTCCGAACATGGCATTTCAGCAGCAGTACAATGTGATGTTATCTGCACAGATTATTGGCCGGAAACGATGGAACATTTTACAATGTTTTCAAAATGTTAAGGAAGCTTAGCTTGAGTGTGAATGGTCACGTGCTGTATCATTGAATCACTTAAAGCAAATGCGGGTGGAACAGTGCAACTTACATTTTTGGGGCCCCCGCATCCTCCCTCCTTGCGGGGCCCCCACTACCCATCCCGCCCTGTGATGATGTGGCAGACAGCCCCAATTGGGATCATGCTTCTCCCCAAATGATGTCAAACTCCACCTCCAATTGTGCCAACACCTTCCTGATCCCACTGCCTGATCCTGCTCACCCATTGCAAGCCACAAAAAACCCCAAAATTTCACAAATCACTATTTAACTGCTTTAGTGTTTTTTTAACTTATGAAAAAAAACCTGTAATTGATTCATTGAAATCCAAGCTTGCCTGTTGTCAGCATGATGATGGGGTGGTCTATATTGTGATCTGTGTGTTTTGAGGTGAGTATACATGAACTGGCTGATGAGCAACAGGATGGAGAAATCAGCTGATAATATCATTGCAACACAGCACAGGCCAATGCAGGATGGAATGAGCCAGAAATATTCCAATGTCGGAGCAAAGGCTCCAATAAAGTGGAGTGTACAATCTAAGTCTAATATCAGTGACTTTGCTGGCAGCTGTCATGGCAGGATTTCATGCTTTATCCAGAAGAAACTTTCTGAAGACTAGTATTGAGAGCAATGGGGGATGGTGCTGACTCATCAGTTATAACTGTCTGCATGTGACTACCAGCCATTATTTCAGACCAGCTTAAGTTCTCTCTTGAAGATCAGAATTTAGTCTGGCAAACAAGGTAGAGCGAAAGATTTTTTTGACTTCTTGCTTCATCAGTTGTTTGCAATCCATGGCACAGTGGTTAGCACTGGGACTACGGCGCTGAGGACCCGGGTTCGAATCCCAGCCCTGGGTCACTGTCCATGTGGAGTTTGCACATTTATCCCATGCCTGCGTGGGTTTCACTCCCACAACCCAAAGATGTGCAGGTTAGATGGATTGGCCATGCTAAATTGCCCCTTAATTGGGAAACAAAAATAATTGGGTACTCTAAATTTACAAAAAAAAAAGTTCTCCAGTTAGAGTACTCATCGACAAATGATTGTTTCCCTTAACTAGGGTCAGAGAATAATTTGCAAAGGCAACAATAGATTGCTGCACAGGTTTCCAAAAAAAATCAACCAATTTCTGCTTTCTGTCATGCCATTTCTCTTCACCTTCAGAAAATGGGACTCATGAAGACTTTGAACATAATTTTGGCCTCGAACCTCAAACCCATTTCTCAATTGTTCCATTTTACCTATGTTCTCTGGTCTATTTATTACAAAATATTCAATCATACTCCACAACCCAAAAATGTGCAGGTTAGGTGGCTTGCCCCTTAATTGTAAAAAATATGATTGGGTACTCTTAAAATTTATTTTATAAAAAATAAATTTATGCCCACTTAAGGGTTGCATCCTGCAGCAGCTGGTATTAACCAGTGGAGAGGTTGGCCATGCGGGCATCATGACAAGCAAACCTGTGCAGTGTTGCTTGCCCCCGTAGGGATCCCTCATTCAATCCCTGATGAGGAGACCCCAGCATCGGAAAGGGATGTCGGCTGAGAGTCATTCCGATGCCGTTGCTGTTGACCCACTTCCCCAGTGACCCCCATGTCCCAAACTGCCCCCCCCCCCCATCCATCACTCACCTGTGTACTGGGAAACAGTGGCAAACTAGACCTTGTGTAGGTGTCATGTCATTAGCAGCAACCGTCACCCCAGTGGCACTGTAATTCAATAGATACCAACAGCTCGTGGGGGGGGGGGGGGGTGTCAGTGAAAGCTCACCACTGTCCATTTAAGTGCCTCTGTGACACTCAATACAGCAAGGCTTTTCTAAAAGAAACAATACAGTCGTCACCGATGGGTAAGATCCACCATTAGCTCCATTAAATACCACCCGTAGTTCTTCTTTAGGCAGATGCTGTATCAACAAGCTTTTATAAAAGTAGTATGCTTAACTTGCTATCTTGGGTGAAATGTGATGTTGTTGCTCTTCTCTGCTGAAAGCGCACTGACAGAAATTTCCAATCTGATTGTTCTGATAAATATCAGTTTCAGCTTTAACAGAGTAGGGCCACATTGAGAGTGAGTGAAGAGCTCTCGGATCTCCCTCATTCTTTATCAGTGGCAGCAAATTCCCAATGCAGGCAAAGCTTATATATGTAAGTTTCTCATTCATGTTTATGTCTTCATGTTCCTGTGCTTCTAGACAAGCAAAAGACAACTCCATTCAATCTGTGAATACAATTTACACGCATTTGTGGTAAAGAAGTTCAACAATTGTAGCAAGGAAGACTTCCAGTCATAATTGATGGCCCAGTACCTTGACAGCAGGAAAAGCATTATTTTGAGGGCTGACCAGTTGATGGCAAAGAAGCCTGATATGTGACATTGATTTGAGTACCTAATATAAAGATGTCTAATTTTTCAAGTAGATCTTTATGACACAACCATGGAGGGGGCGGCTTCTGACTAACAGTTCAATTTTTGAGTCTGCTTATGATTAAATATTTACATCCAACTCAAAAACTAATTTGTATTTCTTGAACTATTTAGTTCTTGTCCATTTCTGTTACTCTCTTCTCCTTTTCTCAACTGCTTCACTTCTGCCTGCTTCTCTCTCTCCCCTAATCTTTTTATATTTTGTCTTCCAATGTAATTTCTTCTCCTTCATTTTTCTCCCTCTACTATCCTTTTCACTTCAGTCACTCTCTCGTTATTGTTAGCCCCACTCTTTACCACCTCACTTCTGACTCTGATTCACTTCAAAATCCCAGTTCCTCTCCTTTGTTTTATCTCACTCTTTCCTTCACCAGTGATTCTCTGTGTCTTTTTATTTTAAGACCGACTCTCCTGTTTGTCTTTTCTGCTGAGGACAGGGAGCCATAACTGCACTGGGATTAAAATATTGGGACAAACCAGAAACAGTAGTGTTGAGATTCACATGAGTTGGCAAGTAACATACTCTGGCAAACTGACCCTTCCAGTACAATAACAAAGTGAGGTCATACACATGATATTAATGAAAAGCATAAAACATTCTGGAGGATCGAAAATATAAATCAGCCTCTCAACCCTGCCAACAATTTTGGCAGGAGCACAGTAAGCTGAAACAATATAGCTCCATCTCCCGATATCCTTTGATTGCCACTTCAAGAAGCCACCATGTCTAAAGAGCATTCCTGGTACCAGATTAGGTAACAGACACATCACAAGATGTAATGGTAGGACTTTCCACAACACTTGAACGCTGATGTCTGCCATGTTGATAAGTCACAAATAACAAATTAGATGCATCCAAGGATACTGAAGAAAGTAAGGGCAGAAATTGTAGAGACATGAGCTATGATCTTCCAATCCTTCTTGGATACAGGAGGAGTGCAAGAGGACTGTTCCATCCTTGCTCAAAAAAGCGTGTAAGGATACATTGAGCCACTATAGGCAAGTCAAATTAACCCTGCGATGGGAAAAGTTTGAGGAATGATACTTTAAGTCAAAATAAACAGTCACCTGGACAATGCAATAATTAAGGAAAGCCAACACCGATTTGTTAAGGGCAAATCATCTTCAACTAACTTAATTTTTCGGTGAGATAATGAAGGTAATGTGGTTGATGTGGTCGACATTGATTTTTGAAAGGCATTTGATAAAGTGCCACATAACAGGTTTGTCAGCAAAGTTAGAGCTCATGGACTAAAAGGGAGAGAAGCAGCATGGAACAAAAATGAGTTGAGTGACAAGAAGCATAAAGATGAACTTCATGGTCAAATGGATGGACAAGTGGCAAATGAAATTTAATGCAGAGAAGTGTTAAGTGATCCGTTTTTGTAAAAAGGATGGGAGAAAGTAAAGGGTACAATTTTAAACAGGGTGCAGGGGCAAAGAAACTTGGAGGTATATGTACAGAAATCATTGAAAGTGGAAGGAAAAACCAGTAAAACGTGGAAATGATGGGCACCTGTAAATTAAACTGGTCTTGTATACCTCCAGTGTTTCTGGTGCCAATACAACATATTTTTATGGGGATTTAGAAAATTTTAATTGATTTTTCCTTTACAAAAGCAGGAAAGTTCTGATAAACCGGTATAAAATAACTATCTGGCCTTCTGTGTCCAGTTCTGGGCACCACACTTTAGGAAGGATATGAAGGCATTTGAGAGGATGTAAAGAAGATTCATAAGAATGGTTCCAAGGATGAGGAACTTCAGTTAAATAGGAGAAGCCGGGTCTGTTCTTTTTGGAGAATAGAAGAATACGAGACTTTTGAGAGAAAATATTTTGTAGTTCGGTTTTTAGAATCTTCATCATGGTGAGAGTTTTTTTTTCATGTATGAGACTGATAGCAGACCAATATATAAAATGGCACAGTTATGTCTGTTGCATTTAGAGTGTGTGTGTCTGTCTATTTAGATGTGGTGATAGCTTTTTTCATAGCAGCACAGCAACGACCGAACAACTTTCTGCTTGTGTTCAGAATACACAACTGGTGTATGTTTGTGGTTTCTGGACTTTCCCTGCTTTGTATAGAAACAGGCCTTTTTCAGAAGCAATATTGATGGCAAGTAAAGGATTAACTTCTTCACCTTTAGTGTCCAGAGTTCAAATTCCTTTTACCAATGAGGGATTTTCTAAAATCTGTGTATGTATATTTGAAAATTGAAGAATTTGTTCTTTTGCATTGAACTTTCTTTGCTTATAATAGCAGACAATCTGGTACTTGTGGTTAAGTGTTTTATTTTATAATTTCATAGCAGTCATCCATCTGCTGTTACTGGACTGATATGTGAAAACTTTTGTTTTTTCTTTAATATTTGACAACTTAGTAATCTCCAGTACAATCCCCTGGTCATAGAATGATTGTTAGTTATCAATAGTATAACATGCAACTGCTTGCCTTTCAAAGAGGCACTTCACCACATGAATAAATGAAACAAATTGTTTTTATTTGTTTGTGAATACTCGATCCAATGGTATAAATGCACTTTATACTATTTGCTTATAATGTCACCATAACAACACTCAGATCTTCTCAATTTGCCCCATTGCAATCAAAATAGAATTTGCAAAAGCAAATTCGGATAGTCCGTCTTTAATAACACAACAAATTATTTATGTATTTTAATGTCAGTATAATCTTAAAGCAGAGATAAAGCAACAAAATTTAAAAGTTTATTACAATCACTTCAAGAATACAATTTCTTTGTTAATGACAAATTGAATAACTTTGTGGTAATTTTCCACTTAGCAGGGGTGACGATATAACTATGTCAATATGAAGTTGAAATTGTCTAGGTGAATGAAGGCAAGGGATATGGGAATAAAGTTGGTAATTCTGAGCTGAGTTATCTGTTCTAATTATTGATATTTTTCTCCTCAACAGGGTGTCCTATTCAGTTCACGTCTCCGAGGATTATCCAGGTACTGTTTTCTGAAAATCCTTAAAAGAGCATGGTAGATATGTATCACATCTGAGTGTCACTGCACTATGTTGAACTGGCTGTTTGAATGTCTGCTAATTGGTCCTTCCCTCAACTGGTCGCCTGTTATCATCAAATGGAAGGTAGACCTCAGGCTGGCAGAAATTGTTAATATAAATTGCTTACCAGTGTTAACTTGTAACCAAATGTCTGTTGTGCATTCAGCGTGTAAGTGAGATGTGAACTGACCTCGAGTAACGTTCAGCTGACTCAAATTTGATCTGACTACTGGGGTGAAAGGTCTCAATGGGGCTTGTAAACAAATCCTTGCAAATACTTTAAGAGTGCACAACTAAAAATGTGTCAAACTTCCTTTCATACAGCCAGAGCATATTTTTTCATGGTAAAAATATCACATTGGCTAATCCTGGAGAAAAACTTTCACGCTCAGAAATACTTTTACAAATCAACCAATTACAAAGTTTGATTATTAGTCTTCGCATCCTTTTGTTTCTTTCTGCCTCTGTTAGTTCTTTTTTAATATTGTCAATAGCACAGAATGGTCTCAGTAACTCCTCCAAACCAGCACCCCAATGAGATCATCAGCAAAAATATTCCCAAGTAATCTACTGAAGCCTGATTAAGCTTGTAACACAATTTTATATTTTATAACTTTTCTGTTTAAGTCTTTGGTTTATTGAAATGCCTCTAAAAACAATGACTCAGATTTCTGATGGGGCGCAGTTCATGTTAGAAGTGCATCAGGCAAGACTTGCAAATAAAATGAAATTGACTGCACTGATTTTTCCCAATGTTAGCTCAATTGTTATACAGAGGCTGAACTGTGGACATTGTTAAATCCTCGCCAGTAGCTTGCCCATTGCATTTCGCAAACACTGGGCTGAATTTTCATTCTGGGGTGCTGAAACTGCCTTCAGGATGAAAGTTGGGTTGGGGACCACAAATGCCATTGGTGGGACCACAAGGGAATTTTAACAGAGACTGCCAATTAAGTGATGGTCTGCGGGAACCTGGTCCAACTGATGACAGCAGGATGGCTCCCAAGTTCGGAAGGCTATGGGAGGATTTCAAGCAGTCAAAAATCTACAGCGCCACCACTGGAAGTGGGAGCTGCTGAAGCATGGCCATTTCTAGTCACTGGCTTCAAAACAGGTAAGTAAGGAGGACAGAAGTGATAGTGCCTTCGGAGATTGGGAGAAATCCTCATACAGTAAAGGCCACCACTGTTGATGCAGTCATTTTTTGCAATAGGTTGGAGCCTCCGAAGGTTAGCATAGTTTCACTTACGGCCACCAAATGCAATTGACACTCCATGCACTAGATTGAAAATATGATCAGCATCAGGAGAGTGGCCATAATTAAATCCAACTCCTCTATAATCCTGTGGAGGTAGGAACTTGGCATAGAGCTGGCCCAACAGGACTTTCCACCCCCATGATTCTAGTCCATGGGCCAGTGAAAAATTAACCCACTAATCTGTTACAGGATATAAATGTGTGGATAGCTTAAGAATCAGGCACATTGAAAACTGGTTTTCAAAAACGAGTCTGAAGGATTGCTACTGAAAAATATCTGTTGGTTCTGCAGAATGGGGCAGGAACCAAAGTAGAGTGAAAGCATTTCTGGAGGGCTGTTTGGGCCACAGTGGTGGAGGCTAAAAATCTTCGAGTTAACTAAAAGGATCAGATACTTAAAAAAAAAAAATTTAGAGGACCCAATTATTTTTTTTCCAATTAAAGGGCAATTTAGCGTGGTCAATCCACCTACCCTGCACATCTTTGGGTTGTCTGGGTGAAACCCATGCATACATGGGGAGAATGTGCAAACTCCACACGGACAGTGACCCAGAGCCGGGATTCGAGCCCAGGTCCTCAGTGCCGTAGTCCCAGTGCTAACCACTGCGCCACGTGCTGCCCTAGAATCAGAAACGGTTGATAGCAGGTGTGTGGTGACCAAGTGAGAAGGAATGAACTGGCTCCCCTTTATTCAACTTCCTCGGTTTGTCACAAGAAAGGTTTACGTTTTCTTTTCATGCGGTGTGCCTTTTCCAAATCAGAATGTATTTCACTATTTAATCTGTGTGAGCAATAAGGAGCCAATCAAACACGATTTATTGAGACAAAGAAAGAAAAAGGGCAGGATTCTCCACCTGCTGGAATTTCCTGGGTGGCGCGCCCTCGCCAACAGTGGGATTCTTTGTTCCCACCGCCTTCCAATGGGATTTCCCATTGTGGCCACCCCATGCCAGCGCAATGGAGAATCCTGCTGGCAGACAATCCTGCTGCAAATTTATTGACCGCCATACCTGAGAAACTTAATAAAAACACAAAGTTAAGCATTCAGACCTCATGTGGTATAGGCTACACAGACACACCACACACACACAGACACACACACACACACACAGCTGTGGTCAATTTGAGTTAGCTGGTTTCTAGGATGTGATCAGATGTCGAAGATGTTGCAATTATTATGAGATCTCGTGCACTGGAAGATTTTTGATAGAATTGGTTTCTTGAGCCGGGCAACGTGTTCATTCTAAAAGAGAGATAGGGAGTTTATGAGCAGCCCTCAGCTTAATTCCTCTGCTGAAGACTTTCTGGACATCATCTGTGTCACTTGCAATTTCTCTTCAGTGGCTGTCAGCCCTGCCTTGAAGTACAATACCCGCTGTATATTTCCAATAGGTTTAGGGTGGATCTGTCTGTGTAGTCCTTGTTTCAATACTTATTGAGTCATAACGTTTTACAACAAGGAAAGAAGCCCTCCGTCCTCACCGACTATCAAGCACCTAACTATTTTAATCTTATTTTTCAGCACTTGTTCCGTAGCCTTGTATTCAATGACATTTCAAGTGCTCATCTAAATACTTCTTAAAAGTTGTGAGGGTTCCCGCCTCAACACCCTTTCAGACATTGAGTTCCAGATTCCAACCACCCTCTGGGTAAAAAAGGTTTTCCTCACATCTCCTCTAAACCTGCTGCCCATTACCTTAAATCTGTGCCCACTAATTATTGACCTCTCCACTAAGGCGAAAAGTACCTTCCTATCCACCCTATCTATGCCCCTCATAATTTTGTACACCTCAATCAGGTCCCCCTCAGCTCCAAGGAAAACAACCCCAGCCTATCCAGTCTCTCTTGACAGCTGTAACGATCCACTCAGGCAACTCCCTGGTGAATCTCCTCTGCACCCTCACCAGTGCAATCACTTCCTTTCTATAGTGTGGTGACCACAACTGCACACACTCCAGCTGGGACCTAACCAGCATTTTATACAGCTCCAGCATAACCTCCCTGTTCTTATATTCAGCGCTTGGTTAATAAAGGCAGGGATCCCACTGGCCTGCTAAACCACCTTATCTACCTGTCCTGCTATCTTCAGAGATGTGTGAACATGCACACAAAGGTCTCATTGATCCTCTGTACTTCCTAGGGTCAGGCCATTCATTGTATATTCCCTTGGCTTGTTAGCCCTCCCAAAATACATTACCTCACACTTTTCAATGTTAATTTCCATTTGCCACTCTTCTGTCCATCTAACCAGCCCGTCTACATCATCCTATAATCTAAGGCCTTGCTCCTTACTTTTTATCGCACCACCAATTTTTGTGTTATCTGCAAATTTACTTATCATACCTCCTACGTCCATGAATGTGTATTAGATCATGAATGTATACCACAAACAATAAGGGACCCAGCACCAATCCCTGTGGAACGCCACTAGACACAGGCTTTCAGTCACAAAAACAACATTTAACCATCACCCTCCTACCACTAAACCAGTTTGCCAAATTGCCCTGGATCCCATGGACTCTTATCTTCTTTATCAGCCTCCCATGTAGGACCTTGTCAAAGGTCTCACTAAAGTACATGTAGATTACATCAACTGCACTACCCTCATTTACACATCTAGTTAACTCTTCAAAAAATTCAGTCAAATTTGTAAGACCTGATTTCCCTTTGACAAAACCATGCTGACTATCCTTCACTAATCCTTTCCTCTTCAAGTGAAAATTAATCCTGTCCCTCAGAATTTTTCCCAGTAGTTTCCCTACTACTGAAGTTAGATCACTGACCTGTTTCCAGCTTCGTCCCTACTTCCCTTCTTGAATAATGGAATTACATTAGCTGTGTTATCATCCTCTGGCATCTCTCCTGTGGCCAGTGAAGCTTTTACAATTTTTATCAGAGCCCCTGCAATCTCCTTCCTTGCCTCCAACAACAACTTAGGACACATCTCATCTGGCCACGGTAATTTATCCACTTTTGAGCCTGTTAAAACCGTTCATATTTCCTCCCCCTCAATGTTAAGTCGTTCAAATAAATCACAATGTGCCTCCCTGATTTCTATACCTACATTATGTTTCTCCATAGTGAACACAGATACAAAGTACTCATTTAAAACCTCACTTATATCTTCGTTTCCACACACAAATTGCCATGTTGGTCCCTAATGAGCCCTATTCTTACCCTGGTCAACCTCTTGCCCTTAAAATACAAAGAACAAAGAAAGGTACAGCACAGGAAAACGCCCTATGGTCCTCCAAGCCTGCGCTGATCATGCTGCCCTAACCTAGAACTTTCTCCACTTCCAGAGTCCATATCCCTTTATTCCAATCCTATTCATGTATTTGTCAAGACGCCCCTTAAACAGCACTATTGTACCTGCTTCCACCACCTTCTCCCGCAGCGAGTTCCAGGCACCCTCTATCCAGTGTAAAAAACTTCCCTTGCACACCTCCTCTAAATTTCGCCCCTCACACCTTAAACCTATGTGTGGTAAACCACTGTTACACCTATATTAGGTGATGTAAGGTAGGACCTGTACTACAGGTTCGCCGGTAGTCCCTGACTGCTGGCTCTGCCCAGTAGACGGAGTATAAATATGTGTGTCCTCCATGCAGTAGCCATTTCGCCAGCTGCTGTGGGAGGCCACACATCTTAGAGCAATAAAGCCTCAGTTGTATTCAACTCTCGTCTTTGTACAATTGATCGTGCATCAATTTATTGCTCTAAGATTTTCAGAAGATGGACCTCCGCATCAAGCCGGATCTCCAGCAGCTGGATCCGCAATCAAGCAACGCCAAAAAGGACTTTCAGCACTGGCTAGCTTGTTTCGAGGCGTACATCAACTCAGCACCAAGCCCTGTTCCGGAGGCTCAGAAAATACAGATCCTGTACTCAAGGTTGAGCTCCAACGTCTTTCCGCTGATTCAGAACGCGCCAAACTACGCCGAAGCCATGACGCTACTTCAAGAAAATTACGCCCAGAAGACGAACATGCTCTTTGCCAAGCACAGACTCGCCACTCGCTCTCAACTCCCTGGTGACTCCATAGAAGACTTCTGGCGGGCCCTAATCCCACTAGTCCAGGACTGTGACTGTCAGGCCGTTACGGCTACGGAACATTCAAACCACCTTATGCGGGAAGCTTTTGTTACAGGGATTGGGTTGGACCTCATATGCCAGCAATTTCTAGAGGGAGCCACGCTCAATCTCACAGAGACAAAGAAGCTAGCGCTCACTATGGCGATCACCTCACACAATATCCAGGCCTACACCCCCAGCCGCGCAGCCCACCCCTCCTACGCATCGTGGACCCCACAGATGGCCGCCCCAGAGGGGGCCTTACTCAGCCAATACGCCTGTGCCACGCGCCAGCCAGCGAACCACGGGGGTCCCCGATGTTACTTTTGCGGCCAGCAGAAACACCCCCGCCAACGCTGCCAGGCCCGCACTGCCCTTTGTAAGGCTTGCGGTTAGAAGGGGCACTTCGCCGCGGTGTGCCAGGCCCGTGCAGTCGCCGCTATCACCCCCGCCCCCCTCGTTTATGGACAATGGGTGCCGCCATCTTCACCTCCCCAGACCACGTGCGGCCAGTGAGCGCCGCCATCTTCTCCCTCTCAGACCAAGCACGGCCAGTGGGCACAGCCATCTTCCCCTCCACGCAACACGTGCGGCCCATGGGTGCCGCCATCTTTTTCAACCCCCGCCACGTGCGGCCCATGGGCGTCGCCATCTTGTCCTCCCCATGATCTTCAGGCACCGCCATCTTGTCTCCCCCACGGCTCATGGGCTCCACCAGCGTTCCAGGAACCGTGCCCCCCGGGCACCCCATCATCCGACACCAGCGACGACCAACCATGACTCGCCTCAGTGATCATCGACCACTCTCGTCCGCACAGCCTGGCTTCCGCATCGACCAGCGTTAAAATCGATGGACACGCGACCTCTTGCCTGCTGGACTCGGGGAGCACCGAAAGCTTCATCCACCCGGATACGGTAAGGCGCTGCTCCCTCGTGGTACACCCCGCCAACCAAAGAATCTCCCTGGCCTCCGGATCCCATTCCGTGGCGATCCGGGGGTACTGTACAGTCACACGCACGGTCCAGGGCGTGGAAATCAGCGGCTTCCGCCTCTACTTCCTCCCTAACCTCTGCGCTGCCCTACTACTCGGCCTGGACTTCCAGTGCAACTTCCAGAGCCTAAGCCTGAAATTCAGCAGGCCCCTACAACCCTTCACTGTGTGCGGCCTCTCGACCCTAAAGGTCGATCTACCTTCCCTCTTTGCAAATCTAACCCCGGATTGCAAACCCTTCGCCACCAGGAGTAGACGGTACAGCAACCAGGACAGGGACCATCATCAGGTCCGAGGTCCAGCGGCTGCTTCGGGAAGGCATCATCGAGGCCAGCAACAGCTCCTGGAGAGCACAAGTGGTCGTAGTTAAAACTGGGGCGAAACACAGAATGGTCGTGGACGACAACCAGACCATCAATCGGTACACACAGCTCGACGCGTACCCCTTCCCACGCATATCTGATTTGGTCAATCAGATTGCACAGTACCGGGTCTTCTCAATGGTAGACCTCCTCCGCCTACCACCAGCTCCCCATCCGTAAAGCAGACCGTCCATACACTGCCTTCGAGGCAGACGGTCACCTCTATCACTTCCTCAGGGTTCCCTTCGGCGTCACCAACAGGGTCTCGGTCTTCCAAAGGGAGATGGACCGAATGGTCGACAGGTACAGTTTGCGGGCCATCTTTCCGTACCTAGATAACGTCACCATCTGCGGCCAAGATCAGCAGGACCACGATGCCAAACTTGCCAAATTTCTCCACACCGCCACTCTCCTAAACCTCACCTACAACAAGGAGAAGTGCGTGTTCAGCACAAACTGCTTAGCCATCCTCGGCTATGTGGTCCAGAACAAAGTTCTAGGGCCTGATCCCGACCGCATGCGCCCTCTCATGGAGCTCCCCCTCCCCCACTGCCCCAAGGCCCTCAAACGCTGCCTGGGGTTCTTTTCATAATACTCCCAGTGGGTCCCAATCTATGCGGACAAGGCCTGCCCACTCATACAGTCCACCCATTATCCCCTGACGGCCGAGGCTCAACAGGCCGTCGCCCGTAGCAGAGCCGATATCGCCAAGGCTGGGATGACTGTAGTAGACGAGATGCTGCCCTTTCAAGTGGAGAGCGACGTATCAGGCGTCGCCTAGCCGCCACCCTCAATCAGGCAGGCAGACCTGTGGCGTTCTTTTCCTGCTCCCTCATTCCTCAGAAATTCGGCACTCATCTGTCAAAAAAGAGGCCCAAGCTATCGTTGAAGCTGCGTGGCATTGGAGCCATTACCTGGCCAGCAGGCGATTCACTCTCCTCACTGACCAACGGTCAGTAGCCTTCATGTTCAATAACACACAGCGAGGCAAGATCAAGATTAATAAGATCTTGAGGTGGAGGATCGAGCTCTCCACCTGCAATTACGAGATTTTGTATCACTCCGGCAAGCTCAACGAGCCCCCAGACACCCTAAACCGAGGTACATGTGCCAGCGCACAAGTAAACCGACTCCGGGCTCTGCACGTCAGCCTTTGTCACCCGGGAGTCACACAGTTGTACATTTCATAAAGGTCCGCAATCCGCCCTACTCCGTCGAGGAAGTACGGACAATCACCAGGGACTGCCAGGTCTGTGCGGAGTGCAAGCCACACTTCCACCAGCCGGACCGTGCCTGTCTGTTGAAGGCCTCCCACCCCTTTGAGCGCCTCAGCAAGGATAACAAAGGGCCCCTCCCCTCCAACGACCGTAACACGTATATTCTCAGTATGGTCGATGAGTACTCCAGATTCCCCTTCGCCATCCCATGCCCCGACATGACGTCTGCCACCGTCATCAAAGCCCTCAACACAATCTTTGCTTTGTTCGGTTTCCCCACCTACATCCACAGTGACAGGGAATCCTCCTTCATGAGTGATGAGCTGCGTCAGTTCCTGCTCAGCAGGGGTATCGCCTCCAGCAGGACGACAAGCTATAACCCCCGGGGAAACGGACAGGTAGAGAGGGAGAACGGGACGGTCTGGAGGGCCGTCCAACTGGCCCTATTGTCCAGGAACCTCCCAGCCTCCCACTGGCAGGACGCCCTCCCTGATGCATTACACTCCATTCGGTCACTACTGTGCACCGCCACTAATAACACACCCCATGAACGTCTCTTTGCCTTCCCCAGGAAGTCCACATCCGGGGTGTCGCTCCCGACTTGGCTCGCAGCTCCAGGACCCGTCGTTCTCCGTAGGCGTGTTCGAATTCTCAAGGTGGACCCATTGGTGGAGAGGGTGCAGTTGCTCCATGCGAACCCCCAGTATGCCTTCATGGCATACCCCGACGGCTGCCAGGATATTGTCTCCCTAAGGGACCTGGCACCAGCAGGTTCCCCACACACACACGCCTCCGGCCAGGCGCCACCCTCCTCGCCCACGGCGCACCCAGCAGCAACCCCCCTCCAGGACCATCCGTCCTCCCCCTGCCCATGCCCGAGGATGAATAGGATTTCAGCATGCTCCTGGAGTCACCGAAGACCAGACCACCATCGTCATCGGCGCCACCACTACGTCGCTCCCAGCGGCACATCAAGGCCCCCGACCGGTAGAATCTCTAACTGGTCCACTGGACTTCAAAAGACATTTTTCTTCTCACAAAAATTGTACATGTAAAATTCAGTTGTTGTATATAATTCTCCACCACCCACGCCGGACTCAATTTTAACAGGGGGTGAATGTGGTAAACCACTGTTGCACCTATGTTAGGTGATGTATGGTAGGACCTTTACTACAGGTACGATGGTAGTCCCTGTCTGCTGGCTCTGCCCAGTAGGCGGAGTATAAATATGTGTGTCCATGCAGCAGCCATTTTGCCAGCAGCTGTGGGAGGCCACACATCTTAGAGCAATAAAACCTCAGTTGTATTCAACTCTCATCTTTGTGCAATTGATCGTGCATCACCATGTTCCCTCATAATTGATTCTTCCACCCTGGGAAAAATCTTCTGTCTATCCACTCTGTCCATGACTCTCATAATTTTGTAGATTTCTATCAAGTCGCCCCTCAACCTCCATCGTTCCAGTAAGAACAAACCAAGTTTATCCAACCTCTCCTCATAGTTAATGCCATCCATATCAGCAACATCCTGGTAAACCTCTTCTGTACCCTGTCAAAGCCTCCACATCCTTCCGATAGTGTGGCGATCAGAATTGAACACTATACTCCAAGTGTGGCCAACTAAGGTTTTATACAGCTGCAGCATGACTTGCCAATTTTTAAACTCAATGCCCCAGCTGATGAAGGCAAGCATGCCGTATGCCTTCTTGACTACCTTCTTTACCTGTGTTGCCACTTTCACTGACCTGTGTAACTATACACCCAAATCCCTCTGCCTGTCAATACTCTTAAGGGTTCTGCCATGTACTGTATATTTCCCACCTGTGTTAGACCTTTCAAAATGCATTACCTCACCCTTGTCTGGATCACACCTGCCATCTCTCCGCCCAAATCAACAACCAATCTATATCCTGCTACATCCTCTGACAGTCCTCATCGTTATCCACAATTGCACCAACATTTGTGTCATCCACAAACGTACTAATCAGACCAATTACATTTCCTTTCAAATCATTTAGGTATACTACAAACAACAGAGATCCCAGCACTGATCCCTGCGGAACACCACTAGTCACAACGTTCCATTCAGAAAAGCACTCTTCCTCTGCTACCCTCTGTCTTCTATGACCGAGCCAGATCTGTATCCATCTTGTCATCTCACCTCTGCTCCGTGTGAATTCACCTTCTGTACGAGTCAGTGCTTTGTATTTTTAATTTCACTTCATTAGACAGTTATGTGTTTTGATTGGGGGATTTCATTGTAGGAAATGTTTCTCTTTTCACATTCCTCTGAGGATGATTTCTTTGTTTTTCACCTCCAAATTGTATTTTAAGCCCTGGCTCAGTTCAAATTACAAAATATCCTGTCAGTTGAAAGGGCCATAACCTCATAACAGGTGGGGAGGTTCTTCAACCTCTCCACTTTCATCTCATACAAAGAGGAAGCTTGGGAGCTAATAAGAAAGCAGACAGGAGAGAGAATCACATTCAGGAAGTTAGGTCGACAGGTACCAGCAAGAACTTTGTCCTAACATTCTGTTTCACATCCTTTTAATCCTTTCTGTGCTCAGCATTATATGATGACTGATCATGAAACACTTCTCACTCCTGCAAGTCATGTGCTTTCTGTTCTTGTGAAACCTATTGTGAACTTTGCTTGCCATATCCTCTTCTAATATGCCAGACGAAGAATCAGAACAGGAAGAACACCAATTTAGGTGGCTTCCGATTTAGGGTCTGCCAGTACATTATCACCTGCTTCACGAGTTACCCTCTCCCTTTCAAGTCGGTCATAGACAACAAGCCAGGAGGAGTGCACCAGAGGTCATAGCAAGCATGGGTAGGTAGGAGGTTCTGGGTTTGGAAGAGGAGGAGGAAAACATTGCTGGTTGGACGTAAACATTACAGGGGCGATTCTCCAAAATGGAGACTAAGTGTTTGCGCCATCGTGAATGCCGTCGCGTTTCATGACAGCGCGAAACGGGCACGGGGACGACCGATTCTGTCCCCCACAGGGGGCCAGAACGGTGCTGGAGCGGTTCACGCCGCTCCAGCCTCCCTTCCCGGCAGCAAATGTGTGCCGCGCCAACCCACGCATGCGCAGTTGGGCTGCACCAACCTGCGCATGCGCGGGGGCCTTCTTCAGCGCGCCAGCCCCGACTCAACATGGCGTCGGTGTTCAGGGGTCGGCTGCGCAGGAAAGTAGGCCCGGGGGGGAGGAGAGGCCAGCCTGCCGATCGGTGGGCCCCGATTGCAGGCAAGACCCCATTGGAGGACCCCTGGGGACAGAGCCCCCGCCCCCCCCCCCCCCCCACAGGCTGCCCCCCCGACCCTACGCGTAGAGATCCCGCCTGCAGCGACCAGGGGTGAACAGCGCCGGCGGGACTCTGTCGTATCCGCACGGCCGCTCGGCCCATCCGGGCTGGAGATTCGGCGGCCCCGCCGATTCCAGCGGCCCGTGGCCAGCGCCGCATCAAACGCGCCAATTCTCCACACCTCGGAGAATCGCACGCTGGCGTCGGCGCGTCGTGGCCTGGTTGCGGCAATTCTCCGGCCCGGCACGGGGCTCGGAGAATCGTCCCCTATGCCTCAGTTCAAAATTTTGGGTACTGGATCTTATTCTTTTAGAAATCATCACATGAACTTGCACACACAGGTGATAGTCATTAACAATAGATAGCAGGCAGCAGATAGGTTGGAGAAGTATAAATAAAGGTAGAAAATGCTGGAAAAAAACCATTAGGTCTCGCAGCATTTGTGGAGGGAGAAACAGCACTAATGTTTCAAATCCAATGTGGCTCTTCTTTGGAATTGAGGGTGGTTGAAATATTTTATGCCGTTGAATAAAGGTGGGAGAGACAGGTGAAGCAGAAAGAAGATCAGAAGTAGGTTGGAGGGCAGAAAATATTGAATAACAAATATGTCATGGAACACAAGACAAAGTAGTCATGGTAGCATTGAACACTAAAGCTTTGATCCTGCATAGATGTTATAAGCAGAATAAAGGTCAGCATTGTCTGAAAGCAAAGGAGCAGAATGCATTAAGAGCAGAAAAAGGGGTCAATGCTTTGTGAAAGTGAAAAATAAGAATGAGATACAGACTTTACTCAGTGGAAGGTGGGTGGGACTAAGGGTGTGCTGAATTCAAAATGGAGGACAGAGTTAATGGTCTGAAGTTGTTTAACGTAATGTTGAGTCCAGAAGGCTGGAAAGTGCAGAATCAGAAGATGAGTTTCTGTTCCTGTGGCCTGTATTGGGCTTCACTGGATCATTGTAGCAGGCTAAGGACAGAAAAGTGAGAATGAGAGCATAATGTTGAATTGAAATAGCAAGCCACAGGAAGGTTAGGATTATACTTGTAGACTGAGTGAAGGTGTTCCGCAAAGTGGTCACACAGTCTGCGTTTCAGTCTCCCCCAATGTAGACCAAAAGTCGTTAATGCATATCTGCAGCCTTCTGATGGATGTTTTCCCCCACTACTGCCATTAACCCTGCGATATCTGGCCACTTCAGACCAATCTGTAGCACAGAACCACACGATGGGCATCATTGGCATATTCTGCATTTATTGTCCATCTCTTAGCTTGTTCAGATACTTGACAGGGCAAGAGTCAACCACATTGATGTGAAATTGGAGTAACATCAGGATGGCAAATTTCATTCCCTAAAGGGAATGGGTGAATTAGTTTGTATTTTATGACAATTTGATAACTTTGTTGTCACCTTTTTACTGATTTCAGCATCCTGATTTTCTTTCTTTTTTTACCATATTCAAGTTCTCAAGCTGTCATGATGGGATGTGAACTCATTGGGTTATTAGACCAGGCTCCTTGACTAGTGCAGTAAAATAACTATACCAACGCTGTCCTCTGATCAGATTGGTGAAATACTGGGTGGTCAGATTGGAGAAGCTTCACTATTCCAGTCTCCAAGTGTAAGAGGACCTGGATAGTGGCTTGGCCAATATAACAGTTCCCTTATTCCATTGCATATTGGACCTGGGGATCAAAATTGGGCATTTTTGCCTTGAATAAAGGCGGAATGAAAACAGATTTCTTCCCAAAAAACTGTGACCAAGTATGAAATGGCAGCAAGAAAATATTTTCAACCATTTGTGAATTTAACCGGGGAGAGGTTTTTAAGGCCAGTCCAGAATGTCTGAATGGAACAACCCAATAAATTGGCAACTATGCAACGAGTTTTAAAGTTTGGAAAGAAGCAGGAATCTTATTGGTGAGTTGTAACCTTTAAATCATTCACTTTGTCTGGTGTGATTGTTCTATTCTCAGGCAGGTTACTATAAATTTCTGCAGATCAGACAGGCTGCTGGCAGAGCATCACAGTGTGATACTACAGTCTTGGAAGTCTTGGCTCTCAGTGGTGTCGAATACATTTAACTTATAGTACAGGCATACCCCATTATACCAGTCAGAACAAGTCAACCACTGTGCGTGTGTCGGACTGCACATATCCAGTTGAGAAGTTACATTTTATGTTTCTGATGACCAGACTTTTACCAATAGCTGCAGAAGTCTATGCAAAGTAGTAGTGGGAAAACATTGTATATTCCCTTGCCTGCCGGTAAGCTGAGCAAGAAGTATACCTGTGGACAGATATGGTTTCCAGTGCCCTATTTCCACAGTCAAAGGATCAGCCTTAGCTCTGTGGTAGTACTCATACCTCTTTGTCAGAAGTTTTGGACTTGAGAACACAGGGCACAATTCAACTAAAAGGGAACAAAGTCCCATAGCGAGCGCATTTAGCCGCATGTTTCCCGGTGCAGTGGAACTCCTCAGTATAGCAAGAGATCGGGAAGCCATTTTTCAATTTCGTCCTGGTCTCCGAGACCCCCGACATGATGCCTGATCCCCCCCAAACCCCACCACCCATGCAGGGCACCCCGGCCCGATCACCAGCACACAAAAAAATGCCACGTTGACAGTGCAAACCTGGCATTATCCCTGCCAACTGGCAATGCCACCTGTGTACCTTGGCAGCTGGTGGTGCCAAGGTGCCCAGGTGACACCAGCAGTGTCAGGGTACCATCCTGCCCAAAGGGCATGCACCTGGGGGTTTCTGATCTCCTGGGAGACCCCCATGAGTGCTCTGCCGTCTGGTCCCCGTTTGTGGGGACCAGTGCTGAACGACGATCGCCTGAGGTCTGCGAGGTGAAGGGAATAGAATCCCAATGCCTCGGATACCTCAGGAATCTGCACATTCAAATGAGACTAGCTGTCTCGCTCTAATATGCAGATAGGCTCAAAAGTGATCCTGCCCACAATGAATGGGATTTACACCGCAATGTCTCACGAGATCGCGATTTTGCGAGGCTTTGCGAGCCGGGTAGATCCCGTGAGGGTTGTTCTCCCAACTTTAATCAGCCATGCTGCGTTGCGGCGAGCTACGTTTCGGGAGCAGAGTAGCCATTGGATCGCACCCATAATCGAAGCCAAACGTTTGGTACTGAGAGGGCACTGCACTTTTAGAGGTGTTATCTTGCGGTTGAGGTCCTGTCCTTTTCACAGGAATATATAGGAGATCCCATGGTGCTATTAAGCAGCTGCCCCAGGTTCCTTGGCAATACTTAACCCACGACCAATGTCACTTTTAAAAAAATGAATATGTTATTTTATCTTTGTTGGAATTTTGCTGTGTGCAAATTGCATGCATAGTTCCTCATTGACTGTAAAGCCATTTGGAACATGCTAAAATTGTGAACGAGACAATATAAATATTGGTTCTTTCTTTTCCACCACTGCTGCTTCGAGAGAGATTAGGAAAAATCTCACCATTCTCAAAGACAGCACAGTGATCATATTTAATTAATCACCCCGCTGCCAAAGTTGGGGCTTCTATTTGTGCCAGCACTGATATATTTTAAAAGATTTTCACAGAGGTTGTTTTGGGGAGAAAAGTGTTGCCATCTTGCTTTTACTGTTACCTGCGTTTGCATGATAAGAAGTGATTGACAGGACATGGTCAAGTGTAATTAGCATTCACAGTTTCTCTCAGACATTGGAGCCGATACTGGAGGAGAACACACAACTTAGTGGATGAAGCAAAACTAAATTGGTTGAATTTAAAGCAGCAATAAACAGCAACAATCCCCCGCAATTTATAGGCCCTCAATGCCTCCACAAAAATTTAATCCAACATAGGCTGTGATCTAACCAAATTTGTTCTATGTAATAATCACTTATTGTCACAAGTAGGCTTCATTGAAGTTACGTTACTGTGAAAAGCCCCAGTCGCCACATTCCAGCGCCTGTTCGGGGAGGCCAGTACGGGAATTGAAACTGCGCTGCTAGCATTGTTCTGCATTACAAGCCAGCTGTTTAGCCCACTGTGTTAAACCAGCCCCTAAGGCGCTGTGAGGTAGCGAGCGGGAAATGCGTTGTTTCCTGACAGCCAAACCGGCGAAGCTGTCACCGGTATCTATCTTTAGTTGGTGCAATTAATGAGGTTGTTTGGGCTTCACGCAACAAATGACTGTCCTGTCGACTGATTCGCTGGGACCGTGTCTGGCAGTTCTCCACCAATGAGGGGAACCAGCACTTAAAACTGATCCCGCAGAGCAAACCCCAGACAGCACGTAGCCATGCCACCATGTCGATCAGCTCCAAGATTCTGAGATGCTGAGCTGTCGAGACTGTTGGACGTGGTGGAGTCCAGATGGGACACCCTGTTCGCCCAAGGGGGTGGGAGGGTCAGCCACAGGGCAGCCAGTGCCACCTGGTCTGCTGGATCCCAGGGCCCAGCTAGGTGCCAGTCAGATGCTGAGCCTCTGGACCAGGTTTATCTGGAGCTGATGCAGTCGAGAGTTGTGAGAGCCAGAGGGGTATGTCCGTGACACTGGCATGCCCACAGACGAATGGAGGAGTCCCAAAGACTGCGGACGCAGGACCTAGTGTTAGCAATGCATGGCCTCACTGCCAACACTGTTAGGGTGGCGACCGCAGTGGAGAGCCTGGATCTCAACGTCGGCAGCATGAGTGGAGGTGCTCAAGTTGTGCCTCAGCATGTCTGAGTTGCCGGGGGACGTGTCCCTGATGCAGGTGGACTTTCCGAGGTGCAGCAAAGCATATCCCAGTCTCAGGTGAACATTGCCGAGACATTGTGGCGCATGTCCCAGTCACTGGGAGACGTGTCCCAGTCTCAGATGGACCTTGCCGAGACACTGCGGAGCAATTCCCAGTCAGTGGGGGACGTTTCCCAGTCTCAGGTGGACCTTGCCGGGGCTCTGCAGAGCATGTCCTGGTCTCAGGTGGGCATTGCTGAGGCACCCCTGAGCATGGCCCGATTGCTGAGGACCATGTCCCAGACGCAGGTCGCCATTGGCAAGGCACTGCAGAGCATGGCCCACTCAGAGCGGCATCGCTGAGGGCATTGACACCATGGAGCAGACATTAGGGAGCCGAAAGGGCTGGCATAGCCAGATGATGCATGGGTGTCCTGAGTTCAATCCAGCTGCCACACGAGGAGACCTCCAGGGCCCTACGGGCACCAGCCGGGAGGAAGGAGCGCTGGATGCCAACTCAGAGCCTCCCTACGAGTGGCGATGGCAGCCATCACCTCCCCCCAGCCCATGCCCCCCTAACAACTGCGCATCTCGGAGTGAGCGCCCCAGAACACACCCGCCAGAGGTATTGAAGGACACGGTAAACAGCAGGTTGCCTCCACTGCTGATGCGTACCCTGGGCACACACCAAGGCGTAGTGCCAGAGCACAGAGTGCTAAACAGATATAGGATCACTGAGGGGGTGGCACCATCAGGGCTGTGACAATTGGGGTCACAATTGGACACAAATAAAGTACATTGCACCGCTACATTTGAAGATACTGGCATGTTATTACGAAATGCGGGCCGACATCCAACCACCTGCCCCAGCCCCACCCGGACATGAAGGTCCTGGAGCTCCGCCACCCTGCATAACTATGTGCAGGTGATGTGCATGAGTGCGCATATGGCAGAGAGACAGGAGTCAGACTATGGCATAGATTGAGGAGCACCAGGGCCCAGCTCACAGCGGGTTATCATCGCCCTCGACATGGACCCACTGACAGTGCTGAGACAGGCCTGGAGTGATGTAACATGGACCCTGGGAGGGTGGAACAGGGCGATTGGGACGGGAGGGTGCGGAATTGGTGGGGGTTGTGGGGAAGATGAGGCAGGCAGGGTGGGGGAAGGGGGCATGGATGTGGTGGGACAGTGGGTGGGAAAGGCGGGGGAGGGGATGAGATGACACTTAGCCACCTAACCCTAACCCTAATCTGTGAGAAGCAGGAGAGGTGAGGGCCTCCTTGGCCCTCTGGGCTTGCTGGACCCCCATCGCAGTCGCCAGTCCTCCATTCTCCAGCTGGTCCTGCGGGTCCTCCCTGGGCTCATCCTCCAGCCCCTCCTGGTCCGGACTCCCCATCCTCCTCCTCCGAGGTGGCTGCAAGTTCCTCCTTCTCTTCCACCTGCAGCACGTCAATTTGCTTCTGTTGTGGAGAGTACACTACAAAGCGGGCAGCCCTCTGGGGGAGGGGTACTGCAGTGCACTATCAGATGCGCTGCTCACTGACAGCCCAGGTGGCCACATGGATCTTGTTATATCAGATCTCTGCCTCGGTCTCCGGCCTTCGCATTGGTGTCATTGGCCAGGTCCTCATCCGGTACCCCCTATCCCCCAAGAGCCAACCATTCACCCTGGGGTGTTCCTCGAAGACGGTGGAGGATCTCTGACTGCCCTAGGATCTAGCTGTCATGCACACTCCCTGGGAAGCATGCACAAATGTGCATGATCTTTATGTGGTGATCGCACATAGGTTGGGTGTTCAGGGAACCCCTTCCTGTTGATGAAGGGCACTCCTTGACGCTCCGGTGTGCGCAAGGTGACATGCATGCCATCTATTACCCCCTGGACCTGGGGCATCCTGGCGATGGCGGCGAATCCTGCCGCCTGAGCATCTTGATGTACCTGGTCCAGGTCAAAGTTGATATTGTTAGCTGCCGGCAAACAGGGCACCTGTGACTTCATGCATATACTTATGGGCTGAGTTGGGATATGCCGCGCAAGTCCCCACAATTTCTGAAATGATACTGAAGCGTAAAATTTCAGGGATGCGATGGCCTCGATGGCCACTGGGAGTGGGCATCCTCCTCCTCTGCATGGTGCCAAGTTTGGAAGGACATGGCACAGGTGCTGTACCATCCTCTTGTTGAGGTGAAGTCTCTTGTGGCACATGCTGACCGTCATCTGTTCAAACGACCAGCGATGCCTGTACACCCTGGGCCGCCGCCGGCCTACCCGTCTCGTTCCCTCCATGGCCTGATGAGTGGCAGGGTCATCAGGGTGTGGGGCGGGACCTGCACATGGGCCGCCGCCTCAAGCCTTCTCTGACATCTGGCCACCTGGCCTACCACCAGCACCGTGAGGGGAGCTTCCGTGGGGTCCAAGATATCATCCACCCCGTGTAATATCTGTAAGGAATTAATGAGGGTGAGGCAGTCAATCTGCTACGGCTTCCAGCCCGGTACCCTCCGTTCCCCATGGCTCCCCGCTCATATCTCCTGCCATCCCTCAGGGTGCCATCCAGCAAGTCCTGCTCATGCACCCCCGACCACAGTGAGAGCTGCCGGGCACTGGACCCCAGACCCTGTATCCCAGACACCCACACGTAACGTTACCTGTGGCGGCACGGTGGCACAGTGGTTTGCACTGCTGACTCACAGCTCTAGGGACCTGGGTTCAATTCCAGCCTTGGATGACTGTCTGTGGAGTTTACACTTTCTCCCCGTGTCTGCGTGGGTTTCCTCCGGGTGCTCTGGTTTCCTCCCACAGTCCAAAGATGTACAGGTAAGTTGGATTGGCCATGATAAATTGCCCCTTAATGTCCAAAAGGTTTGCTGGGGTTACTGGGTTGCAGGAATAGGGTGGAGGCATGGGCTTAAGTAGAGTGCTCTTTCATAGGGCCAGTATAGACTCGATGGACCAAATGGTCATCTTATGCACTGTAAATTCTATGATTCTAAGACTGGGCACTGGTTCCCTCCCGGTCAGCAACCCACCCTCTGGTTGCGGAGATGTCCTCAGTGCTGAAACCCAGCCCTGAAGCCTCCGGTCTTCAGGCAAAGTGTCCAGGCCTTATGGTCTGGTTGGGATGTCAGGCAGTACCTCTTACCTGTGGCAAGGCACGTCTACCCACAGGAATCCATTTAGGAGCTGTGAAGTGTTCACATTACTATGATTGCCAATTCTCTATTAGCAATAGCCTTCAATTGTGCACCCGGAGGTTGCCACATTCAGTGGGGGTTATGGATGGTCGGTAGAACAGATAGCAGTAGCTAGAGCTGCCTCTGTTATGGTGTCGATCTGGGGGTGGCATGGCGGACCTGCGGGCACTCGGACACACACCCCCCCCCAGCCCAGGGGCCACCTCCCCACCGATGGCAGTCCACCTCCGACCAAGCCCCTCCCCCCCCACCGTCCCTCCCTGTGGTCTCCCTCCGAGCACTGGCCGAGCAACCCCAGTGTCCCCAGGCTCACTGCCCAGGATCCAAGATGGCTGCTCACCTCCTCTGATGCCCACAGCAGCCATTCCACCAGCTACACGTTTTTAAAAGGATGTACTAATCGGTGCCCACGTGACTGCTTGCAGGGGAGGTGCTTAGATTACGGAGGCCGTGAGATAAGGGTTCGTTCCCGCTAATTGTATGGAAATTGGCTTTAATTGGTGACTATTGGTTTTTCACCACTCTATGGCGGGATCCTCATCACGCCAACGGGAGCGGGCCAGTTAGATCTCAAGCCGATCGGCGCCCATAATCTTTAAGCATCAGAACCGACCTGTTTTAATCAGGACTGAATGGATGCTTGTTACATCACATATTGTTCTTTCCAGGATTCCATTCTTCTGGGAAGACTGTCTGAAAGCTGCCGTTTACCGAGCGACTCATCACTGTTGAATGACAATTATTAAAAGGGGAAATGTGAAATTGCTAATGATGCCATGAGAATGGTGCTCAGACATTGAAGAGTCTCCTGTTTCCTCATCCCATTGAGAAATGGGTGGCATTGGTCCACACAATGTCAGTTCATATTAAACTTGGCACCACAAAGGCTTTTCAGAAGAAGGATGTGCTCATATCAAGTGGCATTTTCAGAGAAAAGTAAATGATATGGGGCCGCTGGCTTTACAATATATTTGCTGTTGCATGATTGAGTCTTTATTAGATATTCAATTGTTAACCAGTACTACATTTGACACCTGCATATTTAACTTTCCCAATCCCATTTTCTCCTTTGTGAAGAAAGTAATTAATGCCAGAACAACATTTCATGGGAGACAACAGACCATTGTGTCTTGTACATCCCCCACTTTCTTCACTCCATTGGTGGTAAGTTCCTTCAGATATCATTGCCTTTTACTGTGGACTTCCCTCTTAAACCTCTCTGCCTTTATCTTACCCTCTCATTTAAACTGCTCTTTGAAACCTGCCTCTTGGCCAAGTTTTTTTGCCATTGCCTAAACAGGGGGAATCCTCCCCAACACTTGGAGGCTTTGCAGAGCTGGAATCATTAAGAAAAAGGGCCGGGGACTCGTTGAAGTTCTCTTCACCTTTTCCCAGAGATGAGTTGAATGCACTGGCAGCCACCCACCAGGCAGCATCGAGAAGCCAATTAAAAGGGATTTTCCCAGTGAAATCCCTCTTTCCCTACAGCGGCAGGGTGTCACGCTGTGTCCCCAAACTAGCAGTGAGGAGAAGGCGAGGGGCCAGTGGCAGGGGTTGCTTCAGTAAAACAGACAATCTGTGAGTAAAGGCTTTGGCCTGTTATACTGAAGAACTGGCAGGCAAGGCCAGGCTGCAAGGCAAAGCACTCCGTTTATTAGAGAGTGTTATCACTGCTTGACTCTAGGCTGCCTGGAAGACAATTCCCCTAGCCAGCACATCACCCACCGTCCTCTGCATTTCCCTGCTGTCTGCCTTCAGAGTGGTGAGGGGGCAGCTTGTACAGCAATACCAGCAACAACACCTGCTGTCCTCTCTGCAAGCCATATGCCCTTCCCCAGGGCAGAGAGAATGGGTACTGAGATGCAGTGGAAGGAGGCAAGATTTCCCAATAGGGGTCGAAAAGCAATAGATCAGCTATTCTGGCATCTGAGAGCATCAGTACCTCAAGAGGCTCATGGACGAATGCTGCTGCCATCTTTATCCTGATGATGTCAGACCATCTTCCCAGTGAGGCAGTAACATATTACCAATGACTGACAAGGTGCCTACAGTACGAAGTCTTACAACACCAGGTTAAAGTCCAACAGGTTTGTTTCGATGTCACTAGCTTTCGGAGCGCTGCTCCTTCCTCAGGTGAATGAAGAGGTCTGTTCCAGAAACACATATATAGACAAATTCAAAGATGCCAAACAATGCTCGGAATGCGACCTTGTTTGGCATCTTTGAATTTGTCTATATATGTGTTTCTGGAACAGACCTCTTCATTCACCTGAGGAAGGAGCAGCGCTCCGAAAGCTAGTGACATCGAAACAAACCTGTTGGACTTTAACCTGGTGTTGTAAGACTTCGTACTGTGCTCACCCCAGTCCAACGCCGGCATCTCCACATCATGACAAGGTGCCTGTCACTGGAGGCCCATTTTCTCCTGCCCATAACCTCATTTCTCTGACTCTCGCCAAAGTGGTCTCTCCTCCTGCAAGGAGATAAAGTAGGAGAGAAGGGAGGGTTAGAAATGGTCTACATTCAGAGGAGTGAAGGGAACATATATGAGGCATCAGCACATGTGGGCAGTAGACTCAGTGTCATTGTAACCTTGGCGGCTGCTGCTGATTAATACTTACTGCCCTTCCTTATCTGATGAATAAGTACTTCTCCATGTTGAACCCCAGCCTCTGACCTGCTCTTGAGGCCACAGTATTTATATCACTTGTCTAGTTCAGTGTCTGGTCAATGGTAACCCTTAGGATGTTAGTAGTGGGAAATCAGCAATGATAATGCCATTGAATGTCAAGGGGATAGCACTAGGTTCTCTTTTGTTGGAGATAGTCATTGGCTGGCATTAGTTTGGTGCAAAGGTTACTAACAACATGTGAACACAGACTGCTTCATTACCTGAGGAGCCACAAATGTTACTGAACATTATGAAACCATCTGCCAAGATCCCCACTTTTGACCTTATGATGCAGGGAAGATCATAAATTAAGCAGCTGAAGATGGTTGGAGCTGGGACACGAACCTGAGAAACTTATGCAGTAGTGTCTTGTGGTGGAGATGATTGGCCTCTAATACATGTGTGTTAGGTATGATTCCAACCAGTGGTACTTTTTCCCATCTGATTCCCAATTGCTTCAATTTAACTAGGGCTCCTTGATGCCACAGGGCAGCACGGTAGCATTGTGGATAGCACAATTGTTTCACAGCTCCAGGGTCCCAGGTTCGATTCCGGCTTGGGCCACTGTCTGTGTGGAGTCTGCACATTCTCCCTGTGTGTGCGTGGGTTTCCTCCGGGTGCTCCGGTTTCCTCCCACAGTCCAAAGATGTGCAGGTTAGGTGGATTGGTCATGATAAATTGCCCTTAGTGTCCAAAATTGCCCTTTGTGTTGGGTGGGGTTACTGGGTTATGGGGATAGGGTGGAAGTGTTGACCTTGGGTAGGGTGCTCTTTCCAAGAGCCGGTGCAGACTCGATGGGCCGAATGGCCTCCTTCTGCACTGTATATTCTATGTATGTCTATGTACTACATTGGGTCAAATGCTGCTTTGGTGTCACTCTCACCTCACCTCTTGAGTTCAGCTCTTTTTTCCATGTTTGGACAAAGCCTATAATGAGGTCAGGAGCAGATGGCCCTGGAGGAACTCAAACTAAGCATCAGTGAGCTGGGGTGGGATTCTCCCCTACCCGGTGGGATGGCGTGGCGTGAACCACTCCGGCGTTGGGCCGCCCCAAAGGTGTGGATTTGTCCGCACATTTAGGGGCCAAGCCCTCACCTTTAGGGGCCAGGCCCACGCCGGAGTGGTTGCCGTCCCACTGGCTGGCATGGAAGGCCTTTGGCGCCACGCTAGCCGGGGCCAATGGGACTCCGCCGGCCGGCGGAAATCTGCGCATGCGCGGGAGTGTCAGCGGCTGCTGACGTCATCCCCGCGCATGCGCAGGGGGGGGTCACCGACGCGTCGGCCATCGCGGAGACCTACATGGCTGACGCATAGTAAAAGAGTGCCCCCACGGCACAGGCCCGCCCATGGATCAGTGGGCCCCGATCGCGGGCCAGGCCACCGTGGGGGCACCCCCCGGGGCCAGATCGTCCCGCGCCCGCCCCAGCACCCCGGAGCCCTCCCGCGCCGCCAGTCCCGCCAGTAAAGTAGGTGGCTTGATTCACGCCGGCGGGACTGGCATGACAGCAGCGGGACTTCGGCCCATCGCGGGCCGGAGAATAGCCGGGGGAGGGCTCGCCGACCAACGCGGCACGATTCCCGACCCCGCCGAATCTCCGGTGCCGGAGAATTCAGCAGCCCGCGGGGGCGGGACTCTCGCCCCACTCCCCCCCCCTCCCCCCCCAGCGATTCTCTGACCCGGCGGGGTGTCGGAGAATCCCGCCCCACATAACAGTTTTCTTTTGGTTGACACCTGACAGCTGTATGCCTGCAATCAGACAGGAAGAGAGAAGTCGTTCTTGATACTCAAAACTAGTTTAATTGTATTTTTCCCAGTTTCCTTTTATAAAATATGTTCCATGATGTTACTGTCCCCAAAAAGAGATTGTTCCAGTGATCTCCTACTTTCTATTGAGTCTAGACTCTAAACGGTACCTTGAAATTAAATCGATAGCCTTTAAGGTATAGATCATAGAATTTACAGTGCAGAAGGAGGCCATTCGGCCCATTGAGTCTGCACCGGCTCTTGGAAAGAGCACCCTACCCAAGGTCAACACCTCCACCCTATCCCCAAAACCCAGTAACCCCACCCAACACTAAGGGCAATTTTGGACACAAAGGGCAATTTATCATGGCCAATCCACCTAACCTGCACATCTTTTGACTGTGGGAGGAAACCGGAGCACCCGGAGGAAACCCACGCACACACGGGGAGGATGTGCAGACTCCGCACAGACAGTGACCCAAGCCGGAATCGAACCAGGGACCCTGGAGCTGTGAAGCAATTGTGCTAGCCATAATGCTGCCGTGCTGCCTCAATGGATGGCAGCTTTTTGAACTATCACAGTGCTTGTGCTCTTCATAGTCGTGGTCTATCTAGACTACTATATATTATCAAACTTATATTTTCTTTGGATATTTGACAGAAGTACTTGTTCTAATCTTTGAGCTCAATAATTTCCTTATGTTTGCCAACTTCTGGGAGCACAACCGTTTGGGAACAAGATGATCCAGTTTATTTAAACCTAATTCTATCACACCTCTGAACATTGAAACACAACTTGAATTAATAAAGTTGGTTTGTCATATTAAAGCAGAATGAAACAGGCCATCTTGTGGCTGCTGACAACTATTTCAACTCAGATCTGAATTGAATCTAACACACAAAAGAGGAACCAAATTCTTTGACTAACAGAAAAGACTTTGGATGGAATTCCCCCAGGATCAAGGACTTCGGAGGCAGAAATCCACCTCTTAGAGCTGCTGACCAGTCAGCAACCTACATCTCCCCATTACAGACAGCACCAGCAGGAGCACTGGCAGCTGCCTGTAATGCATCAACCAGAGACCCAGGATCAGCAAGGCACCAAGGTCGTAGGTGAGGAAGGGGGTTTGGAGGAGTCACAGGTTGGGGGCTGTGGACGAGGGGTGGTGGGTAGCGAGGGCTGTCAGAAGAAAGGACAGTGGGGTAACTCCCAGCAGGCCTTCCTTTCCAATGCCATGTCGCTGTATTAGACACAGTGCTTTTGAGCCGCTTTTTCAGGCTCCCCATGTGACGATTGGCCCACTTAACAGTGGGGAGATGAGGCACTTAAGTGCAATTAATGCCTCATTGATTAGCATTGAGGCATGAAGGCCATCCACGAGCCTTCTGTCTGGAGTTAATTGGGACAGAGATGGGACAAAGCCAGCGGCCCAACGCTGCCCTGTACTCTATAGTAAGAAGTCTTACAACACCAGGTTAAAGTCCAACAGGTTTGTTTCAAATACTAGCTTTCGGAGCACTGCTCCTTCCTCAGGTGAATGAAGAGGTATGTTCCAGAAACATATGTACAGACAAATTCAAAGATGCAAGACAATGCTTGGAATGCAAGCATTTTCAGGTAATTAAGTCTTTACAGATCCAGAGATAGGGTAACCCCAGGCTAAAGAGGTGTGAATTGTGTCAAGCCAGGACAGTTGGTAGGATTTCGCAAGCCCAGGCCAGGTGGTAGGGGATGAATGTAATGCAACATGAATCCCAGGTCCCGGTTGAGGCCGCACTCACGTGTGCGGAACTTTGCTATAAGTTTCTGCTCGGCGATTCTGCGTTGTCGCGCGTCCTGAAGGCCGCCTTGGAGAACGCTTACCCGGAGATCAGAGGCTGAATGCCCTTAACTGCCGAAGTGTTCCACGACTTGAAGGGAACATTCCTGCCTGGTGATTGGCGCACGATGTCTATTCATTCATTGTCGCAGCGTCTGCATGGTCTCGCCAATGTACCACGCTTCGGGACATCCTTTCCTACAGCGTATGAGGTAGACAACGTTGGCCGAGTCGCATGAGTATGTACCGCGTACCTGGTGGGTAGTGTTCTCACGTGTAATGGTGGTATCCATGTCGATGATCTGGCACGTCTTGCAGAGATTGCCATGGCAGGGTTGTGTGGTGTCGTGGTCGCTGTTCTGAAGGCAGGGTAGTTTGCTGCAAACAATGGTTTGTTTGAGGTTGCGCGGTTGTTTGAAGGCAAGTAGTGGAGGTGTGGGGATGACCTTGGCAAGATGTTCATCTTCATCGATGACGTGATGAAGGCAAGTAGTGGAGGTGTGGGGATGACCTTGGCAAGATGTTCATCTTCATCGATGACGTGTTGAAGGCTGCGAAGAAGATGTTGTAGTTTTTCTGCTCCGGGAATGTACTGGACGACGAAGGGCATTCTGTTGGTTGTGTCCCGTGTTTGTCTTCTGAGGAGGTCGGTGCGGTTTTTTGCTGTGACGCGTTGGAACTGTCGATCGATGAGTCGAGCGCCATATCCCATTCGTACGAGGGCATCTTTCAGCGTCTGTAGATGTCTGTTACGCTCCTCCTCGTCTGAGCAGATCCAGTGTATACAGAGGGCTTGTAAATATGGGATGGCTTCTTTAATGTGTTTCGGGTGGAAGCTGTAGAAGTGGAGCATCATGAGGTTATCCGTGGGCTTGCGGTAAAGCGAAGTGCTGAGGTGACCGTCCTTGATGGAGATGAGTGAGTCCAAGAACACAAATGATTTTGGAGAGTACTCCATGGTGAGTCTGATGGTGGGATGGAACTTATTGATGTCATCATGTAGTCGTTTCAGTGATTCTTCGCCGTGGGTCCAAAGAAAAAAATGTCATCGATGTATCTGGTGTATAACGTCGGTTGAAGGTCCTGTGCGGTGAGGAGGTCTTGTTCAAACATGTGCATAAAGATGTTGGCATATTAAGGTGCGAATTTGGTCCCCATGGCTGTTCCGTGCGTCTGGATGAAGAACTTGCGGTACTCTAGAGGTTAATTACATGCCTCCCCCACTCCCCCCAACCTGCAAACTCACCTCAGGGGAGGGCATTAAATTCCATCCTTCATTTGAAGGTGATTTAAATCAAAACAGGATACCATTGCTTTCATAATGATGCTTACTTTTTCTCTGTAATTACTGAGAATGTTTCAACTGCATTTTATTGCCATGGCCACAGTACATTTATTTTAAACCTTGGGTTGACATTGCATTATTTGTTGTCCCTGTGCAGAATTATTAGTCAGTAATGTAATTGCTGACTGATATTTTACCACAGGCATTCATTTTGGCAAAAAAAATCAATGAATGAAAATCTTGTTCTGCATTACAAGCCAGCTGTTTAACCCACTGTGCTAAACCAGCCCCTTTGGCAAAGAAGGCAAATGCAATATGAGAAAAAACATTTTCACACAGCTAACGGTTAAGGTCTGGAACGCACTACGTGAGAGCATGATGGAGGCAGATTCAATCAAAATATTCAAAATGGAATTAGACTGTAATCTGAAGAACATCAATAACAGGGTGACGGGGAGAAGATAGGTAAATGGCATTAGGTGAGCTGCTCGTTTGGAAAGCCAATGAAGACACAATGGGGAAATGGCTTCCCCCTATGCTGTACACTTCTGTTGTGAATGATAGTGGACAATGTGGGTGGCACAATGGCACAGTGGTTAGCACTGCTGCCTAACAGCACCAGGGACCCAGGTTCAATTACGGCCTTGGGTAACTGTGTGGAGTTTGCACGTTCTCCCCGTGTCTTCGATGGTTTCCTTCAGGTGCTCTGGTTTCCTCTCACCAGTCCCAAAAGATGTGCTGTAGGTAATGAAAGAGAAAATGCTGGAAAATCTCAGCAGGTCTGGCAACATCTGTAGGGAGAGAAAAGAGCTAACGTTTTGAGTCCGAAACCGGGTGCTAATGGCCACAGAAAGCAAGGGGAAAGAATGCTAATGGCAGTCCCCAGAGAGAACAAAAGATGTGAAAGGCCAAACAGCAGAGAAACCAACATCAGAGGGTAACTGTAGATGTGGGGGGAGGGGAAGGGGGAAGCAAAGAGGAGAAAGGGTAAGGAAAGGTGGATAAGATGGGGTGGGGTGTGGTTAATATATATTAAGAAAGACAAGAAAGAAACAAATGGTAAATGACAGTCAAAATGAAATGGGATGAAAACAAATGGGTCGAGGTGGGGTAGAGCTAATCATCTGAAGTTGCTGAATTCGATGTTGAGACCGGAAGGCTGTAGCGTGCCTAACCGGAAGATGAGATGTTGTTCCTCCAGTTTGCGTTGAGCTTCACTGGAACATTGCAGCAGGCCAAGGACAGACATGTGGGCATGGAAGCAAGGTCTTGTGTTAAAATGGCAAGCAACGGGAAGGTCAGGGTCCTGAATGCGCAAAGACCGAAGATGCTCAGCAAAGCAATCACCCAGTCTACGTTTGGTCTCTCCGATATAGAGGAGACCACGTTGGGAGCAGCGAATGCAGTAGACCAATTTGGAAGAGATGCAAGTGAAACGCTGCTTCACTTGGAATGAGTGTTTTGGGCCTGGGATGTTAAGCATGGAAGAGGTAAAGGGGCAGGTGTTATACTTCTGAGATTGCATGGGAGGGTGCCACGGGTGATGGGAGAGGTACTGGGTATGGTGGAGGAGTGGACGAGATTATCTCGGAGGGAACGGTCTCTGCAGATTGCTGACAGAGGGAGTGAAGGGAAGATGTGATTGGTGGTGGCATCATGCTGGAGTTGGCGAAAATAACGGAGGATTATGCTTTTACGGAGGCTAGTGAGATTAAATGTGAGAACGAGGGGGACTCTATCCTTGTTCTGGGAGGGAGGGGAGGGGACGAGGGTAGTGGCGCGGGAGATGGACTGCACACCGTTGAGGACTCTGTCAACAACTGTAGGTGGTAAATCACGGTTGAGGAAGAAGGAACACATTTTCGAAGCACCATTTTGGAAAGAGGCATCATCGGAGCAAATGCGACAGAGGCGAAGGAGCTGAGAGAAAGGGATGGAGTCCTTACAGGGTGTAGGGTGCAAAGAGCTGTAGTTCAGATAGCTGTGGGAGTCAGTGGGCTTGTAGTAGATATTAGCTTTCATTCTCGCTCCACAGTATAAATATTTCCCACTTTCTCTGGATGTTGGCTTTGACAAAGAGCCATCGGACTCGAAACGTTAGCTCTTTTCTCTCCCTCCAGTTGCTACCAGACCTGCTGATATTTTCCAGCAGTTTCTCTTTCATTTCAGATTCCAGCATCTGCAGTAATTTGTTTTTATCCAGTGCTGTTAGTTAAATTGGATATTCTGAATTCTCCCTCAGTGTACCCGAACAGACGCGAGAGTGTGGCGACTAGGGGATTTTCAGTCACTTAATTGCAGTGTAATTGTAAGCCTACTTAGAACATAGAACGTGGAACATAGAGTGCAGTAAGAGGCCATTCAGCCCATCGAGTCTGCACCGTCCCACTTAAGCCCTCACTTCAACCCTATCTCCATAACCCACTAACCCCTTCTCACCTTTTTGGACACTAAGGGCAATTTATCATGGCCAATCCACCTAACCTGCACGTCTTCGGACTGTGGGAGGAAACCGGAGCACCCGGAGGAAACCCACGCAGACACGGGGAGAACGTGCAGACTCCGCACAGACAGTGACCTAGCGGGGAATCGAACCTGGGACCCTGGCGCTGTGAAACCACAGTGCTAGCCACTGTGCTACCATGCTGCCCCAATACTTGTGACAATAAAGATTATTACTATAGATGTGCAGATTGGGTGGGGTTGCAGGGATAAGGTGGGGGAGCGGGCCTGGGTGGAGTGCGCTTTCAGATGGTCGGTGCAGACTTGATGAGCTGAATAGCCTCCTTCTGCACTGTAAGGATTCTGTGCAAATTATGAATTAAATCACTAATTGGAGGAGGTCACTCCATGAACATCCCTGTTCTGAATTATGGGGTCAGTTTAAAAGACAGGCTGGATTCTCCATCGGCTGGATCTTCCGTTTCGCCAGCAGCATACTCACGCCCGCAGATTTCCCGACGGTGTGGGGGTGTCCACAATGGGAAATCCCATTGGTCGGCTGTTGAGATGGAGAATCTCTCTGCTGATGAGGTTGTGCCGCCGAGGAACAAGTGGCTGGTGGATGGGAGAATCTCGCCCAAGACATTTTGGGAACATTCCGAGCTAAAAGTGCCAAGTGTATGATCCATCTCGTGCAGCATCACAGACACCAGTCTTCAGACAATTCAGTACACTCTACATGATGTCATGAAATGGCTGCATGCACACGATACAGCAACGACTATGAGCACATCCAACATAGAAACATTGAATGACTCCAGCACAGAAGTAGGCTTTGCTTTGTCTATGCCGGCTCTCTGCAAGAGGAGTTCACCTGGTGCCACTACCCGGCTTTTTCACAACTCCTCAGATTCTAAAGCAGACCATGGCGTCATTCTCCGACCCCCCGCCGGGTCGGAGAATCGCCGGGGGCTGGCGTGAATCCCGCCCCCGCCGGTTGCCGAAGTCTCCGGCACCGGAGATTCGGCGGGGGCGGGAATCGCGCCGCGCCGGTTGGCGGGCCCCCCCCCCCGCTCGATTCTCCGGCCCGGATGGGCTGAAGTCCCGCCAATAAATTGCCTGTCCCCCTGGGGCGAAATTCTCCCGAAACAGCGCGATGTCCGCCGACTGGCGCCCAAAACGGCGCCAATAAGACGGGCATCGCGCCGCCCCAAAGGTGCGGAATGCTCCGCATCTTTGGGGGCCAAGCCCCAACATTGAGAGGCTAGGCCGGCGCCGGAGGAATTTCCGCCCGGCCAGCTGGCGGAAACGGCCTTTGTTGCCCTGCCAGCTGGCGCGAAAATGACATCCCCGGGCGGAGCATGCGCGGGAGCGTCAGCGGCCGCTGACAGTTTCCCACGCATGCGCAGTGGAGGGAGTCTCTTCCGCCTCCGCCATGGTGGAGACCGTGGCGGAGGCGGAAGGGAAAGAGTGCCCCCACGGCACAGGCCCGCCCACGGATCGGTGGGCCCCAATCACGGGCCAGGCCACCGTGGGGGCACCCGGGTCCGGAGACTTCGGCAACCGGCGGGGGCGGGATTCACGCCAGTCCCCGGCGATTCTCCGTCCCGGCGGGGGGGTCGGAGAATGACGCCCCTGGGTAGCATCGAAGCTAAGGTTGATAAGTGGCAACTAACATCATGGCTGCACTGCTGAACACTCATGTTTCAGAACTAGCCGTGCCTTTAATCAAGATGTTTCAGAACTGCTAAAACACTTGCATTTATCTGACAGTCAAAAACCACCTAGATGTTCCCTATCCACACCAAGACACATTTACTCTTGTCAGTTACCACTCCCATCAGTCTACTCCCAATCGTCAATGAACCAATGGAAGATATAATCAGTGTTATTAAGCGGCATTTACACACTATCAACCTGCTCACTGAAGCTCATTTAGGTTCTGTAAGGACCATTCAACTCCAGACCTCATTACAGCCTTGGTTTAAAAATGTATAAAAAAGCTGAGTTGTAAAGTGATACGAGTGTGACTACATACCCTTTACATCAAGGCAGCATTCATCTATAGAATGCATTAGGCAGCTCTGGTAATATTGAACTCCATAAGAATTGGAAGAAATCTCTGCACTGGCTGGAGTCATACTGAGCACAAAGGAAGATGGTATAGTGTGCAAAGATCTTGGCGGGTTATGGGGTTGGAGTAAATTTCTAGATAGAGAGAGAACGGCATACTGAGCCTGGAGGAAAATGGAATGGAGACACAAATGGTTCAGGACAATGTCCACCGTAATAACAAGAAGTTAGCAGTTAGACAGCAGCAAACTTTCCAACCTGTTTTCTCAGGCTGTAGAATCTAAAACACGGGTGGGGGGGAGAATAATCTCAAAATAAGGTGCCGATCATTTAGGACTAAGATGAGGAGAAATTACTTAACTCAAAAGGTTGTGAATCTTTGGAATCCTGTATTCCAGAAGGTTTTGCATGCTCCATCATCAAATATATTTAAGGCTCGGTTGGACAGATTTGTGGCTTCTCAGGGAAGTGAGGGATATGGGGGACAGACATGAAAGTAGAGTTGAAGCCCAAGATCAACCACGATCGTGTTGAATTATGGAGAAGGCTTGACGGGCCAGATAGTCTACTCCTGTTCCTTTGTGTTGTAGTTGTTGGAGGCCAACCATCTCAGTCCCAGGGCATTGCTGCAAGAGTCCATTGGTGTTATGCCTCAATGTCCAATCTTCCTCAATGTTTTCTAAATGACCTATCCCCCATCATAAAGTCAGAAGTGGAGATGTTTGCTGATGGTTGCACGATGTTCAGCACCATTCACTGCTCATCAAATATTGAAGCAGTTCATTCTGGATCCAGCAAAATCTAGGCAATATTCAGGTTTGAGCTGGTAAGGAGCAAGTAGCATTTGCACCATATAAATAAATGCCTACATTGTCCAGATCCAACAAGAGAGTGTCGAGCCAGCTCACCTTGACGCTCAGTTGTATTATCATCATTGTATTCCCATCATCAACATCCTGTGGGTCATCATTGAGCAGAAAATTTGCTGGACAAGTTACAAAGACTATGGATATATTAACCAGTTTCTGGGATGTCTGCAGTAAGTAACTCACCTCTAAACTCCCGAAAACCGCTCGAACATCGACAAGACACAATTCAGAAGTGTAATTGAATACTCTCCTCTATACTACAGTCATCCAAGACAAAGCAGCCTACTTGATTTACACTCCATCCACCAGCTGTAAAATCCACACCATCCACCACCGACACACTGTGGGAGCAGTGGGTACCATCTACAAGATGTACTGCAGCAACTTACCAAAGATCCTTCAACAGTACCATCTAAACCCAAGACCTCTGGCACTTAGAAAGACAAGGGCCACAGACACATTCGAACACCAACACCTCCAAGTTTGCCATCAGGCCACACACCATCTCCGATTTAGAACAATATGACCATTCTTTCACTGTTGCTGAATCAAAGTCCTGGAGTTCCCTCCCTGACAAGCCAAGTCCCTGCACCACATGAATTCCAGTGGTTCAAGAAGGCAACTCACACCATTTCCTCAAGGACAATTAGGGGTAGGTAAGAAATGCTGGCCTTATGTATGACACCCACATCCTGTGAATAATTAATGGCAGCATAAATGCATCAGCTATTGCTGGGAACCTTCTAGTCCTGCAGCTAACAGGAAAAGAGGAAGGCTCAGAAGTGTAAAAGATATGAGATACATTGTTTGCAGAAGGAACTACCCAATAATAGGGTCTATTGCAGCAACAATAGCTTGCATTTATTAGGTACCTTTGATCTAGGTAAACATCCCAAAATCCTTTCATAGAAAAAATGGATGTCATGTCAAAGAAGGTACTATCATGAGGTGTGATCGAGTTGCTTAGAGGCATATTTAAATGTTGAGGTAATTTGAGAGACAGTGCATTGGGCTCTTTGAATCCACCTTAGCTACTATAATTTGAATTGAGAGCTTGCTGTAAATAAAACCATTGTCAATAGTTCGAAAAGTCCAACAATGGCAAACATTTTTCTCTTTCTTTCACAGAAAAGTGCAGTCCTCGGGCTATTACTGTTATCCCATTTTCCACCAGTATCACATTAATATGAAATATATTAGGAACTATTAGAAATGAAGTTCTAGCATGGAACTTGGTTGTTTATGAAAACAGTATTTATTGTACATGTTTGTGTTGTGTTCTGTGTTTAATGATGGGTGATACTGTTACACAATATTGTATAGTCAAATGCTGCAAAGCTCCACAAAAATAAAATACTTCACATTTTGAATTAAACACAGTACAAGAGTTTCCTGAACAGTTTTAGAGCGATATTTGGTGTGTCTGTGTACACCCTCTCTCCTGACACTTTCACCCTTTTTGAATGATTTTCACTGCTATCCGGTTGTGGCTTCTTGTGAGCATTCATTCACCCCCTTTGACTCAACATCATTTTAGCAGTAATGGGGTTTCAGATGTTCCCTCGAACATTCTCCCCTTCAAACAGTTCTAACTGCTAATATATGTTTTGTCATATTAACATTGAAGGGTAGAGAAACTGTGAACACAGCGTAAAAGCCACCAGAAAGAAAATGTGGTTCAACAGTCACTGAACAGCCGAAGGGCTTGTTGGTCTGTGGTTTCATGGAAGAAGCTGTCGTTCTTTTTAGTTGCAATATTTGTCTGAGTCTTCTGTGATCCTGTTTTCAGTTGTTGCTTTCTGCATTTATGTGTGGTTTAATGAGGGTTGCTGCTACGACTCATATAGATTTTGTGAAGCCAGCAGTACCGCCAGAGTAAACTTGGCAAATGCCCAAAGGGCAACTGTTGGGAAGGTACTAATTTTTACCATGTCTTTCCTGTACCAAAGCCTTTGGAAATATGGCTGAGGTACAAGAGGCTTGTGTTTTGGATGCTGGCTGTATTTTTGTCACATTTAACACAGTGTAAAATGGCTTGTACAAGAATCACTATCATGTAGCCAATAATGTGCAAGCCAGCTAAGATTTGATCCATGCTCCTCTAGCCCTCTCTGAATCTCAGTGACCTGAATACACAGCGTAATTTCTCTTTTACATTTCGCATCATAATTAGAATTTCTGGACTTCACAGAGACATAATTGTCAAACATCCACATGTCTGGGGTTAGCTCCTTACGTTTGTTGTTCTACGACAGAAGACCTTAAAGTGACTTCATACATTATGTTATCAACTCCCTGCCAGTTGTTTCATTTATATTCAGGAGTTTAGTCAACAATGGACTAAATATTTGCTTTTGTTTATAGTTTGCTAATGTGAAAGTCTCTGCACAAAGTAGTGAGGGTTGGCTTGTGGGATATTTATTTATTCATTCACAGGGTGTGAGCACCATTGGCAAGATCAACATTTATTGCCCATCACTAATCATCCTTGAGAAAGTGGTGGTGAGGCACTGTCTTGAACCACTGTAGTTTATGTGGTGTTCAGGAGGGAGTTCCAAAAAATTGACTCGTGACAGTGAAGGTACGGCAGTATAGTTCCAAGACAGGAAGGTGTGTGGCCGAGAAGGGAACTTGCAGGTGGCAGTGTTCCCATATATCTGCTGCCCTTGATGTTCTAGGTGGTGGTTTGGAAGGTGTTGTCAATGAACCTTGATGAGTCGCTGCAGTGCATCATGTAGATGGTGTATGCAATTGCCACGGGGGTGGAGGGAGTGAATTTTTAGGATGGTGGATGTGGTGCCAATCAAGTGGGCTGCTTTCTTCCTGGATGATATTGAGATCCGGACTCAGACAGGCAAGTAGAGAATATTCCATCACACTCTTGACTTGTGCTTGCAAAAGGTTGACAGGCTTTGAGGAGTCAGGGGGTGAGTTACTCTTCATGGAATTCCCAGCCTTTGGCCTGCTCATTTAGCCACAGTATTTATAAAGCTGGTCCATTTTAAGTTTCAGTTCAATGGTAACCCCAAAGATGTTAATAGTGGGGGATTAAGCAATGGCGATGCTATTGAATATCCAGGGGAAATGGTTAGATTTTCCCTTGTTGGAGATGGTCATTAGGAGATGAAAGGTCTGAAGGTGGATAAATAACCTGAACCAGCTGGACTACACCTCAGGATTCTAAAAGAGATTGCTGAGGAGATTGTGGAGGCATTGGTGATGATCTTTCAGGAATCACTGGAGGCATGAAGGGTCCCAGAAGACTGGAAAGTGGCTAATGTAACACCTCTGCTTAAGAAGGGAGGGAGGCAGAAGACAGGAAATTATAGGCCGGTTAGTCTGACTTCGGGCATTGGTAAGGTTTTAGAGTCCATTATTAAAGATGAGATCGCGGAGTACTTGCAAGTGCATGATAAAATGGAACTGAGTCAGCACAGCTTCATCAAGGGGAGATCATGTCTGACAAATCTGTTAGAGTTCTTTGAGAAAGTAACAAGGAAGTTAGACAAAGGAGAACCAGTGGAAGTGATTTATTGAGATTTCCAGAAGGCTTTTGACAAGGTGCTGCATAGGAGACTGTTAAATAAGTTAAGAGCCCATGGTATTCAAGGTAAGATCCTGGCATGGATAGGGGATTGGCTGACTGGCATAAGGCAGAGTGGGGATAAAGGGGTCTTTTTCAGGATGGCAGCGGGTGATTAGTGGTGTGCCTCAGGGGTCGGTGCGGGGACCACAACGTTTCACAATATACATTAATGATCTGGAGGAAGGAACTGAAGGCACGGTTGCTAAGTTTGCAGATGATACAAAGATCTGTAGAGGAGCAGGTAGTATTGAGGAAGCATGCGGGCTTCAGAAGGACTTGGACAGGCTAGGAGAGTGGGCAAAGAAGTGGCAGATGGAATACAATGTGGAAAAGTGTGAGGTTATGCACTTTGGAAGGAGAAATGGGGGCATAGACTATTTTCTAAATGGGAAGATGTTTAGGAAATCAAAAGCACAAAGGGACTTGGGAGTCCTTGTTCACGATTCTCTTAATGTTAACGTGCAGGTTCAGTCGACAGTTAGGAAGGCAAATGCAATGTTAGCATTCATGTCGAGAAGGCTAGAATACAAGACCAGGGATGTACTTCTGAGGCTATATAAGTCTCTGGTCAGGCCCCATTTGGAGTTTTGGGCCCCGTATCTAAGGGATGATGTGCTGGCCTTGGAAAGGGTCCGGAGGAGGTTCACAAGAATGATCCCTGGAATGAAGAGCTTGTTGTATGAGGAACGGTTGAGGACTTTGGGTCTGTACTCGTTGGAGTTTAGAAGGATAAGGGGGGACCTTATTGAAACTTACAGGATACTGCATGGCCTGGATAGAGTAGACGTGGAGAGAATGTTTCCACATGTAGGAAAAATTAGAATCAGGGGACACAATCTCAGACTAAAGGGACAATCCTTTAAAACAGAGATGAGGACGAATTTCTCCAGCCAGAGGCTGGTGAATCTGTGGAGGCCAAATCACTGAGTGTCTTTAAGACAGTGATAGATAGGTTTTTGATCAATAAGGGGATATGGGGTTATGGGGAGAAGGCAGGAAAATGGGGATGAGAAAAATATCAGCCATGATTGAATGGCGGAGCAGACATGGTGGGCTGAGTGGGCTAATTCTGCTCCTATGTCTTATAGTCTTATGGTCTTATTACGATACAACACTTAATTACACTGATGGCTATACACACACAGTATTACCCCTTTGTTCCCAACTACCTACTGTTCCTGAACTCTGAGATGCCCCTTTGTTCCCAAACAACGTTCAATATTATATAACTCTATAAGCTAAATCCAGCAGATAACTACCACGCACAGGTTATTTGGCAACATTTGAGAAAACCATCTTCAGTTTCAACGAAAGTAGAATCTTCTTGGTTCGAGTCTTGGATCTTAACCGGCTGCCCGTTTAGCAATAATCTGTGTTCAGGAGATTATTTCTGCAGTTGGGTGTGACTGTCATGGTCCCTTTCTCCAGTTATTGTGCTATGGTTTTTGATCAATAAGGGGATATGGGGTTATGGGGAGAAGGCAGGAAAATGAGGGTGAATATTCTTTCCCTTTGATGTTGCCCACCCTGTAGATCCGGCTTTCAGCATACGCGTCAATTTCCTTATCTCTCCATTTTGAAGTGACCTCTTCTATGCTCTATTGTTTTCCCCTAGTCTCAAAGGTAAACACTTGCTTTTCTCACAGATATGCTAATTTGCATATTAAAGTCCCTTCAGACAGCTGCCATTATCAACTCATCATTTTATTTTCTATCAGTTTCATTTTTTAATCTTAATTTTCCCCAATTCTTAAGAATGTTCATATATTTTACATTTTTACAATTCATTTATGGAATGTGAGCGTCGCTGGTTAGGCCAGTATTTATTTCCCTTCCCTAGTTGCCCTTCAGAAGCTGGAGATGAACTGCCTTCTAGAAAGGCTGCAGTCCCTAAGGTGTAGATACACGTACAGTGCCGTTAGGGAAGGAGTTCCAGGATTTTGACCCAGCGACAGTGAAGGAACAGCGATATATTTAAAATAAAATAAATAACGTTTATTGTCACAAGTAGGCTTACTTTACCCCTGCAATAAAGTTACTGTGAAAAGCCACGGCGACTGTTCGGGTACACAGAGGGAGAATTCAGAATTCTTAGCTGGTGCAGGAATTGAACCCGTGCTGCTGGCCTTGTGCTGCATCACAAACCAGCTGTCTAGCCCACTGAGCTACTTGCAGGGGAACCTCCAGTTCGTGGGGTTCCCAGGTATCTGTTTCTCTTGTCCTTTCAGATGGTAGTGGTCGTGGATTTGGAAATTGCTGCCGAAGGAACCTTGGCGAATTACAGTAATCATCAAATTCTATTGAAAGAGCTGACTGATGTGTCTTTTTTCTATCAAAATCACTTCTCATTTTTCAATCTTTGATCTTCTAATCATATTTGTTTGTTTAAATGCTCCCCACGGCAAGCTTTTCTCTGACTCAACTAAAACCCGTCTCATATGTAGACATTTTCCTGCTCTCGGACTTGTGTCATTGTAATAGAATTTTTTTTTCAATCTTTTCTTAGTTCCTGGAATATAAGCATTGCTGACAAATTTGACATTCCTCATTGCTACTTGTCTTTGAGAATGTGATGATAAGCTACCTTTGTAAAAGGTTTGGAATCCTTGTAGTGAAGGTACTACACCTAACCGCTGGCTAGGTCAACATTTTATTTCCCACCCATAGTTGCCCTGAGGAGATGGCGATGAGCTGTTTTCTTGAATCGCTGCAGGCCATGTGGTGTTGGTTCACCCAGAGTTCTGTTGGGGAGGTAGTTCCAGGATTTTGACTCAATGATGGTGAAGGATGGTGAGTGCTTTAGAGGGGAACTTCCAAATGGTGGGGTTCCCATGTATATGCGACCCTTGTCCTTCTAGATAGTAGTGATTGTGGGTTTGGAAGATGCTGTTGAAAGAGTCTTGGGGAGTTCTTGCAGCGCATTTTGTAATTTGTACATACGGCTGCTACTGTGCATTGGTGGTCGTGGGAGTGAATGTTTGTTGATGGGGTGAAAAAAGAAGCGGGCTGATTTGTCCTGGATGGTGTCAAGCTTTTCGAGTGTTGTAGGAGCTGCGCTAGTCCAGGCAAGTGAAAAATATTCCATCACACTCCTGACCTGTGCCTTGTAGATGGTTGACAGGCTTTGGGGAATTAAGATGTGAGTTACTTGCAGCAGTACACCTAGCATCTGACCTGCTCTTATCACCACAATATATAGCTATTCCCGTTGAATTTCTGGTCAATGGCAACCCCTCAGGATTTTGATAGTGGGGAATTCAGCGATGGTAATGCCATTGAATGTTAAGAGGCGATGGTTAGATCCTCTCTTGTTGGAGAAGGTCATTGCTTGGCACTTGTGTGGCGCAAATGTTACTTACCACCCCAGCCTGGTTATTGTCTAGGTCTTGCTACATTTGAACATGGACTGTTTCAGTATCTGGGGAATTGTGAATGGTGCTGAAAATTGTGTATTCATCAGTGGATATCCCCACTTCTGACCTTATGATGGCAGGAAGGTCATTGATGATGCAGTTGAAGATGATTGGGCCAAGGACAATATCCTGAGGAACTCTTGCAGTGCTGTCCTGGATCTGAAATGACAGACCTCAAACAACCACCACCATCTTCCTTTGAACTCTAACTAATGGAGAGTTAAGTAGGGATAGCCAGGATTTTAGCTCAGTGACCATGAAGGAATGGTATTATCTAGTCATGTTAGGATGCTATTTGACTTCGCTGGTTCATTGGATGAGGTGATGTTCATATGCACCCATTGCCCTTGTCTGTCTAAATGCTCATGTTTACAGGTTTGGTAAGTTCTCTATTCTAGTGCTTCTTAAATTACTGGTAACCACTTCTCAATCATCTGACTGGTCTTGCAGATTCATGTCCACTCTGGAAACAATTACCTGATCTCTCATATCTGTTCTGTTTGTAGGGCCCTGCCATATAGCAAATGCTGTCCCCTTGTTCAAGAAGGGGAGTAGAGACAACCCCAGTAACTATAGACCAGTGAGCCTTACTTCTGTTGTGGGCAAAATCTTGGAAAGGTTTATAAGAGATAGGATGTATAATCACCTGGAAAGGAATAATTTGATTAGAGATAGTCAACACGGTTTTGTGAAGGGTAGGTCGTGCCTCACAAACCTTATTGAGTTCTTTGAGAAGGTGACCAAACAGGTGGATGAGGGTAAAGCAGTTGATGTGGTGTATATGGATTTCAGTAAAGCGTTTGATAAGGTTCCCCACGGTAGGCTACTGCAGAAAATACGGAGGAATGGGATTCAGGGTGATTTAGCAGTTTGGATCAGAAATTGGCTAGCTGGAAGAAGACAAAGGGTGGTGGTTGATGGGAAATGTTCAGACTGGAGTCCAGTTACTAGTGGTGTACCACAAGGATCTGTTTTGGGGCCTCTGCTGTTTGTCATTTTTACTGCGTAGAAGGATAGGTGAGTAAATTTGCAGATGACACGAAAGTCGGTGGAGTTGTGGACAGTGCGGAAGGATGTTACAAGTTACAGAGGGACATAGATAAGCTGCAGCGCTGGGCTGAGAGGTGGCAAATGGAGTTTACTGCAGAAAAGTGTGAGGTGATTCATTTTGGAAGGAATAACAGGAAGACAGAGTACTGGGCTAATGGCAAGATTCTTGGCAGTGTGGATGAGCAGAGAGATCTCGGTGTCCATGTACATAGATCCCTGAAAGTTGTCACCCAGGTTGAGAGGGTTGTTAAGAAGGCGTACGTGTGTTAGCTTTTATTGGTAGAGGGATTGAGTTTCAGAGCCATGAGGTCATGTTGCAGCTGTACAAAACTCTGGTGTGGCCGCATTTGGAGTATTGCGTGCAATTCTGGTTGCCGCATTATAGGAAGGATGTGGAAGCATTGGAAAGGGTGCAGAGGAGATTTACCAGAATGTTGCCTGGTATGGAGGGAAGATCTTATGAGGAAAGGCTGAGGGACTTGAGGCTGTTTTCGTTATAGAGAATAAGGTGACGAGGTGACTTAATTGAGGCATACAAGATGATCAGAGGATTGTATAGGGTGGACAGTGAGAGCCTTTTTCCTCGGCTGGTGATGTCTAGCATGAGGGGACATAGCTTTAAATTGAGGGGAGATAGATATCGGACAGATGTCAGAGGTAGGTTCTTTACTCAGAGAGTAGTAATGGCGTGGAATGCCCTGCCTGCAACAGTAGTGGACTCGCCAACACTAAGGGCATTCAAATGGTCATTGGATAGACATATGGACGATAAGGGAATAGTGTAGATGGGCTTTAGAGTGGTTTCACAGGTCGGCGCAACATCGAGGGCCGAAGGGCCTGTACTGCGCTGTAATGTTCTATATGCAATAACCTACTAGGTTTGCTTACACAGTATCTTTAGCTGCACTTTAAAAGCACTGAGTGATATATTGATTATAAATGGTGTGGACTGAGTTTACTTTAAGGGCCATACGCAGTTGCAATTTCATTCTTGCAGACTTTCTTGCATTATTTCTCGACTGATTTGTTTCTTTATCCGCCATGAACAAATATGTCATCGGCCACCAAGAATTCACTCTGCATCATTTCATCCAGTCAGCTTCTTACAGCTCAAGAACAGCGGATGCCTGAGGATTTCTCAGTCATGTTTGGCAGTTTTCTCCAAAATCAGCTGAGCTTGGCAACAGTTTCATCTTGGGGTTTTGACCCCATAGCCTGCAAAGCAGCAAAGTGAGCATCCATGTGTGATTTTGCAATAACCCGAGTAGCTGAGATCCCAACTGTAGACGTCATTGTTAATACATAATCAGTTGCAGACTGTAGTAACCTATCATTCAGATTCATTGAAGGCTTTTTAAGGAGCTGAATGTCGATACAGGAAGGATAGGGTCAGTGTGGGGGCTAACAGAAACAGGGATTCCTGCAATGAGCCTTTACGTGGAAGCTGGGGTATAATTGATAGCGATACACCCGTGAAAGAGAAATGTACTTCCCAGCCAAGCGAGAGTGTATATCTCCACTCAGGGGTTCAATCTAGTTTTTCTACAAAGAATGCTGCTCAAGGCACATTTGATCTCTTCTGGTGCTGTAAACCAGCACAAAATTTGACAGACTTTACAGCACCACAGGGTAGGGAGGTACTCTAGGTGTGCTCCTGCTGGTGGAGGCACTTACCATCTGATTATTAGTCAAAAGACTCCAGCTTGACCCAGTAAGCTTTAGTGATGAAGATCCTGGGCAAGCATGCCCAGGGCTGACATGCCATGGTACACCCTGCAGGCCCAGATTTTCAGCCACTTGCTTTTTACTTTTTAAAAAAATAAAATAGGGTATGTTTGGCCCAGAAAGTCTTGAGCATTATATTTGCATGAATGGGGAAATTGCGGCATTGTGGTAATACGACTGAACTAGCAATCCTGAGGCCTAAGCTAGTGCCCTGGGGAAATGGAATTCAAATCCCACAATGGTTGCAAGAGGAATTTAAATTCAATAAATAAACCTGAAATATTAAGCTAGTCTCAGTAATGGTGACCATGACAACCATCATGGATAACCCATGAGGTTCACTAATGTCCTTTTCGGAAAGGAATCTGCTTACCCATTCTGGCCACTCAATTCAAGGACACTTGGGAATGGGTGACAAATGTCAGCAACATTCACACCCGATGAAAGAATAAAGAAAATATAATTAAGTTAAAAATAAAAATGATGTACATGCAATACAGTTTTCATTGGCATTTTATTTGTCTTATATTAGTAAGGTGCCATCCACTCTGGTTGTGTATTGTAATGATGACCTGCAAGATGTTGTTTAACAGTTCTATTATGGTGAGGAAATTATGCTGCACCAGAAAACATGTCCTCTCCAATTAGCAAGGATTGTGTATCTTCCACAGATCTGCTAGCAGAACATTTTGATTCTGCAGTGAAAAAGTTGAGACTTGGTTGCCGCAATTTATTAATTATTACATGTTTAAACAATTCAGGTTCACGCTACATGATCTCTTGCTAATGAATGTGATTCTTCTTTTCCCTGTTAAGTCGAAGTTTTAGGAATTTATTTCCTGTTCAATGCTCACTGCCCTCTCTCCACCCCCTACTGTCGACTCTGGCATATCAATTTGCACACATAGCATTAAAAAAAGCAGGTGAAATGACTTGAATGGAAATGCAAACCTGTCAGAATGTAAAACAAACTGCCAATTCACTTTAACCTATTCTATGCTACTGCTCAAGACAGATTTATACCCCTCTGATCCTTTACTGCAATTTGGGCACTCTCCATGACTGAACCTATACTGGAATATCAGTGGTTGATTTGAGAATGGAGGACATCGCAGTCAATTCTAACCTGATCCATACCCTACTGCGTAAGCACATCTGCAGACATACATTTTCTAATAGGAATGTGTGGAGAGTAATAACATCAGGAACTTGTATAACAAAGACAAATAATACTGGAAATGCTCAGCAGGGCAGGTAAGGGCTTGACCTCCACTATCCTGGGAGTTGGTGGGAATCCAACAGGCCCACTGCCATTATATGGTCTAATAAGTGCTGTTGGCAGCTGGCAGCACTACCATCTTCACTTGTATAGAAGTCCCAGCTTGTAGAGTTGCCGGTCAATCAGATTGACCGATAGATCTCCAGCCCCTCCAGGCACAGTGCTGCAGTGGCCAGAAGAGGCACTGCAGCAACATACCTGAACTGAGGCCTGGATTTACATTCCTTTCCAGCGGGTTTTGAGGCAATGGTGGAGTGTGAAATTGCATGACGACATTGCCTCCGGAAACCACTTGCCCCAACCTGTTCGCAATTGTTGCAGCGGGGTGGGAGGGCCTCAGATGGAAAGCCTACCCTTGCCCCAATTATGGCTCTAAAGTGGCTACTTTATGGCCACTTAAGGGGCTTTTCCCATCCAGCTTCAAGTTTTAGGCTAGCAGATGCCAGATAAATCAAGGTGGGAATTAGAAAAATTTAAAATCCTAAATCTTGGGAAGGAAGGTGGGTGGGTGGGTTGAAGGAGGGTACGCTGGGTGCACTTCCATCAGTAGCCTTCTTCTGACTGCAGCCACCATCCTCTCAGCAACCAGACACCTCCGGACCTTCCTCCCATCCCCAGCCTATCCACCGATACCCTAAATCCCTCAAACCCCAACAGAAAACAAATCTTACTGTTCAGGGAATAATAGCCACAGAATTTAACCTGTCAATCTGTAACACAGCAACCTGATCCATGAAAGCACTCGACTTTCATGTTCCAGTTAAACCACTCAAGCCTTTTAACTTTCTGCGCTTAATAACATAAGGGGCAGCATGGTGGCACAGTGGTTAGCACTGCTGCCGCACAATGCCAGGGACCCAGTTTCAATTCTGGCCTTGGTTGACTGTGTGGAGTTTGCATGCTCTCTCCTTGTCTGCGTGTGTCTCCTTCAGGTGCTCCGGTTTCCTTCCACCATCCAAATATGTGCAGGTTAGGTGGATTGGCCATGCTAATATTTCCCCTTTGTGTCCAAAGATGTGTGGATTGGGTGGAATTGCGGCGATGGGGCGGGGACGTGGACCTGGGTGGAATGCTCTTTGGGAGAGCTGGTGCAGAGCCGATGGGCTGAATGGCCTCCGTCTGCACTGTCGCGATTCTATGTGTGGAAATCCAACTGGACAGAAATGATTCTTCTGGCCAAAGCCATGGAATTAGAGTTTGGAAACTTAGAATTTAATTACCTGCTCCCAGTTTATCATGTTTAACTATTTCCCATTCCACAGTCACAATTCTCACACTGCTTCATATTTTAAATGGATTGCCTCAGTGAACAGTCTTTCAATTTTCAACAGAATTCCACCCTATCTTATATCTGTCAATGTATTGAAGGACAATGATGTTGTCACTGTTGAGGAATGGAGCTCGTTAAGATACAGTGCAATTTTGTTTATGTAGCCATTGTTCTAAAAGTGTCAGGGTTCCATTCGAAATGCCTCAATATTCCAGCCTTCATTCTCCAGATGAAGAAAACGAAAGAACCCTTTTCGATGAAATTTGCAAGATGTTTACACCTACCAGTGCTACCACCCATCTGAGTCCCGTCAGGCCCATTTATCTGGAAATTCTGTCTTAGATTGCTTAATTCTTTTTGCCGGGCTTGGATAGAAACATGGTGAAACTTTTGCTGTATCTGTTTTCTATTGATATTGCTTAGAAATAAAATTTCACCAGTATACAAATTTCATACTTAAAAGGTTCTGTTTTGTGGTGCAGAACTAGGGTTGCCAACTGTGATTGACTATATTCCTGGAGGTTTCATCACACTCAAGCCATTAGTCGCCAACACATCTATCCTTGTGACATACTACCTTCCTATGCCAATTGTAAAGCAAAAAGACTCATCAGGCAATGAAATGCCAGCCAGACGACACTCCCACCCCCACCATTTTCAATATTTTTATATATGGTAAATAGAAATGTTCAGAATTTTAAAAAAAAAATTGTTTTTGATTTCCCTATGATTTTCCTCCAATGTTGCACAGAGCAGTGTCCCGCAGGTTGATCTTCAATTTCTGTAGACTCCAGGCCAATCCTGAAGAGTTGGCAACCCTATGCAGAACAGCAAACAAGTGATTACAGTAATTGGAAGATGCTGAACACTCAATGTCATGACAATGCAGAATTTCTTAGTTCACTGTGTTCACAACCTAGTAATTTGTCACTCTGTAATGGAGGTGAAACAGTACATTCTCTACTTTTATTTGTGCAGAATTTATCCTTCTGCACAATATGCCAGTTGTAATTGATTTTTTAAATTACCAATTGCATGATGTCAGTGCAATATGGCAGACAAAAAGACACATAGATTGGGATTTTCTGGCCTTTCCCACCAGTGGCATCTTCCGGTCCCGCCGAAGACGGCCCCCTGTGGTAGGACAGGCATGCCACGCAAACCGCTGTAGACATCGACCGGACCAAGAGATCCCACAGATGGTCAATAATGAGCTGCCTCCCCTGCTGAAAAGCAGGCCGTGCGGGGTGGGGGTGGGGGTGGGAGGCGGGGGGCGGATGAGGAGGGGTTCAGACTTGGCTGCAATCCCGGTGGTTATGCTTAGATTACACCCACTGAAACCTTCTGCACTGATGTTGTTGGTAACACAGGGCCCAAAATCTAGTGTTGGTTAATTGTTGAGCTGCCTGGACGCATTCACTATCAACTCGTTTCTTCAAAGTTAAAGTTAAGCCTACTTTATTAACTGTTATCATTGCTAGAAACATGTTTGGAACATGCGTGTGTTCATTGCCTCACTCAATTCATTATACAGGGGCAAATTTACCAAAATCTTTACCATGCCTTTTGTAAAGGGACAGTGAATACAATTATATTCATATCACAACAGTAAACGGCTCCCTGTTCAGATTGATAAGTCTAAATATAAGGGGACTCACTAGTGAAAGCGATCAAGCGGAGATGGGAGAAAGAGTTGGGGATCGATATGGGGAATTTGGAGTGAAATAATGCATCGGATCAACTTGTCCTCCTGTTGTGCGAGGGTGAGCCTTATACAATTCAAGGTGGTTCATAGGGTTCACATGAGTCTGACCTGGATGAGTGGGTTTTTTCCAGGAAGCAGATGTGTGTGAAAGATGTGGGAGGGGGCTGACGAATCATGGCCACATGTCCTTGGGGTGTGCAAAGCTGGACAGCTTTTGGGAGGTGGTGTTGGAGAGCTTGGGCGGGATTCTCCGACCCCCCGCCAGGTCGGAGAATCGCCGGAGGCTGGTGTGAATCCCGCCCCGCCGGCCGCCGAAATCTCCGGCACCGGATATTCGGTGAGGGCGAGGATCACGCCGCGCCGGTGGGCAGGCCCCCCCTCAGCGATTCTCCGGCCCGCGATGGGCCAAAGTCCCGCTGCTGTCATGCCTGTCCCGCCGGCGTGAATCATACCACCTACCTTCCCGGCAGGACTAGGCGGTGCAGGCGGGCTCCGGGGTCCTGGGGCGGCGCGGGGCGATCTGGCCCCGGGGGGTGCCCCCACGGAGGCCAGGCCCGCAATCGAGGCCTTCCGATCCATGGGCGGGCCTGTGTCGTGGGGGCACTCTTTTCCCTCCGCCTCAGCCACAACCTCCGTCATGACCGACGCGTAAGAGACACCCCTCCCTGCGCATGCGCGGGGATGACGTCAGCGGCCGCTAACGCTCCCGCGCATGAGCGGACTTCCGCCGCCCGGCGAAGTCTTTCGGCCCCGGCTGGTGTGGCGCCAAAGGCCTTCCACGCCAGCCGGTGGAGCGGAAATCACTCCGGCGCGGGCCTAGCCCCTCATGGTGAGTGCTTGGCCCATAAAGGTGCGGAATCTCTGCACCTTTGTATCGTGTTGTATCCGATGCACAAATGATCCAACACGGCTGTACATAGTACAACTCTGTTTTATTGTCTTAACAACCACAACTACTAACTGCTGGCTTGGGTACGTGCTTCACCAGCTAACCTGTGGACCCAGCCCTATCACTATCCCAGTGAGGCACTCAGCACATGGTCTTTGTCTGAGTGGCACGCTGTGAGCTCTGTGCTCTGGGCTATCTCCTGATAGACTGAGCGGGAACTGTGGTGTTCCCTGTTTTATAGTGCGTGTGCTCTCACTGGTGATTGGCTGCGATGTTATGTGTGTGCTGGTTGGTCCAACTGCCTGTCCATCAGTGTGTGTGTGTGATTGCACCAAGATATGCTGATGTGGATATCATGACACTTTGGGGCAGCCCGACAGCAGAGTGGTTCACGCCACTCCATCCCGCCGGGACCCCCTGCCCCGCCGGGTAGGGGAGAATCCCAGCCCTTGTCTGGGATTGTGGAGTTGAGATAACACCGTGCCCTCTGGTGACGATTTTTGGGGTGTCATAGGCATCAGGGCTGCAGGAGGGGAAGGGGGCCGATGTTGTGGCCTTGGCCTCACTGATTGCCCAGCGACAGATATTATTGAAGTGGAGGTCAGCTGACCACTGGAGATCGCAGGGTGGTTGAGGGATTTGCATGAATTTCTTAGGCTGGAAAATATAACGTTCGCCCTCAGGGGGTCGGAGAAGGGGTTTTATATGCGGTGGAGGCCGTTTCTGTCTGTGTTTGAGGAATTGTTTGTCATCGGGGAGGGAGGGGCAGGGAGGAGGATGGAGGGGGAGTGGTTAGGGATTAAAAGGGGGGGAAATGAATAAACTGTATGTACCATGTTTGGTTTGAGGTGTTATGTGTTGATATGTTTGACCGTGTTTGGAATAAAATATATTTTAAAGATAAATGTAAATATATCTTTTGTGCTATAGCTGGATGGCTCTACATACATTGAGAGATGGCTTCTCTTTCATACAGTGTGTTGGGAAAGGAGGACATTACTGAAGTCTAAATTCTGTACTTCCTCTGCTCCAAATTGTACCTCTATAATTTTGACCCTTGTGAAATCATTTGGCTTGAGCCATGGTTGATGCATTCATTAAGTCCCAGGGGCATATTTTCTTGAAACCTTTGGCAGATGACACGCCTCAGTCATTCGAGATTGTTGCTGGTGGGCACTCAAAATGCATCTCTGAAACAGAATGACAAATCCCAACTTCTGCTGGAAGTGAATAGTTTCACTTTTCACAAAGAAAAATATCTATTGCTTTCTGAATATATGAACTAACCTGCATGGGAACAATGTTAAATAACTTGATGTATACTGTCTTCTTGTCCCTTCTAGACAACACGTATGTGTCAAATTCAGAGAATGATGATGATGTGCTCGTCACAAGAGATCCCATTCCAGTAATTTTCCAAAGAATAGCAACAGGTAAGAGCTTGTACTTTTGTTGTGTTTATTTAATGCCACATGTTGCCAAAATTCAGAACCGTTCTATTTGTAACTAGGAGATAAAGAGAGGAAATAGATACAGTTAAGGAGAAGTTAGATTTAAAAAATAATGGAAAAAGGAATAAAAGGTTTTGCTGATAGGGTTAGATGAAGAAGAATGGAAGGAGACTGGTGTGGAGTGTAAGTACCAGTTGGGTTGAATGACCTGTTTTTGTGTTGTATTTTGTTTTTGCAGCTACTATCTAGAATGAAGGGAAATGTGTCCTGTAATTTAAAGATAGGAAAATCATAAATATGTTGTTTTATATATATGTGTACAACAAAAACATGCATTTACATAGCACCATTACATGGTGGCGTGGTGGCGCAGTGGGTAGCACTGCTGCCTCACGGCGCCGCGGACCCAGGTTCGATCCTGGCCCTGGGTCACTGTCCGTGTGAAGTTTGCACATTCTGACCTCCGGTGGCGGCTATGAGGGCGTAAGTCGCACATTTGATGGCTCCTGCTCTGGCCGGACTTCTGGACTTTTTACCCCCGACCTTTTTGCGGTTTTGAGCTCTGGCTTTGAAGGCGCAGACAATTTGGCACTGGATCCACACATTAGTGTATGGAACGAAGAACCCCAAGGGATCGAAAAGGAAGAAATAAGAGGATAAGCAAGGGCTGGGTGGAGGTTGCGGCTGAAGACAATATGGCTGATGTTCGGACCCCTGCTGCGACGGCCCAACCATCAACGGAGGAGTTGATGCAGGTCATCCAAGAGGGCTTTGCTAGGCAGAAACGGGACTGTCTTGATCCGTTAAAGGAATCGATCGATCAGCTGGAGCGTAGGCTGGATGCCCAGGATCGGACGATTCAGAAGCTGGAGAAAACGCTGGCAGACCAGGAGGAGCACCAAACAGTGGTGGAGCTGGAGGTGGGGATGCTGAAGGATCAGCAAAGAAGGCAGCTGGAGAAGGTAGAAGACCTGGAGAATAGAGCTCGCCGGCAGAACTTAAGAATTGTCGGTCTCCCGGAGGGGGCTGAGGGGGCAGATGCTGGCGCGTTTGTGGCGGGTATGTTTCAGAAGCTTCTGGGGGAGGGGGCTTTTCCCCGACCGTTGGAGGTGGACAGGGCGATGGCGAGGAAGCCGCGGCCGGGGGACCCCCCCAAGGGCGATGGTGGTCCGGTTCCACAGGTTTTTGGACAAGGAGTGTGTTCTCCAGTGGGCCAAGTGTACGCGAAGCTGCAAATGGGACAATAGCATTTTGCGTGTTTATCAGGATCTGAGCGTGGAGGTGGACAGAAGGAGGGTAGGCTTCAATCAAGTTGAGGCGATCCTGTTCAAGAAGGAGGTGAAATTTGGGCTGCTGCTATACTCGGCGCGTCTTTGGGTTACGCACGAGGACCAGCACCATTATTTTGAGTTGCCCGAAGACGCGATGGACTTTGCCAAGAGGAAAGGGCTGGTGTTGAACTGAGAACTTTTTGTTTTAAGTTGTAACTTTTTTGAGTAATGTTTATATGTTTTGATTGTCATTTCTCTTCTGCATTTGAGTTTGGTTGAAGATGGGGGAAGTAAAAGTTATTCGGTTCCTATGGGTTTTCGGTGTTTTGGTGGGGGTGTCTGGTGGGGCTTTTTACTTTTTATTACTTTGATTTGCACTATTGGGGTGGCTGTTTGTGGGTTTTTGGTTTTGGGTTGTCTCTTAAGGTAATTGGGCGATTGTTTGGGGTCGGCTTGATGAGGGAAGTGGTTTCGATGGGCGGGGGGGAGGGGAATGGGGGAACAATAGGTGGGAGACTTCTTGACGCTGGAGGCGAGGTCCATCAGGCTAGCTGGGTGAGCTAGTCTACGGAAGCACAGTGAGGGGTGTGCATATGATTAATATATGGCAGGGGTTAGGTTACAAAGTGGTGTTGCTGGGGGATGGGGGGGGGGGAGGGGGGGAGTTTCTCTGCTGACGAGGGAGGGACTTAGGTTTCGGGGCAGAGAGGAGGTCGGGGGTGTGGGCTGCCAGGAGGCGGGCTGATGGATGCACGGCGCATGGGCTGTAGGAGGGCCCAGTAAAGGGGATGGCTTATTGGCGGAGGGGGGGGGGGCACACAGTGCCCCCCAACTGGGCTGATCACCTGGAATGTCAGAGGGTTGAATGGGCCGGTCAAGAGGGCATGTGTGTTCGCGCATCTGAGGGCGTGGAAGGCGGATGTGGTAATGTTACAGGAGACACACCTGAAAGTGGCGGATCAAGTCAGGCTAAGGAAGGGTTGGGTCAGTCAGATCTTTCATTTTGGGCTGGACACCAAGACTAGAGGGGTGGCGATTATGATCAACAAGCGGGCGCAATTTCAGGTGGGCAGTATAGTCTCGGACGGGGGTGGCTGTTATGTCATGGTTAGCGGTAAGCTGGAGGGGAGGGAGGTAGTCTTGGTTAACGTGTACGTGCCAAACTGGGACAATGTGGAATTTATAAAGAGGGTAGTGGGGAAGATACCTGACCTGGACTTGCACAAGTTGGTTATAGGAGGGGATTTTAATACGGTTATCGACCCTGGCCTGGACCGGTCGTGTTCGAAAACGGGGAGTGTGCCAGCAATGGCAAAGGAACTGATAGGGTTCATGGAACAGATGGGGGGGGTCGACCCATGGAGGTTTAGACAGCCGACGGGGAACGAGTGTTCTTTTTATTCACATGTTCGCAAGGTTTATTCCCGGATAGACTTTTTCATTGTGAGCAGGGATTTACTGGCGGGGGTGGTGGACTCAGGGTACTCGCCTATCACTATTTCGGATCATGCCCCACATTGGGTGGAACTGCAGGTTAGTGAGGAGAGCTTCCAGCACTCGCAATGGAGGTTGGACGTGGACGTGTTGGCGGATGAGGCGGTGTGTGAGAGGCTGAGGAAGTGCATGCAGAATTACCTGCAGGTTAATGACACGGGGGGAAGTCTCAGCAACGGTGGTCTGGGAGGCGCTGAAGGCAGTGGTGAGAAGGGAGCTGATTTTGATCCGAGCGCATAGGGAGAGGACGGATAGGGCAGAAACGGACCGACTGGTTAAGGAGATTTTGCAGATAGACAGGAGGTATGCGGTGACCCCGGGAGTGGAGCTCTTAAGGGAACGTCGGAGGCTGCGGACGGAGTTCGGGGTGCTATCCACAGGTAAGGCAGTGGAGCAGCTTAGGAAGGCGAGGGGTGCATTTTACGAACATGGGGAGAAGGCCAGCAGAATGCTGGCGCAGCAGCTTAGGAAGAGGGAGGCGGCCAGGGGAATAGAGAGGGTGGTTGATGGGGATGGGAATTTGGTAGGGGACTCGGCAGGGCTAAACAGGGCGTTCAGGGACTTTTACAGTAGGCTCTATTGTTCGGAATCCCCCACAGGGCCTGAGGAGATGAGACGCTTTTTGGACGGACTGACCTTCCCAAGGGTGGGAAGGGAGCTGGTAAATGGGCTGGGGGCCCCGATCAGGGCCGAAGAAATAGCTGAGGGCTTTGAAGGCAATGCAGTCGGGTAAGGCCCCGGGGCCGGATGGGTACCCAGTGGAATTTTATAAGACGTTCTCGGGGATTTTAGGGCCGTTGCTGGTCAAGGTTTTCAATGAGGCAAGGGACAGAGGGGTGCTGCCCCCGACAATGTTACAGGCCACTATTTTGTTGATCTTGAAGCGCGACAAAAACCCGGAGCTATGCGGGCCTTATCGGCCGATCTCACTGCTTAATGTGGACGCCAAGTTGCTGGCCAAAATATTGGCCTCCAGGATTGAAGACTGTGTGCCGTATGTTATTATGGAGGATCAAACCGGGTTTGTCAAGGGCAGGCAGTTGGTGGCCAACATAAGAAAACTGCTCAATGTGATTATGATGCCCCTGGAGTGTAGGGAGGTGGAGGTAGTTGTGGCAATGGATGCGGAAAAGGCATTCCACCGGGAGGGGGGGAGCATAGGTTCTTGCTGAATGCTGACGACCTGCTCTTATACGTATCAGATCCAGGGGCAGGGCTGGGTGAAATTATGGCGATTTGGGTGGAATTTGGCCGTTTTTCGGGGTATAAACTGAATATGACAAAGAGTGAGATGTTTGTTGTCCAGGCGAGGTGTCAGGAGGGTCGGCTGAGGGAGCTGCTGTTTAGGTTAGTAGGGGACAGTTTCAGGTACTCAGGGATACAAGTGGCGCGCGACTGGGGCCGGTTACACAAGTTGAACTTGTCCCTGTTGGTTGAATAGATGAAGGGCGAGTTTTGGAGATGGGATGCGCTCCCGCTGTCGTTGGCTGGGAGAGTGCAGACGGTCAAAATGACGGTCCTACCGAGATTTTTATTCGTATTTCAGTGTCTCCCAATTTTCATCCCGCGGTTAAGAGGGTTAACAAAACTATCCTGGGCTTTGTGTGGGCGGGGAAGTCCCCACAAGTGAAGAAGGTGATGCTCGAGCGGAATCGGGGGGAGGGGATGCTTGCCCGACCGAATTTCAGGAATTATTACTGGGCGGCTAACAAAGCCACAATAAGAAAGTGGGTGGTGGGGGCGGGGTCGGTTTGGGAATGGATGGAGGCAGCTTCATGTAGGGGCACCGGTCTGGGGGCGTTATTGTCAGCAGGGGGCGGAGGGGGAGAGGGGGGCTTAGGGTAGTGTAGAATAGGGGGTCAATTAGGCTGGTCTTGGTGGGTTGGGAGTCGGTGATTTCACTATGTTTCTTGTTCTTTGTACGTTGTTTTTATACTGTTGCTGTTTGTAATGCTAAAAATACGTCACTAAAATTGTTTATTTTTTAAAAAAGTTTGCACATTCTCCCAGAGTATGCATGGGTCTCACCCCCACAACCCTAAGACATGCAGTGGATTGGCCATGCTAAATTACCCCTTAATTGGAAAAAAATAATAATTGGGTAGTCTAAATTTATAAACAGAAAAAGAATAGAGCGCACCATTACTACAGTAGAACAAGATCTATCAAGCCACAAAAGCAGATAGGCAGGGCAAAAAAGGAGTTCGTTTTAAGGGGTGACTTAAAGGATGAAAGAGCAGTGGAGAGGCAGAGATGTTTAGAGAGGGAATTTCAGAGCCTTCAAGCCTTGGGAACTGAAAGCGGGCCACCAAGGTCATTATTAGTGATAGTGCAGAGATATGCCTTTCCTCCAAAGATTTAGACCTGCCAAGTTTTATGGATGCAGTGGTTGAGTCAGTAATTTGAATTTAGATGTGTTTGAAACATTGAATACATCATTGAAACACGCTGGTTTAATGCAAGGCAATAGATGTAAAATTCATAATTCACAAGGTTTATTTTTATTCATGAAATGGACTCTTCTCAGGTTACCTTTTTTCACAATAGTGCAATGATAATTACCTCCTTCCATCAGTTGCATATTTGAGGATAAACATCAGCATCTGTAAGAAACCAAAAGCAGTGTGAAGATGTGAATTCATTCTTCCAATAAAGTAGGGAGCACTTTGGGAGTTCTCACTGCACAGTTCAGCCCAGAATACATTGGGAATTTATACAAAAAGAGGGAGAGATAACATGGCGAAACAAGACAGTAATAAGGAATAATTTTGGAAAAGTGACTTTTGAATAGAAATTATGGGTGCCATTTAACGGAAATATTGGTATGTAAAGAGAAAAAGATTAATAAAAATTAAGGTAGGCCCATTACAGTCAGAAAAGAGAGAATTCAAAACAGGGAACAAAGAAATGGCTGAGGAACTAAATTCATACTTTGTTTCCGTCTTCACAAAGGAAGACATGAATAATGTGCTGGAAGTTCTGAGAAACACAAGTTTCAGTGAGAAACTGAAGGAAATTAGCATCAGTAAAGAAACGGTTTCGGGGAAATTGATGGGATTGAAGGCGGATAAATATCCAGGGCCTGATAATCTTCATCCCAGAGTACTTAAGGAAGTGGCCCTAGAAATAGTAGATCAATTGGTGGTCATCTTCCAAAATTCTTTGGACTCGGGAATGGTCCCTATAGATTAGAGGGTAGTGAGTGTAACCCCATTGTTCAAAAAGGGAGGTAGAGAGAAAACAGGGATCTGTGGACCAGTGAGCGTAACGTCAGCAGTAGGGAACTTGCTGGAGTCAAATATCAAGGCTTTCATAGCACAGCATTTGGAAAGCATTGGTGTAATCAGACAAAGTCTCTCACCACATGAGGAGGATGCAGAGATGCTTCAGTGGGATTCGGACAGGCTGAGTGAGTGGGCACATGATAGGCAGATGCAGTATAATGTGGATAAATATAAGGTTACCCGCTTCGGTAGAAAAATTAGGAAGGCTGGTTATTATTTGAATGAGTGTAAATTGAAAGAGTTGGATACTCAGCGAGACCTTGGTGTCCTCATGCATCAGTCGCTGAAAGTAAGTGCGCAGGTACAGCAGGCAGTAAAGAAGGCAAATGGTATGTTAGCCTTCATAGTGAGAGGATTTGAGTTTAGGAATAGAGATGTTTTACGCAATTGTATAGGTCACTGGTGAGGTCACACCTGGAGTATTGCGTGGAGTTTTGGTGTCTTTACCTGAGGAAGGATGTTCTTGCTATGGAAGCAGTGCAGCGAAGGTTTACCAGGCTGATTCCTGGGGTGGTGCGACCATCATATGAGGAGAGACTAATTTGGTTAGGATTATATTCGTTGGCGTTTAGAAGAGTGAAAGGGGATCTCATAGAAACTATTAAAATGCTAACAGAATTAGACAGTGTAGATTCAGAAAGAATGTTCCCGATGGTGGGGGGAGTCCAGAACTAGGGGTCATAGTTTTAGGGTAAGAGATAAACCTTTTAGGGACGAGGTGAGGAGAAATGTCTTCACCCAGAGAGTGGTGGAATTCACTCCCACAGAAAGTAGTTGAGGCCAAAACATTGTGTCATTTCAAGAAAGAAATAGATATAGCTCTTGGAGCTAAATGGATCAAAGGATATGGGGGAAGGTGGGATCAGGCTATTGAACATGATGATCAGCCATGATCATAATGAATGGCGGAGCAGGCTTGACGGGCCATATGGCCTCCTCCTGCTTCTATTTTCTATGTTTCTATGAAATGAAACAGAGTCCCACGTCGAGCAGGTTAAGCCAGGTGTTTCCCAGCAGTGGAAGTGCCGAGAGCGACCCTGCTATTAAATGGGACTCTGCTTCATTTTGGTGCCTCGGGGCACCCAAATCTGTAGGCCCACCACCGCAGCTTCTGCACCCCCAATGCCCCAACTCACCAATATGCGTGTCATAGAATCCCCCAAAACTCACCTCATAAGGGCAGGGCAACCCTTGGCCTGATCTCCGGCACGGCCCTGATGCCACCTGGGCAAGTTGGCATTCCCAGCCTAGCACATTGACAGTGCCACTATCAGCCTGGCAGTGCCATACGTGCCCGGGTGGCATTGGGTGTGCCAAGGCAGGCAGTGCCATGGTGGCCCGGGTGTGCCAAGGTATCAACCTCACCAGAGCCCGACAACCCAGGGGTCCCCGATTGCCTGGGAGACCCCCACAAGTGTCGGTACGCGTGATCCACGTTTTTGGAGACCAGTGCTAAATGGCGCTGGCTCAGAGCCTCTGAGACGTTGGACCCCAGCACTGGCTAGATCTGCCATGGACATGTTCAGGTGAGATTAACTGCTCACGTCAATATGCAAATCTGGATCCCATCCTCAATGGGCATGATCCAGATCGAGATGCCTCACGAGATCGAACGAGAGGCCTATTGTGAGATTTACAACCCTCATCGCGGCGAATCCGATAGATCACGCCCTATATGTTTTTGCTCTCATTGTACCACTGTAACATGGGCACAATGAGAGCTAAGTTTAGGGAGTAACATTCTGTGCCCATGAGTACGGCTGCCATATTGACACAGATGTCTGTCCAGGTGTCTGTTGCCCATGCTTTAAACAGCTCTTTGCATAAATTTCAAGAGCCAAATTACATAGGGATGGGAGGCTCCAGCAGGCCTGCTCCCACCAAGTTTTCTTCAACCTTAGCTGCAGCTTAATACTAATAAAAATCAGAAGTTGTTTAAAAAAAGGGATCCTGTAGCGTCAGGTGGAGTAGAAATTGTCCTCCTGTCTCCAGAGGACTCCCACCTGAGGGATGTCCAAAGGAGACCAAACCCTAATTTCAGGTGAGCCTTGGGACTCCTGGGTGGGGTGTGCACTGCCTACAGGGATGAAAATGGGTCATAACCAATTTTTTGTTGCATTTGAAATTAGCTTCCAGTCCCAAGTTAACAGTGAAAATATTGATTTTCATTGTTAAAGTTAGAATTTTTTACTGTTTTTTTTAAACATTACATTTCAAATTGATCAACGTGGCACTCTACCAAATGATGTCTTTGTGGGTAATAATCCACAAAGTTCTTGGTGCCAAACTTTGAATACAAATGCAATGGGTGCTCCTTCCAATGGAGGAAACACGACTCATGCCTGTGGTTTTCAGCCATGCCTATACAGGCCCGACCTCGAACAAAAATGTTGCTATCAGTGGGATAATCAGGCAAAGCAATTTCTGGCTGAGCAGCTCAAGGCTTCCCTTTGCTGGTACAAACATACGGGCAGGTACAGGCAATAAAGAATCAAAAAAGAAAATTCAGCGCAAGTGGTGTTTTGATAGACAGCTGCTGAAATTAGCTGCTTTTCAAGAAACAACAGCAGAGTTGAGAGTTTGCACAAATATCCTAGTTTTGTTCAGAGGTCACAGGCAGATTTTCCCTCTCTGATGACCCATAGGTATTCCACTGAACTATTGTACTACAGTATTTGTTGTTCTTTGTCAGTAATAATTAACATCTGCAACAAATGTGCAATTCCATCATTACTGTTATTTTACATTTCCTGGTAAAGAAACCAAAATATTCGTAAAGCCCATTTTAAATAGGTTAGGTTAATGAGTAATTCACATTAGTTGATTGATTCCAGTCTATCATAGAATGCTTAGAGCTCAGAAGGAGGCCATTTGGCCTGTAGTATTCGTGCTGGCCTTCTGCTGGAGCATCTCACCTTGACCCATTCTGACGTCCTTCCCCCATAGCCCAGCAATATTTTCCAAATTCAATTCTCTTTTCAAGGCTTGATTGTATCTCCCTCCACTAACCACTCAAGCAGTGCATTCCAGATCCTAACTACTCACTGAGTATTAATGTTTTTCCCCATGCCACCAATGCTACTTTTGCCAAACATGCTAAACTGGGGCCATCTAGTTCCCGATCCTTCCACCAATGGGAACAGTTTCTCCCCACCTACTCTGACCATACCCCTCCTAATTTTGAATTAGGAACTCCATCTACAAGTTTGCTGACGATACGACCATAGTGGGCCGGATCTCGAATAACGACGAGTCAGAATACAGGAGGGAGATAGAGAACCTAGTGGAGTGGTGCAGCGACAACAATCTCTCCCTCAATGCTAGCAAAACTAAAGAGCTGGTCATTGACTTCAGGAAGCAAAGTACTGTACACACCCCTGTCTGCATCAACGGGGCCGAGGTGGAGATGGTTAGCAGTTTCAAATTCCTAGGGGTGCACATCTCCAAAAATCTGTCCTAGTCCACCCATGTTGACGCTACCACCTAGAAAGCACAACAGCGCCTATACTTCCTCGGAAACTAAGGAAATTCGGCATGTCCACATTAACCCTTTCCGACTTTTACAGATGCACCATAGAAAGCATCCTATCTGGCTGCATCACAGCCTGGTATGGCAACTGCGCGGCCCAGGACCGCAAGAAACTTCAGAGAGTCGTGAACACCGCCCAGTCCATCACACGAACCTGCCTCCCATCCATTGACTCCATTTACACCTCCCACTGCCTGGGGAAAGCAGGCTGCATAATCAAAGACCCCTCCCACCCGCCTTACTCACTCTTCCAACTTCTTCCATCGGCAGGAGATACAGAAGTCTGAGAACACGCACGAACAGACTCAAAAACAGCTTCTTCCCCGCTGTTACCAGAATCCTAAATGATCCTCTTATGGACTGACCTCATTAACACTACACCCTGTATGCTTCATCCGATACCTTGTGTTGCCCTATTATGTATTTTATTTTCTTCCCTTTTCTTCCCATGTACTTAATGATCTGTTGAGCTGCTCGCAGAAAAATACTTTTCACTGTACCTCGGTACAGGTGACAATAAACAAATCCAATCCAATCCAATCCAATACCGCTATCAAACTTTCATCCACAGTCCGGCAGCAAATGTCGGGAAATTTCCTGATTCAGAAGACCCCCTTCATTAGAAGGTGCCTCAGCAGCTCCAATTTTTCCTCACGGCTGTGGGGTGCGCAGGATGCAGTCAGGCCTACCAGCCCTGGAAGCAGATTAGATACAGGTGGCCACAGTGGGAGTTTATTGCTGAGGCAGGCTAGTGAAAAGGCTTTGTTCTCTGGGACCTTGTCTCAGTCGTTTGCTTATAGTTTAGGCCTTATAGCTTTAGACTCTTTTACACCTCCTCAAACTCCTACCCATTCTCCACTCATAACCAGGGTTGGGAAAATCACAAAATTCCAAATCAAATTTTGAAGCATAAACAAAGAGATCATTTAAATGGGAATTTTTGATCACCAAGAGCCCTCAATAACATTATTGATAAAATATTTTCCCCAAGGGAAACCAACAGTATTCCGTCTAAATGTATGCTCATGTTAGAAGTAGGTATACATATAGGAAGTACAGGACAGACACAAGAATAACAATCTTTATTATTGTCACAAGTAGGCTTGCATTAGCACTGCAATGAAGTTACTATGAAAATTCCCCAGTTGCCATACTTTGGCACCTGTTCGGTACACAGAGGGAAAATTCAGAATGTCCAATTCACCTAACAAACACGTCTTTCGGGACTTATGAGAGGAAACCAGAGCACCCGGAGGAAACCTGTAGTGTTGGGTGTTCTGATGTACAGATGAACCAACACGGTTGTATTTGGTACAACGCTGTTTTATTTCAACTTGTTATTTACAGTTCTGTCTTGATACTCTGCACGTGGTGACTCCCTGTGTGTGATGTTAATCAGGTCCTGGCCTTGTCCTGGTCTCCAGATCTACTGGCCACCAGGTGTCGTGTTTCTTCTCTTATACTGTCTCTGTCCTTGTCTGTGATTGGTTGTCGTGTTGTGTGTGCTGATTTGTCTGTTGGTGTGTCTATCATGATGTGTGTGTTTGAATATCATGACATCCCCCCTTTTTTTATAAAATTATGTGCCTACGTGGTTATAAATACGAATGTGTCGTGAGTGCATCTAAAAGTGTGTGTGCGTGATATTTACAGCAGGTGCATGTGGTGTAACTATATACATGGGGCGATGTCAGGTGTGTCATGCTAACGAGGTTGTACCATAACAAAACAGGAAGACGAAAACATTTGAAGTGTGGTCCGGTCAAATGATATCTGGAATGATAAAACAGTAACATGTTACAATACAATAGTGTTTCAACTTTAACGTGTGAACAGTCTCATAAGTCCAATCTAGTAGGTGTGCGCCAAATTCGGGTTAACCGTCAGGGTGGCACTCCATTCATCGGCCGGATTGATGGTGTTGACCCTGTTCACATCAATGACTGAAACCCGGAAGGCATCTTGGTCATCTGTGTCATTTGGCTGGATGTCCTGATGTACGGGCTGGACGGTCCTGACGTGTCTGCGAGGTTGTTGGAGATGTGTAGGATCCATCGGTTGAACCGCTCGACAGTAGGCAGCGTAGTGGCCCATCTTGCCACATCGTAGGCATTGTCGGTTTTTAGCAGGACATTGCCCTTTTAAATGTACAGCTCCACAGTTGCCGCACGTCATGGCGTCACGGCATTTGTTACGCCACTGCGCATGCGCAGTTCGGTCTTGCATCGGGCGCGCCTGCGCAGTGCGTCCCTCGATATTGCCGTTGGTTTTGGCGCGCACAAATGCGGGAGACCGCGAAAAGCGCGGGAAACGGCTGCCCTCGTCCGGGCCGCGGGCCGGGAGATAATCAATTGCCTGGATGCGTTCGGCCTCGTGGGTGGCCTGGCTTGCCGATTTGACGGCTAGGGACCCCCTCCGTGCCGATTCGGTCGCCTGAAATTGGGCAAAACGGCTGGTTGCATTTTCATGGAGGACACAAGCTGCCACCGCAGACGCTAAGGTCAGGCCTTTAATTTTAAGAAGCTGCTGGCATAGGCCACTGGAGGCAACGCCAAAAACAATCTGGTCCCGGATCATGGACTCTGAGGTGTTGCCATAACCGCAGGACTGCGCGAGTACACGGAGGTGCGTCAGAAAGGGTTGAAAGAGCTCATCCTTACCTTGCAGGTGTTGCTGAAAGATATACCTTTCAAAACTTTCATTCACTTCAACGTTAAAGTGCTGGTCTAGCTTGAGGAGGACCGTGTCATACTTGGATTGGTTCTCGCCTTCCGCGAACACCAGTGAGTTGAATACATCGATGGTGTGCTGACCTGCGGTGGTGAGGAGCATCGCAATCTTTGTTTCGTCCGAGGCACTCTGTTTCTCGTTGGCTCGCATGTACAGTTCAAATCGCTGCTTGAAGAGCTTCCAATTGGTGCCAAGGTTCCCAGCGACTTGCAACGGCTGCGGTTTGTTGGTGATGTCCATATCTCAGGATGGCAGGTTTGCCGGCAGGTATCGATCCACTCCTGTACCATGTAGTGTTGGGTGTTCTGATGTACAGATGAACCAACACGGTTGTATTTGGTACAACGCTGTTTTATTTCAACTTGTTAGTTACAGTTCTGTCTTGATACTCTGCACGTGGTGACTCCCTGTGTCTGATGTTAATCAGGTCCTGTCCTTGTCCTGGTCTCCAGATCTACTGGCCACCAGGTGTCGTGTTTCTTCCCTTATACTATCTCTGTCCTTGTCTATGATTGGTTGTCATGTTGTGTGTGCTGATTTGTCTGTTGGTGTGTCTATCATGATGTGTGTATTTGAATATCATGACAAACCCACGCAGACACAGGGAGGATGTACAGACTCTGCACAGACAGTGACCTAAGCAGGCATCGACCATGTGACCCTGTGAAGCAACAGTGCTAACCACTGTGCTACCGTGCCGGCAAATAGTTTATCTTCTACCTTCTTGGTAGTCGTGTCATACCTCAACAGTGAAGTTGCTCACTCGTCATAGAAATAAATCTCTATCAAATAATTTGGATGAACATCGCTAGACATAATGCACGGACAATTTTGGTAGTGGAAAACTTTGGAACACTCATTATGCTGGTTGCCACAATGCAAAAGTGAACAAAATAGGAATTATACCTCTTTGTAGATGCATATACTTTGATCCATGTTAATAGCTGTTTTGTAATCTGGACAGAAGGCACAATGCAAAAGTTAAGAGTTCCTTGGCTATTTAAAAAAATTCATTGAATTCTCAAAAAATTTGAGAATGGGTTAATTTACTAAGTGTATGAAGATGGTAGAAAACATTAGTCCCACCAGTAAATTTCAGGCAATGGCTGATGGGCAGCTCGGTAGCGCAGTGGTGAACACTGTTGCTTCAAAGTGTCAGGGTCCCAGGTTCGATTCTTGGCTTGGGTCACTGTCTGTGCGGAGTCTGCATGTTCTCCCTGTGTCTGCGTGGGGTTTCTCCGGGTGCTCCGGTTTCCTCCCACAAGTCCCGAAAGACATGCCGTTAGGTCAATTGGTTATGCTGAATTCTTCCTCAGTGTACCCGAACAGGCGCTGGAGTGTGGCCACTAGGGGCTTTTCACAGTAACCTCATTGCAGTGTTAATGTAAGCCTACTTGTAACAATAATAAATATTTTTTTAAATAAAGATAAAGATTATTATTATGTACTTACTGCCTAATTTCTCAAGATGCTCTCATGGCAGGTGAGCTTTGCAATGTCTGGCACACACACAGAATATTTTGTTTGTTTAGCTGAGGTAGATTTTAACTTCCACCACCATTGTAAATTTGCCTTTGCAGATTTTCCATGTGTTATATTCCCTGTTAGATTTTTCTGCATGATGGAAAGAATGGTTGTGCTGGATGTGTAACTGGCAGTCAGTACAGTACTGACAGTGTGCCACCTGGCACTGAAAGCGAAAATGTAACTGCTTACCTATTTTGAGTCTGGGAATCAAGGAAGGAAAGAAAGAAAGACAAAACAGATGGATCTGCATGCATTTAGCTCTGTATTATGTGGCTGTACTAAAATGGTTCACAGCAAATGGTATTGATTGAGGGCATGTGACGAAAGGTTACAGTTCAATAAAATTACTTTTTAACTCATGTTATTTGCAACAAGTTCTGACCGCAGCAGAGGGCATTTAAAAAGGGGAAGTTTCAAAGTTCAAAAGTGTTTGTTCCTCCAAGTTAGAGTTTCACTTTTTATAATACTGCTTTTGTTCTGATAGCGACACACCAGCAGATCTCATGCCTTGTGATCAGAGAGGTTGCATCTTAGGCTGTATTTGCCAGAGTTAATAATTACCCTCTTTGTACGAAGCACTGAAATTCATGTCAGAAGTCTCAATCGTGTAGTGATCTCTGTATGTTAATATACATGATCAATGTATGTAAAACTAGTACAGTCAATTCAATACTAGATGTCTCACTATCAGATGGTGTAAGAAAGACTTTCCCGCTCTTTCTGAGAAAATGTGCTTCAGGAGAGTAAACAGACAAGACATAGAGAGAGAGAGAAGTTATAAGTTATTTCATTATTACATTGTGTAATTAGTTAGTTATCTTTACTGTATTTTATTTCTGTTACTAGTTGAGTACTAAGTACAAAGGACTCACAAATATTATTTATATTACTCAATAAATTAGTTCATCTTTACAAGAAGACTATTGTTCATTTCATCACCTCGGCTGGTTCAAAGAGTAAAATATATATTATGATAGGTAATATAACAGATTGTTTTCCTGTGAAATCTGAAGGATGGAAAATATCACATTCCAGGTCTAAAATAAATCAAACTGTATTGAAAGTTTAATTATCTGTCCCAAAGAAATTGGACAAGATATTATACTGAAGTCTAAATGCCTAATATAATTCTAGAAGCTGTAATGAAACCATAGAATCCATAAAGTGCAGAAGGAGGCTATTTGGCCCATCGAGTCTGCACCTCCGAAAGAGCATGCTATCCAGGCCCACCCTCCTTGCTCCATCCCCGCAATCACACACATTGGTCATGGCTGATCCCCCTAACCTGCATATCCCTGGTCACTAAGGGGCTTCCATTCACCTAACCTGGGTTAATTTATCTGGGAAGTTTTCTGTTCCGCGTGGGCAGCAAGGTGACACAGTGGGTATCACTGCTGCCTCACAGTACCAGGGGCCCGGTTTCAATTCCGACCTTGGGCGATGGAGTGAAGTTTTTACGTTTTTCTTGTGTCTGGGTGGGTTTCCTCTGGGTGCTACGGTTTCCTCCCACACTCCAAAGATGTGCAGGTTAGGTGGTTTGGCCATCCTAAATTGCCCCTTACTGTTAAGGGATGTGCAGGTTATGTGCGGTTACGGGGACAGTACGGCGTAGTGGGCCTAGGCAGGGTCATCTTTCAGAGGGTCGGTGCAGACTCAATTGGCCGAATGACCACCATCTGCACTGTACGGAATGTATGATTCTATGATAGTGTACATAACTTAGGGTTTGTTATGGAACCCTTCTGACATGTTCAAGCTGAAGCTCTCTCTAACAATTGATTGTGATCACTCTTTTTTAAGTATGTGTTCCCTTTGAAGATAGGACTATCAACCAGCTGTGAACAATGGTATAGAATCTTAAAATAGTAAATCATAAGGTGATGCTATGGAATGAATGTTTCTGCTAATGAAAAGCTAACCGCATATGGCCTGGAACCTATCACTCTGCCACATTGCTGCCTGTTAACTACCAATTTAACAGAAACAATAACAAAGATGCATTTATGGATCCTTGCAAAGCAGGCCCAGTTTTAATACTTAACATATTTTAACCAAATTCAATAATATGTATCGCAAGACATCCAGAGTGATTTACAAACATTTAGAAAGAAATTTGTTGAAAACTACAGGTAATTTTAAAAAGGCATTAAAATAAACCATTCTCCCGCACTGAACGTTACTCTGGAAAGATGGTGCAGGGTATAACTGTTACTGATGTGCTTTCCTCTCAACATGAACCAGAGATTGTAACTTGTTTTAATTTTCAGAATTAAGGATCAATAATGATACCACAAGTTGCCTGTCAGTCAGAACGAAGCTGCACAATGAAAGGTGCCAGGTAAGTGCCATTTAACCAACTTGTCCAAACATCTTTATCAGCTTTTCTGAAATGTAAATGCAGCTCTCTGTAGATTTATCTTCCACACAAAACTGTATTCTGCAAATCTTACAAAGTTGTTCTGTGTTGCACTTGCATCTTCTATTTTGTATCATTTATGAATATCAAACCATAAATTGGATGTTTAAGCAGACCAAAAAAATTATTTATAATGATTGTGGTGTTCGTATCTTCACATGATTCAGACTTATCAATAGCCTCATTTCAGTGTTCATACACAAATCCAAGGGTAGAATCTAGTGAAGTTCCTGGGAGCAGGAAACAAGGACAGTGGGGGTATTTAATTGTGTGGGAGGCGAAATGTCAGCTTTCCAATGGCAGGATGAAAGTAGAAGTAAATTGACGGATTAAAAGCAGATCTTGGTTCCCCATGGCAAATATGGGGGACCTATCCTTAAGGCTGATGCACTATCAATTACGACGAGACGAGAGTAGAATGTAATCGAGGCTTTATTACACAGAGATGTGCGGCCTCCTGCAGCAGCTTACGAAATGGCTGCTGTACGGAGAGCACACATATTTATAATCCGGCTCCTCGGCGGAGCCAGCAGGCAGGGATCTACCTCCGTACCTGTCGTACATGAGCTTTACCGTAATACCCATATATACAATATAATACAACAGTGGTGACTACCACATTCACCCCCTGTTAAAAATGAGTCCAGCGGGGATGGTGGAAAACTGTATACATACAGATTGGTTTTAAAATTACAGAGAAGGTTGCAAATTTAGACGACTGGACGCCTTGATCTGTCGTTGAGAGCGCCACAGTGCTGGTGGCGACTCAGGCATTGGCTTGGTCTTCGGTGACTCCGGGAGCATGTCGAAATCCTCTTCATTGCCGGGTGGGAGCAAGGGGAGGATGGATTGTCCTGGAGCGGGGGCTGCGGTGGGGTGCGCCGGGGCAGGGGAGGGTGGTGCCGGCGCGGGGGGGGGGACCCAGCTGGTGCCAGATCCCTGGGGGAGACTGTGTCTTGGCGGCCGTCGGGGTACGCTACGTAGGCGTACTGCGGGTTCGCATGGAGTAGCTGTACTCTCTCAACCAACGGGTCCACCTTGTGGAGCCGCACGTGCTTGCGGAGGAGAACTGGTCCTGGAGCTGCCAGCCACGTTGGGAGCGAAACCCCGGAGGTGTACATCCTGGTGAAGGCAAAGAGACGTTCATGGGGGGTTTCGTTGGTCGCCGTGCACAGGAGCGACCGAATGGAGTGAAGTGCGTCGGGGAGGACCTCCTGCCAGTGGGAGGCTGGGAGATTTCTGGACCGTAGGGCCAGCTGGACGGCCCTCCAGACCATTCCATTCTCCCGCTCCACCTGCCCGTTTCCCCTGGGGTTGTGGCTGGTCGTCCTGCTCGAGGCAATGCCCCTGTTGGGCAGGTACTGGTGCAGCTCCTCGCTCATAAATGAGGATCCCCGGTCGCTGTGGACATAGGCAGGGAAACCGAAGAGAGCGAAGATGGTGTTGAGGGCTTTGATGACGGTGGCAGACGTCATATCGGGGCATGGGACGGCGAAGGGGAATCGGGAATACTCGTCGACCACATTAAGAAAGTACGTGTTGTGGTCGGTGAAGGGGAGGGGCCCTTTGAAGTCCACGCTGAGCCGTTCAAAGGGGCGGGAGGCCTTCACCAGGCACGCACGGTCTGGCCGGTAGAAGTGCGGTTTACACTCCGCACAGATCTGGCAGTCTCTGGTGATAGCCCTGACTTCCTCGATGGAGTAGGGCAGATTGCGGGCCTTAATGAAGTGGTAAAAGCGGGTGACACCCGGGTGACAGAGATCGTCGTGCAAGGTCCGGAATCGGTCCACTTGTGCGCTGGCACATGTACCTCGGGACAGGGCATCGGGGGGCTCTTTGAGCTTACCGGGGCGATACAAAATCTCGTAATTGTCGGTGGAGAGCTCGATCCTCCAGCTCAAGATTATATCATTTTTGATCTTACCCCGCTGTGTGTTGTTAAACATGAAGGCAACCGACCGTTGGTCAGTGAGGAGAGTGAATCTCCTGCCGGCCAGGTAATGCCTCCAATGTCACACAGCTTCAACGATCGCTTGGGCCTCCTTTTCGACAGAGGAGTGCTGAATTTCGGAGGCATGGAGGGTGCGGGGAAAGAATGCCACGGGCCTGCCTGCCTGGTTGAGGGTGGCAGCCAGAGCGACGTCTGATGCATCGCTCTCGACTTGGAAAGGGAGCGTCTTATCGACCAAGTGCACCGCGGCCTTGGCGATGTCGGCCTTGATACGGTGGGAGGCCTGGTGAGCCTCAGCCGTCAGTGGGAAAGCGATGGATTGAATGAGTGGGCGGGCCTTGTCCGCATAGTTTGGGACCCACTGGGCGTAATACGAAAAGAACCCCAGGCATCGTTTGAGGGCCTTGGGGCAGTGTGAGAAGGGGAGCTCCATGAGGGGACACATGCGATCGGGGTCAGACCCTAGAACTCCGTTCTGAACCACATAGCCGAGGATGGCTAATCAGTTCGTGCTGAACACACACTTCTCCTTGTTGTAACTTAGGTTGAGGAGTGTGGCAGTGCGGAGAAATTTGGAAAGGTGTGTGTCGTGGTCCTGCTGGTCGTGGCCCCAGATGGTGATGTTGCCCAGGTACGGGAAAGTGGCCCGCAGCCCGTACCGGTCAACCATTCGGTCCATCTCCCGTTGGAAGACCGAGACCCCGTTAGTGACGCTGAAGGGAACCCTAAGGAAATGGTAAAGGCGGATGTCTGCTTCAAACGCAGTGTATGGGCGGTCCACCTTCCGGATAGGGAGCTGGTGGTAGGCAGATTTCAGGTCCACTGTCGAGAAGACCCAGTACTGTGCAATCTGATTGACCATATCAGATATGCATGGGAGGGGGTACGCATCGAGCTGCGTGTACCGATTGATGGTCTGACTGTAGTCAACGACCATCGTGTTTTTCTCCCCGGTTTTCACCGCGGCCACTAGGGCTCTCCAGGGGATGTTGCTGGCCTCGATGATACCTTCCCGCAGCAGCAGCTGGACCTCAGACCTGATGAAGGTCCTGTCATGGGCGCTGTATCGGCTGCTCCTGGTGGCGACGGGTTTGCAATCCGGGGTGAGGTTTGCAAACAGGGAGGGCGGGTTGACCTTAAGGGTCGCGAGGCCGCAAACAGTAAGGAGTGGTAGGGGCCCGCCGAATTTCAGGGTTAGGCTCTGGAGGTTGCACTAGACGTCCAGGCCGAGTAGCAAGGCAGCGCAGAGGTTGGGGAGAATGTAGAGCCGGAAGCCGCTGAACTCTATGCTCCGGACGGTGAGAGTGGTGATGCAGTACCCCTGGATCGCTACGGAGTGGGATCCGGAGGCCAGGGAGATTCTTTGGTTGGCGGGGTGTACCGTGAGGGAGCAGCACCTTACCATATCGGGGTGGATGAAGCTCTCAGTGCTCCCATAGTCCAGAAGGCAGGATATCTCGTACCCATCGACCTTCACCTTTGTCAAAGCGGTCGCGAGTTTGTGCGGTCGAGGCAGGTCGATCGCAACCGAGGCGAGACGCGGCTGGTCGTCGGCAGTTGCAGGCGATGAGCGGCCCAATGAGGTGCCCGATGGGCAGGGGTCCTGAGGCGGGTAAGATGGCAGCGCCCACAGGCCGCACGTTTCCTGGGGCAGGCAAGATGGCGGCGCCCTCAGACTGCATGTGTCCTGGGGCAGGCAAGCTGGCGGTGCCCATTGGTTCTGAGGCAAGCAAGATGCCCACGGGCCGCACGTGTTGTGAATGGAGCAAGATGGCGGCACCTACGGGCCGCACATGGCCGGAGGAGAGGAAGATGGCGGCGCCCACTGGCCGAATGTGGGGGTGCCGGGACAATAGCGGCGATTGAGCGGGCCTGGCACACTGCAGCAAAATGTCCCTTCTTGCCACAGGCCTTGCAGAGCGCGCTCCGCGCAGAGCTGCCGGAGGTTTTTGTCTGTCCGCAGAAGTAGCACTTGGGTCCCCTGGGGTTGGTTGGCTGCTGCGCGGCACAGGCGTGGGGTTGGCTGAGGCAGTCCACGATGGGGTGGCCGATGGCGGGGTCCACGATGCACACGGAGGGTGGGCCGTGCGGTCGAGGGCATAAGCCTGTACATTGCATCACGTGACCGTGAGCGAGAGCACTAGTTTCTTGGTTTCCGCGAGGTCAAGCGTGGCCCCTTCTAAGAGGCGCTGGTGGATGTAGTCAGACCCTATGCCCGTTAAGAACGCGTCTCTCATTAGCAGGTTTGAATGTTCAGTGGCCAAAATGGCCTGGCAGTCACAGTCTCTCACCAGGGCGAGCAGGGCACGCCAGAAATCTTCCACAGACTCACCGGGAAGTTGCTGATGCATGGATCTTGTTGGTCTGCTGAGCGGAATTCTCCTTCAGTAGCGCCATGGCCTCTGTGTAGGTAGGCGCGCCCTGGACGAGGGGAAAAACATTGGAGCTCAGCCGCATGTACAGAATCTGGAGCTTCTGTGATTCTAAGATTGGGTCTGGCGCAGACCCGATGTAAGCTTCAAAACAAGCTAGCCAATGTTGGAAGTCCTTTTTGGCGTTGTCTGCTTGAGGATGCAGCTGCAGGCGATCCGGCTTGATGCGGAGATCCATCTCTGAAAAATCTCTGTGTAATAAATTGATGCACTATCAATTACGACGAGATGAGAGTAGAACGTAATCGAGGTTTTATGACACAGAGATGTGTGGCCTCCTACAGCAGCTTACGAAATGGTTGCTGTTCGGAGAGCACACACATTTATACTGCCAGCAGGCAGGGATCTACCCCCGTACCTGTCGTACATGGGCCTTACCATAATACCCATATATACAATATAATACAACAGTGGTGACTACCACAAATATATGAGCAATTATCATGCCATGTATATTTTTTAAAACACCTGGTTGCCAGATTAAATCGTACTTTTCCGATTAAGTCGGCAGCAAATGAGAAACACATGCCTTCAGATTCACATCTCACAATAAATGGCATAACTAAGCGAGATAGTCTTCCTGGTGGACTTGGAGTGAAACAAAGCTATTTTTCTTGCATGAAGAACTGGGAGAGAAGGTTGAGCTATTGCATTGAGCTTGGGCATTGGCTGCCCAGGGAGGGTGGGGCATGGCTATTCCGAGGGAGGGAAGGAGGTTGGGTCGTTGTGGCTCTAAGAAGGGTTCTGGAGGATAGAGGGAGGGAGCTGTGATGACCTCTATGAAAATAAATATAGCCACTTGTACTTTGGAACTTAAATGACAGGTTAATTGAAGGAAACGTTTGCAGTCAAAATCTTTTGTATTTTCACATTCGAGGTACAATACACACAGGCTTGTGTTTTTGTTATTTGAACATTCCTGCCCTGAGATTATTTTCATTTTCTTTCATGTATTGGACTTGGTGGGGCCATTACCTTTCCCTTGTGGAAAGAAGGCTCGTGGACAAAATTTCAAAGGCTGCTTTCATTCTTTTTTATCTCCAGTTTCTCTGAAATTTCCTGTGGAGTCTGACTGGCCTCTGTCTGTGCTGTAACCCCATTCTACGATTCTAGTAGAATTCTAGGCCCACTCCCAGGACAGGTGACCGACCAGGTATTTATTTTCAATTGGTGGTCTATCTTTAATTGTTCGACAAGGTACAGGCTATCAATTTTAAGCACTTGTTTTCCCGTTCTTGTACAACAAGATATACTGGGCTGGATTGAATGCAACCTATTGCACTGGGAACCATGGCAGCAAGGCCCACTTAAGTGGAAAAGGCTCCACCCCTCCTAGTGGTGGGAAAGCCTTCCCCAATGAAGTGGGAGAGCGGAAGACACTGACTTACGAGGCCATCACAATTTACTGATAACTGAGGAATTTATTGGAGGCACCATGGTTCATCCGTACCCTCGGAAATCTGTTGGAAATGCAGCTGCCTCCTGGGAGTTTGCGGCGGGGGATGGGGTTTTGGAGTAATTTGCTATCAGGGTGAGGGACCGGTCATTGGGCAGGGTGGTGGCCACTGAGAGCCACTCTCCTGCCTCGAAAATCCCCCTCATCCTTCTGGGACCCCCATCCCGTGACCTCCAGCCCGCCTTCATTCACCTTCATGTGGGATCTCTCCATGAGTAGGGCCCTCGATTGAGTGCAGTGACACGAGCACCAATAACAAGCTGCGACCTCTGATTAGCTCTCATCAGGAGGGTCTTCTGCCGCCACGGTCCTCAATCATGGGGAAAGCTCCACGTTGGCCAGTTCAGGCACTTGATTCCATCAGGCCTCCCCCAGAGAACCAGTGAGGATTACTTGCCAGTTCTCTGACCAATGGTGAAGACTCCTTTTGGCCCAACAAAATCCGGGGCCCTGAGACAATTTTCACCTTGTCCATCCAGCGGTGGTTTGGCAGGCAGATGGTATAAATTGTTACCGGACGCATCCAACTGTATTTATTTTGTGAAACATTTATTTTCACTGCCATTTACCCACCATTGCTTTTAATAGTGGTCAAAGTGACTCATCCAAATGCACTGCAGCAACTTGCCAAGACTTTTTGAACTGCACCTCCCCAACCCAGGATCTCTACTGCCGAAAAGAGCAAGATTAGTCGGCACATGGGAACCAGTGCTTGCAATCCAAGACATACATCATTCTGACTTGAAATTAATTCAGCGATCCTTCACTGTCACTGGTTCAAGATCTGGAACTCCCTTTCTAACAACACTGTTGGTGTTCCTACATTATATGGACTGCAGTAGATGAAGAAGTCACTTGACCACCACTTCCTCAAGGGCAGTTAGGGGTGGGCAATAAATGTGAGCCTTGCCAATTAGAAGACATGGCAGGATCTGATGGCATAAATAAGACTCCAATGCAATTTTTAGTCTGATTCAGGGAATCCCTTCCACTGCTGGGGCCAGCAGTGATGACAGTGGCAAGCAGAAACAGAGCAAGAAGAAATCCAGTTAAATTTCAGTTGAATTTTTGTGGGCCAGCAATAGCAAGCGTGCTCCTCCACAGGGAAAACTTGGAATATTGTTAAAACAAACAAAAGAAGCCACTGAACATTCTACAGTGACCTTTCTTTCCGTCAGGGAGAACTATTGCCCTCGGGAACTCCATCAAAACAAAATGAAAATAATATTGAGGCAGGAATGACCAAATAAAAATTCTGCACTGACCTGCCAGTCTGAGTGTGAGGCTTAAATTCATCAACTTAATAAAAACCTGACTGAGAGGCAAAAATGCTATAACTTAGCCTCCACTTTCTGTGCAAATGGCCACACTTCATCTGGGGGTTTATTTTCAATAGGTGGTCTGACTTTAGTTGTGGAATATTCATGAACACATATTTTTCCTTTTTCTTTATACATTTAGAGTACCCAATTCATTTTCCAATTAAAGGGCAATTTAGCATGGCCAATCCACCTAGCTTGTGTCATGTGAGAGTACCTTTAAGAAATGGGTGTTTATAAATGGGTGTGTATATAAATATCTGTAGTGAGAGTACCTTTAAGAAATAGGTGTTTATTCCTGCAGTGATGTCAGAGAGTGGGTGGAGCTGGGCTGTCTGTCAGCTTTTTACTTTCATTTAGGCTGTTTGCTGCAGGGTGTGTTTTAGTTTAGTTTTCAGAGCTGGATAGCTGCAGTCACAGCCAGAAGGTGTATGAATCTCTCTCTGTAATCTAAAGACTGTAAATCGATCCTGGTGATTTAAAACTAATAACAGTAATGACTTTAACTTGAAGTGCTTCTGGAAAAAGGTGTTATAAGTCGTATGGATGTCAAAAGGAAAGCTTAAAGGATTACTTAGTGTTGTATTCTTTGGGGGTTGTATTTGAATTAATAGTTGCTAAGATGTTCACTGTATGTTTTAAAAGGTTAACTTGAGTTCATAGAATAAACATTGTTTTGCTTTCAAAAATACTTTTCGATTTCTGCTGTACCATACCTGTAGAGTGGACCGTGTGCTCCCCATACCACAATCTATTAAACGTTGTGGGTCAGGTTAACTCCATGATACACTTTGGGGTTCTCTAAACCCTGGGCCATAACACTTGCACATCTTTGGGTTGTGGGGGCGAAACCCACGTCGACATGGGGAGAATGTGCAAATTTCACACAGACAGTGACTCAGAGCCGGGATCGAACCTGGGACCTCGGCGCCGTGAGGCAGCAGGGCTAATCCACTGCGCCACCGTGCTGCCCTTATTTTTCCTTTTTCTTGCACAGCTAGATAAACTGCAGCAATTCACTAAAGCTCTCGGCCCAATTGTATCAGGAGGAATGGAATGGCGGATGATGAAAATGGTGACCATTTGTATCCTGCTGCATCTGTGATGCATTTTCTCTTGTCACCATTTGCTCCACACTGTTTTTATTTGTAGAAAACATACCTCTTCAGGTACTCCCCATGGTTTCTTCATTTTGCAATTTATTCTGGATTTTGTGCAGAAATGACTGACATTTTCCATGCTCCAGTGTTATTATGAAGTAAATTGGGCAGCAACTTCCACCATCTGCTCATACACAGTAAAATGCAGGAGTCAGGAAGTTTGACTTGCCCTCTCGTTCTAAACTTTTGCTTGAGAATATTTTGCTGAAAGTCTCTGCCTCTTTAAAAAGATGGAAGGTAGTCCATTTGCAGTGCTTAGGTAATAGACGTTAACTAAAAGCATATTAAAAAAATAGGGTTTGTCCATTCAGGAGCACGTGAAGGTCCAGGTGATAATCACTGCCTAACAATTTCACTTAATCTGAAAATTAAATTTTACAAGTGTGTCATCTCATTTGGCGGGTTTTTCTGGTCTTCCTGCTGGAGGGGTCTTCCGGTGCTGCCGGAAGGTGAGCTATACAACTTGCCAGTGACTTCAGCGGGACCAGAAGATCCCGTTAGCGGCCAACGGAGAGACGCCTCCGCTACGGGAGAACCCAGGCATGGATGGTGATGGGCTGGAAATTTATGGTTGTTCTTTCAGATATTAAATTTCGCCAAAGATTTAAATAAATGTCCTTGTCACAAGTTACATAGAACATAAAAAGAGGCCACTTGGCCCATCGGTGGGTCTGCACCGACCCACTTAAGCCCTCACTTCCACCCTATCCCCATAACCCAACCTAAACTTTTTGGTCACGAAGGGCAATTTATCATGGCCAATCCAGCTAACCTGCACATCTTTGGACTGTGGGAGGAAACCAGAGCACCCGGAGGAAACCCACGCAGACACGGGGAGAATGTGCAGACTCCGCACAGACAGTGACCCAGCAAGGAATCGAACCTGCAACCCTGGCGCTGTGAAGCCACAGTGCTAGCCACTTGTGCTACCGTGCTGCCCACGGTACATTGTGGATACATTATGGATCCTGACCCTTGGCTCAGTCAGCAGCACTTCCACCTCTTAAGTCAGAAAGTTGTGGGCTCTGGTCCAACTCTTGAGACTTCAGTATAAAAATCGAAGCTGAAATGCTAGTGCAGGATTGAGGGAGCATGTAATTTTGGAGGTGCCATCTTTTGGATGAGACGTTAAGCTGAGACCTCTGCTGTCTCAGGTGGATGTTAAAGATCCTTCGACACTCTCTGAAGAGCAAAAGAGATAGTCCCAGTGTTCTGGCCAATGCATATCTCTCAACCTCATTTGAAATAGACAGATCATCTGGTCATTAACGTAGCACTGAAAGTGGAATCTTGCTACGTGTTAATTGGTTGCCACATTTCCTACATTAGTACAGTTAGTATACTTGAAAAGTACCTAATTGGTCATAAAACATATTTGGATGTACTCAGAGTTTGAAAGGTACTATGTAAATGCAAGTTGAAGGGGTCTGGAGGCTAGGGTGGGGATGTTTAGAGATCAGAAATGGCAGCCCGATCTCTTCCTGAACTAGCGAGTGGAGTTAGTGCAGGAAATGGGATTAAGTACGACCTTAGCGGGGCATACCTCGCCGAGCCCCTGAAATGAAGCAGAGTCCTATTTAATAGCGGGATCATTCTCGGCACGTGGTTTCCTCCGACTGCTCCAGTTTCCTCCCACAGTCAAATGATGCGCATGTTAGGTGGATTGGCCATAATAAATTACCCCTTTGCATCCAAAGTTTAGGTGGAGTTACGGGGATAGGGTGGGGCAGTGGGCTTCGGTAGGGTACTTTTTCGGAGGGTTGGTGCAGACTCGATGGGCTGAATGGCCTCCTTCTGCACTTCAGGGATGTTATGGTTCTTGCTAATCTACTCTCAGATCCTTTTCTTTTTCCTTTTCAGTATCTTGATTATTCTTTGCTGAATTCTAAAATCCTCCCAATTCTCAGAATTGACACTCTTCCTGGCGACATCATAAACATCTTCCTTTTTTCTACCAGAATCTACCCAGCTGGCCACATTGTGCGATCTCGCGAAACGCCGCAATCTGAATCCTGCCCATTCACTATTTCGCAAATCTGATTATTAGAGTGAGACAGCTAGTCTCACTCTAAAATGTGCCCACCTGATCTACCCGAGGTGTTGGGATCTAACCCCTTGGCCTCAGAGACCTCAGGCGAAATCCGTTCAGTATTGGGCCCCACAAATAGGGACCAGATGGAATTGCACTTGCAGGTGTCTCCCAGGGGATAGAAGGCCCACAGTTGGTTGACCCCTGAGCAGGGTGGCGCCCTGGCACTGCTGATGCCACCCAGGCATCTTGGCACTGCCAGTTTGGCATTGCCAAGGTGCTAGGCTGGCATGTTTCCTATGGGGGGGGATGGGCCTGGGGGTGCCCTGCTCTTGTGAGGGAGGGTGGCCTGAGAATCCCCTTATAGGTGAGCCGGACCTTTGGAGGTTTTGGGGGTCATGCCGAGGGGAGAGAGGTCAATAGATCAGGATGCCATTTAAATATAATACCCCGATCTTTTCCTGCACTGAGGCGTGCAGGAAATGGTGCAAAGTGCAGCCTCGGCAGGGCATTCCCCACTGAGGCCCCGAATTGAAACTGAGTCCTGGATTGATAGCGTGGGTTTTCTCAGTGCTTTGAGCGTCGGGAAACATCGGCTAAACCTGCTCGTCATGGGATTCTGTTCCAATTTGCTTAGATTATGCCCTTTAGCCATGGTTGGACCACTTTTTCTGCATGATTTGGCCCTTCAGGGAATGCATGTTCTTTGCAAATTAACACTTTAAATGCTTGTTTGCCATGATGGGCGAGATTCTCCGACCCCCGCCGGGTCGGAGAATCGCCGGGGGCTGGCGTGAATCCCGCCCCCGCCGGTTGCTGAATTCTCCGGCACCGGATATTCGGCGGGGGCGGGAATCGCGCCGCGCCGGTTGGCAGGCCTTCCCGCGCGATTCTCCGGCCCGGATGGGCCGAAGTCCCGCTGCTAAAATGCCTGTCCATCCGGCGTAGATTAAACCACCTACCTTACCGGAGGGACAAGGCGGTGCGGGCGGGCTCCGGGGTCCTGGGGGGGGCGCGGGGCGATCTGGCCCCGGGGGGTTGCCCCACGGTGGGCTGGCCTGCGATCGGGGCCCACCAATCCGCGGGCGGGCCTATGCCGTGAGGGCACTCTTTCCCTTCCGCCTCCGCTACGGCCTCCACCATGGCGGAGGCGGAAGGGCTCCCTCCACTGCGCATGCGCGGGAATGCCGTCAGCGGCCGCTAACGCTCCCGCGCATGCGCCGCCCGGAGATGTCATTTCCGCGCCAGCTGGCGGGGCACCAAAGGCCTTTTCCGCCAGCTGGTGGGGCAGAAATTCGTCCGGCGCGGGCCTAGCCCCTTAAGGTTGGGGCTCGGCCCCCAAAGATGCGGTGCATTCCGCACCTTTGGGGCGGCGCGATGCCCGACTGATTTGCGCCATTTTGAGCGCCAGTCGGCGGACATCACGCCGATACCGGAGAATTTCGCCCCATATCTTTTAAGGTAGTTTCCTAATCTAACTTAGCTTTGTACTGTTTTCTCCCAGGCACATCTCTGCGGGTGCCCAAATACCTACATAATGCTGTAAATGTTGTTCCACTGTGAGGTGGATTGGTTATAATGGTGACAGTCTTTGAATGTAAGCTATGGTTTGGTCTCCGGCTGCCTGACACTGGAACGTCTGTGAAAACCATTTTTATTTTGCTGTTTGGTTTTCATAAAACATCCTGATAACAAGCAACATATTCCTCCAGTTTTAGTATCACACTGACTGCATTGTTGGTTCTGTGTTTAGGAGTCCAGACACAACTGTACAATAGAAGAGGATTCAGAAGGAGACAATGATTCGGAAGAATTTTATTACGTGGGTCAGGTGAGCAAATTTCCTGTGATTCATTGATCACCAGCTGGGATATCCAGGAATTTATGAAGGAAAAACAGTGGAATGCACATTAGATAAATAGGGAAATCCATTCATTTGCTTTGATGCGGAGACGAGCTCCAACAGGAATTGGAGCTGGTACTTTTTTAAAGATCATTTTATATATACAGGAGAAATGACAAAAATGAGCATTTTATAGACATTGTGTGATTAAGATCAAAGACTGACACCTGAAAGTGGATTCCAGCCATTAATCGACAGAAGCAGATATTTTGTTCACATGTATCTCGTGGGGTCAGTTAGCTCAGTCGGCTGGATGGCTAGCATGTGGACCAAATTAACTCTAACAGCACAGGGTTCAATCCCCATTCTGGCTGAGGTAGACTCAGGGTCAGCCTTCTTACCCCCCCCATACTTAAAAATGGATGGTATGCACCGTGGTTAGACAAATAATTGCCATTGATTTGGGCAGAGAACTCGTGAACAATCTATTTATTACCCCAGCTTTGTAGACTTTACTTTCAAGTATGTTCCATTAAAGTGAGGAAATGTACTTGGTGTTTTGAAAAGGGCCAATTATTATCTGTTTGAACCTGTTTAGCACTGGGCAGGTAATGGTAAATGACCTAGAAAAGTAACATTTCCAATTATATCCTGTGATCCTGCCCTGTCCATGCCCAGAACATAGTCAATCTTGATGTCATAGAATCAATAAAGTGCAGAAGGAGGCAATTCGGCCCATCGTGTCTGCATCGACCCTCCAAAAGAGCATCCTACCTAGGCCCATCCCCCCACCCTATTCCTGTAACCCCACCTAATCTTTTGGATACTTAAGGGCAATGTAGCATGGCTAATCCACCTAACCGGCACATCTTTGGACTTTGGGAGAAAACCGGAGCAATCGGAGGAAACATACTCAGACAAGGGAGAAAGTGCAAACTCCACACAGCCAGTCACCCATGGTCAGAATCAAACCAGGTTCCCTTGTACTGTCCTGTTAGTGTAATTGTCATTCATCATCTTGTATTGTGCCTGAAGCTATAGTTTGTTTCATGTATGACAGGCCTACAATACCTTGTTCTCTCAAACCCAGTAATTAATTTGAAGTGTTCTGAAGTAATTTAATATTGAAAGATTCGATCTATAATTAAGAAACATTGAATTGACGGTTAACCAAATATGATTTGATAGAATACTAAAATATTAATGGTGTTGAGTAAAATATGGAGTAGATGATTTATAAAATGTTACAGAAAAAATATTGAAATAATCAGTCACTTTATGTAACTATGTAACAGTAAAACTATCACTTTTAAAATCAATTGGCATGAAATTAAAAAACATATTCATAAATTGAAAATTTAAATTTCTGTTCAGGCTTAAATAAATAAATATTGATTAATTATCTCAGTCCCTGGACATTGCTGCAGAGGTTCTTTCAGTCCTAGGCCCAATCATCTTCAGCTGCTTCATCAACAACCTTCCTTCCATCATAAGGTCAGAAATGGGTATGTTCGCTGATAATTGCACAATGTTCAGCACCATTTGTGACTACTGAGATACTGAAGCAGTCCATGTCCAAATGCAGCAAGACCTGGACAATATCCAGGCTTATGCAGACAAGTGACAAGTAACAATCATGTCGCACAAGTGCCAGGCAATGACCATCTCCAACACGAGAGAATCCAATCATCTCCCCTTGACATTCAATGACATGACCATTGTTAAATTCTCCCATTATAAAAATCATGGGGTTCATCATTGACCAGAACCTGAACTGGACCAGCCATATAAATAATGTGGCTAAGAACAGGTCCAAGGCTGGGAATTCTAAGATGAGTAATTCACTTCCATTCCCAAAGCGTGTCCATCCTGCTACAAAGCACAAACCAGGACTGTGATAAAATATTCTCCACTTGCCTGGATGAGTGCAGCTAACAATGCTCAAATTCTGCACCCCACGACCATAGAAAAGTTATAGCATAGAAGGAGTCCATTCAAGCCAGCTGGTCCATGCCAGCCCAAGGTCACGAGGCGCCCTTTCTAATCTCACCTTCCTCTACCCAGCCCATAGCCCTGTAGCTCACAGTAAGGTGTAGATCCAGGTACTTTTTAAAAGAGTTTAGAGTCTCTGCTTCCAACACCCAACTTGGGCAGCGAATTCCAGACACCCACTACCCTCTGCATAAAATGATCTTCCTTTTGTAGCCTCTACATCTCTGCCACTTATCTTGAATCTATGTCCCCTGGTTCTAGAATTCTCCACCAAGGGAAACAATTTCACCCTGTCTACTCTCTCTCTTCCCCTCATACTTTTGTACACCTTAATTAAGTCACTCCTCAGGCTTCTTTGTTCCAAGGAAATAACCCCAACCTACCCAATCTATCCTCGGAGCTACACTTTTCTAGCCCCGGCAACATTCTCGTAAACCTCCTCTGCGCTCTCTCCAGAGCAATTACTCCCTTCCTGCAATGTGGTGACCAGAACACCAGCACATAATGTTCCAGTTGTGGCCTCACCAGTGTTTTACACAATTCCAAGATTATATCTTTATCTTTATATTCTGTACCTCTGTTAATGAAGGAGAGCATTCCATATACCTTCTTTACAACTTTGTCCATTTGAACTGCTGCCTTTAGGGACCTATATACTTGTATGCCAAGATCTCTCACTTCATCCAACCCTCTTAGTATATTCCCATGTATTGTGTACTCCTTATAACTGTTTGCTCCCCCGAAATGCATGACCTTGCACTTCTCTGTGTTAAAATTCATCTGCCACTTTACCGCCCACTCCACCAACCCAACTATATCATTTGGGGATTATTACCATCCTCTACACTACCCATCACTCGGTCAATCTTTGTGTCGCCTGTAAATTTCCCAATCGTGCTCCCCATGTCCCTGCACTTCCTATCCTCCTCTATGCGATCTACAGTGTCCATTATAGCTGTGTTGGCCAGTCCATCTCAGCCAAGTCCCTTCTAATTCCTCCAAAATCTGCCTTCCCTCAGTCAAAACTTTTACTCCTGATTTATCTCTGTCCTTTTCCATGGTAATACTAAATCGAACTGAATTGTGATCACTATCCCGATATGGTCACTGACTGTCACTTCACCCACTTGCCCTTCTTCTTTCCACAAGACTAGGTTTAGAATTGCATCTTCTCTCATTGGGTTTGTCGCTAATGGATTGAAAAACATTTCCTGGACATACTGCATGAATTTCTGTCCCTCAGTCCCCCTTATATTGTTTAAATCCCAGTTGATATTAGGATAGTTAAAGTCTCTTACTATTGTTGCCTCTTGTTCTTACTGGCAGAACTTTGCCGACATATTTGTTCTTCTATCACCCTTTCGTTATTTGGGGGTCTATAGTATGCTCCCAGTGGTGTGACTGCCCTTTTTTATTTCTAATCTCACCCATAAAGCCTTTTTTGTTGTCCTATTTAGTATATTGTCCCTTCTCACAACTGGAATTGATTATTTAATCATTAGTGCTACTCCCCATCCTTTTTTATCTCCCACTCTATCACAGAATTTCCAGGCCAAAACCTCAATATGTCTTGTCATCCAGGATTCCCTACTCCTGCCAGCCCTGTCCTTCAACCTAACAGGAACATATAAACCCTGAACTCTAGCTGTTTCACTTTTAAAGGCCTCCCATTTGCCAGAGCCCCCTTTACCCTCAAACAAGCTATTCCAATCAACCCTTCAAGCTCCAGTCTAATTCCATCAAAATTTGCATTGCCCCAATTTGGAACTTGCACCTGTGGACCAGTTTTGTCCCTTTCCAAATTGATTTTATAATTAATAGAACTATGGGGTGAGATTCTCCGACCCGGCATCGCCGGGGGCTGGCGTGAATCCCGCCCCCGCCGGTTGCCGAAGTCTCCGGCACCGGAGATCCTGCGGGGGTGGGAATTGCGCCGCGCCGGTTGGCGGCCCCCCCACACGATTCTCCGGCCCGGATGGGCCGAAGTCCCGCCGCTAAAATGCCTGTCTCGCCGGCGTAAATTAAACCACCTACCTTACCGGTAGGACAAGGTGGCGCGGGCGGGCTCTGGGGTCCTGGGGGGGGCTCGGGGCAATCTGGCCCCAGGGGGTGCCCCCACGGTGGCCTGGCCCGCGATCGGGGCCCACCGATCCACGGGCGGGCCTGTGCCGTGGGGGCACTCTTTCCCTTCCGCCTCTGCCACGGTCTCCACCATGGCGGAGGCAGAAGAGACTCCCTCCACTGCGCATGCGTGGGAAGCTGTCAGCGGCTGCTGACGCTCCCGCGCTTTGGCCGCCCGGAGATGTCATTTCCGCGCCAGCTGGCGGGGCACCAAAGGCCTTTTCCGCCAGCTGGCGGGGCGGAAATTCGTCCGCCGCCGACCTAGCCCCTCAATGTTGGGGCTCGGCCCCCAAAGATGCGGAGCATTCCGCACCTTTGGGGCGGCGCGATGCCCGTCTGATTTGCGCCGTTTTGGGCGCCAGTCGGCGGACATCGCGCCGTTTCCGGAGAATTTCGTTCATGGTCACTGTTCCCAAAATGGTCCCTCACCGTCACCTCAGTCACTTGCCCTGCCCTATTTCCTACCCCTACTATTTCCTAAGAGGATGTCAAGTTTTGCCCTTTCCTGAGTAGGACCCTCCATATACTGCCTGAGAAAACTTTCCTGAACACACTCAACAAATTCCACCCCATTGAAGCCTGTAACACAATGGCAGTCCCAGTCTATGTTAGGGAAATTAAAATCCTCTGCATGTAACCCGGTTACTCCTGCAAGTGTCCCCAATCTCCCTGCATATTTGTTCTTCTAATTCCCGTTGACTATTTGGCAGCCTATAGTACGACCCCAATAAGGTCATCATGCCATTCTTATTTCTTAGTTCCACCCACAAAACATCACTGGATGATCCCTCTGATACTACTGTGATGCTCCCCTTAATCAAAAATGCAACTACTCCTACTCTCTTTCCTCCACATCTAAAGCACCTAAAACCCTGGAACATTAAGCTGCGAGTCCTGTCCCTCCCTTAGCCATGTTTTAGTTCTGGCTATAACATCCCCGTCCCAAGTACGTATCCCTGTCCTGGGTTCATCAGCCTTACCTGTTAGCCCTCTTGCATTGAAATAGATGCAATTTAACCCAACAGGTTTTCCCTGCTCCCTGCCATGCTCCTGCCTATCATGTCTATTCAGCTTGCCGTTGCTGAGTATTGCATCTCCTTTCAGCCCCTCATTTGCTTCCCTGCTGCTGAGGATCCCACCCCCTGCCAATCTAGTTTAAACCCTCCTTTGTAGCACTGGCAAATCTGCCCCCCCAGGATATTGGTCCCCCTCGAGTTCAGATGCAACCCAACCCTCTCAAAGAGGTCACCTCTGCCCCAGAAAGATCCCAGTGATCTAAGAATCTGAATCCCTGACCCCTGCATCAATTATTTAGCCATGCATTTGTCTGCCATGTTCTCCTGTTCTTACCTTCAGTAACATGTGGCATTGGAAGCAATCCAGAGAATTGAAGACTCTGTAACCAGGGGTATTGAGCTGCCAATCTTGCCCCACTTCAAAACAGGTTTCCATTATAGCAATGACATCCTTCTGCCATGCGTCTACCTGTGCCCTTCACTCATCGACCTTGTTCGTCCAAGACAAAGCAGCCTGCTTGATTGTAAGTGTAAAATGTAAATGTCTCCACAGTCCCAGAGGACCATAGGTTGCTCTCCCCTTTGAGAGCTGACTGGTGGTGATTTAACCTGAGGGTCACCACACCTCAGGCGAGGGATGAGGTTGACAAAGCAGGAACTTTATGAATAACATCAGCCGGTACAGGAGTTGAACCTGTGCTGTTGGCATCGCTCCAAATCACAAACAGCCATCTAGCTAACTGAGCTAACTGATCTCTTGATTAGCACCCCATCCACCATTTATTCCCTCCACCACCAATGCATAACAGAGGCAGTATGTACTATATACAAGATGCATAGCAGCAAAACTCTGAAGCTCCTTTTTGACTACACATTCCAAATACATGTACTGTACCACACAGGAGAAGAGCAGTAGCTGCATGGAAGACCAGCACTTGCAAGTTACCCTCCAAGCCATGTACCATCCTGAATTGGAACTATATTGTCCTTCCTTCATGTTCCCTGGGTCAAAATCTTGGAACTCCCATCCTATTAGCACAGTAGATGTTCCAACACCAGGTTGATTGCAGAGGTTTAAGAAGTCAGACATATTTTTAAAATGCACTTAGTCTTTATTTCTGCAAATGCACGGTAGCACAGTGGTTAGCACTGTTGCATCACAGCGCTAGATTTCCAGGTTCGATTCCCGGCATGGTTCACTGTCTGTGCGGAGTCTGCACGTTCTCCCCGTGTCTGCGTGGGTTTCCTCCGGGTGCTCTGGTTTCCTCCCACAAGTCCCAAAAGACGTGCAGTTAGGTGAATTGGACATTCTAAATTCTCCCTCTGTGTACCCGAACAGGCGCCAGAATGTGGCGACGAGGGGCTTTTCACAATAACTTCATTGCAGTGTCAATGTAAGCCTACTTGTGACAAGAAAGATTATTATTAGTATTTGGGCAAGAAATGCTGGCCTTTCAAGCAACACTCACATCCCCTGAAAGGATAAACAAAAATTAAAATTCTAAATTTGATGACTCCTCATTCTTCAAATGGCATTTGCCAGTGCAGACAGATCCTCCAAGCCTATAACAGTAAAATAGCTCAGGAAAGGAGCCAATGGCTAAAAAAAGAGGGCTAGGGGAGTGTGATATATGTGTATATATTTATACTTCTGTAGGTAAGGGTAAAGCTATGCCTGTGTGTGTCCAAGGTTAATCAAAGGAGTCGGATGGTCTTTGGATTCCAAGGGATGAAAGATTAAAAGGGTTATCTTGTTGTATTTTGTGATGAGATTTTATGGTGAGTTTCAACATATAAATAAAGTCGTTTTCATAATAATAATCTTTCTTGTCACAAGTAGACTTACATTAACACTGCAATGAAGTTACTGTGGAAAGCCCCTAGTCGCCACATTCTGGCACCTGTTCGGGTACACTGAGGGAGAATTCAGAATGTCCAATTCATTTAATCCAAGTCTTTAGGGACTTGTGGGACGAAACCAGAGCACCCGGAGGAACCCACGCAGACACGGGGAGATCATGCAGACTCTGCACTGACAGTGACCCAGGCGGTAATCGAACCTTGAACCTTGGCTCTGTGAAGCAATAGTGCTAACCTCATTTGCATTTATGGATAAGTGTTGAAATTGATGTGTAGCTGTTAGGCACGATTTAGTGGCCATGTCCCACCGGAATCAGGACAAGACAGGATACGATGGGGCCGGTAGACTCTGCGAGAGGCCTCGTCTGGATTCCCTTTGGTTGTTACGTGCCGCGGAATCTAACAAGATCTCGCGAGACGTTCCGACCTGGATCCCACCACAATGCGCGAAACTCAGACTTCTCAGTTAACTATGCCTATGGCTGATCTAACCAGCCCCCAGAATCTATCGGCCTCACCAAGGAGATCACAGCCGGGGGCCATTTAGCACTGGTCCCCACAAAAGGGAACCAGGCGGAACGGAATGTGGAGTTCTCCAAGATGATCAGACGCCCTGGATGTTTGGAATCTGGGCAGGGTGGCACCCTGACACTGCTGATGCTACCCAGGCACTGGGGCACTGCCAGTCTGGCACCCTGACAGTGCCACTTGGGCACCCTGGCAGTGCCACCTGTGTGCTAGCCTGGCATTACCAAGGTGTCCAGATGGCACTGCCAGGCTGGAAACGACACTGCCAGGGTGCGAAGCTAATAGTGCCAAGGTGTCCTTTTTGTCCATACTGGGGATCAGGCCCAGGGGTTCCCTGCCTGTATGATGTGGGGTCTGGGAGGGCCTCGAGGACCCACCAACAGGTTAGTTTGAGTGCAAGGGGCTGGTTTAGCACAGGGCTAAACAGCTGTTTTTTAAAGCAGACGAAAGCAGGCCAGCAGCGCGGGTTCAATTCCTGTATCAGCCTCCCCGAACAGGCGCCGGAATGTGGCGACTAGGGGATTTTCACAGTAACTTCATTTGAAGCCTACTTGTGACAAGAAGCAATTTTCATTTTATTTCATTTCATTTTGGGGAGTCTGAGAGCCACGCTGGGGGGTTGGGGGATCGGGGGATTGGGGCCCCATCTCTTCCTGCACTGGTGAGTGTAGCTCGATTGTGAGGTCATTTGATAGCGATTGGGCTAATCCCACCCAAAACGGGACTCTGGGCGCAACGGGACAAGTTCTAAGTGCCGTAGTGAGCATGGTTTCCCGCGAGCACTTCGACGGCTGCATTGGTGAGTTCCTGGCCGCTATAGTACAGCACAAAGTGGCTTTTTTGGACGCTAGCATGTTCCCTCTGGATGAGCCCACACTTTGAATTACTTTCAGCACTGGGGAGCTAAACTCACTGGCGTGACCGGCTCCTCAGAGATTGTGCCGCCATTTTGGATGGATGGCTCTGATCTCTGAGTGAGCTGGAGGGTCCCCCACAACGCCTACCCTCAGGCGGTGTCACCCCCCAAACAGATAGGCATTATCCCAGACCACACCCCCACCACCCATGAGGAACCCCCGCCATGGGGTCGCTGAGGGTCCCGCTTCTTAGACTCTGCCGCGCATCCTTTCAGCCTCCCCCTTTCCGGGACTCCCATCCTGCACCCCCCAACATTCTGCTTGTCAATCCTCACCCTCCATACTCCCCCGCATCCTTCCTCTCATGCGCATCACTCCCCCCAGGCCTGGACACTTGCCAGTACCACCCTGGCACAGACACCCTGTAACCCTATCAGTGCTCCTGCCAGCCTGGCAGTGCCACCCTATTACCTTGGCAGTGCCAACATGGCAGTGCCAAGGTGCCAGCTGGGCAATGCCAAGATGCCAAGTTTCCAGGGAGAGAGCAGGGTGCTACGCTGCCCTGTCCCTGACCACTCAGGGGCCTCTAACAGCCTGGCAGGAATCCCAAGTGCTGTTCTGCCTGGTCCTTGTTTGTGTGGACCAGTACAAATCCTTGCTCGCAAACCTCGCGCAGGTGAGCCCGTTTGATCGCAAGAGGCTGTTAGATTGGGTGACCATCTCGTTAATTATATGGAGATTCGTCTTAATTGGTGATTATTATTTTCTCGCTGTGCCTCTGCGAGTTCCGGAATCCGTCAACAGGAGCAAGCCGATTTGATCACAAACCACTTGGTGACTGGCAAAGTTCTTGATTTAGGCCACTCCCGCGATCGAACCCGCTCGCACGGATTCTCGCCAGGCAAGGCGAGACCATTAAATCATGGCGTTGTTTTCTTTTTGTTAAATTGCACCCACTGTATTTCAAAGATGTGTCAAAGGTCACAAGGAACATTTGCATTTTACAGGAGATTCCTGATTGTTAACTAAAGGGTTAAGAGTTAAGTAATGCATTAAGAGACATTACAATTAGTTGTCTCATTTAGTTGAAGTATCTAATGATTGACACTGATATGTAAAGGGGCTTCAGGTGGCCCTTGTGCCAGGTGGTGTGTTGTTAAGAGTTTTGTGCAGAGGTTGTGGAAGTGAAATAAATGGTGTTTGGTGAAAAGGAACAGGACTATTGACTCTTTATACAACGGTAACTAAAACGTATAACACTGATGAAACAGGGGCAGGTTTTTAACATTTTATTGACTCGCAATATAGATAAAACAGGATCATTCCAAGTTTTAACATTTGGGAAACTGAATTTTCAAAACAATATTTGAAGACAATGTAGAACTAAGATGAAAGAGGTGAAAAGGGTATTCACGTCAACAGGGTTTCAGCTATAGTGAGTAGCTATGGGTGGGCAGTTCCATTGAAAGCCAGCTCCTGTGTTTTGAAGTGTGCTGAAAAGCTGTGAAAGATATTTAATTGAAGAATATTTATCCTGAGACACAATGTGCTTTGAATCTCCTTTTGGAAAAACCACATCAGCGTGGAATAGCTCTGGGGAGTCATGGGTTGTATTTCTGTTTAACAATTGAAGCAATTTCCTATTTCCTATTTTATATTCCTGGATGTTGTGGTTAAGAATTTATAAGGGCTATTGCCAAAAAGCTCGTTTTATTGTGTACCTTTAATAAAGCATTTTGAGGGTTATTTTGTCAGATTGTCTAGCTGTGTATCTTTTATATTATGTGTTAGTTTTTTTCCCCCTCTTAAAAAAGTTTAATAATACAAATTTTGAAAGTCCTGTGCTTTTGTGTTCAGTAGCTCAGCCTCCTGGTTTTATACAATGCAAATAAAAGGATTATGATCCAACAAGTAGGATTTCAAGCTGAGATAAGAACATAAGAACATAAGAACTAGGAACAGGAGTAGGCCATCTGGCCCCTCGAGCCTGCTCCGCCATTTAATGATATCATGGCTGATCTTTGTGGACTCAGCTCCACTCTCCGGCCCGTACACCATATCCCCGAATCCCTTTATTCTTTAGAAAGGTATCTATCTTTTTCTTTAAAAAGTTTAAAGAAGGAGCCTCAACTGCTTCACTGGGCAAGGAACTCCAGAGATTCACAACCCTTTGGGTGAAGAAGTTCCTCCTACACTCCGTCCTAAATCTACCTCCCCTTATTTTGAGGCTATGCCCCCTAGTTCTGCTTTCCCCGACCAGTGGAAACAACCTGCCCGCATCTATCCTATCTATTCCCTTCATAATTTTATTTGTTTCAATAAGATCCCCCCGCATCCTTCTAAACTCCAATGAGTACAATCCCAGTCTACTCAACCTCTCGTCATAATCTAATCCCCTCAACTCTGGGATCAACCTAGTGAATCTCCTCTGCACTCCCTCCAGTGCCAATATGTCCTTTCTCAGGTAAGGAGACCAAAACTGAACACAATACTCCAGATGCGGCCTCACCAACACCCTATACAATTGCAGCATAACCTCCCTAGTCTTGAACTCCATCCCTCTAGCAACGAAAGACAAAACTCGATTAGCCTTCTTAATCACCTGTTGCACCTGCACACCAACTTTTTGCGACTCGTACACCAGCACACCCAGGTCCCTCTGCACAGCAGCATATTTTAACATCTTACCGTTTAAATAATAATCCATTCTGCTGTTATTCCTCCCAAAATGGATGGCCTCACACTTGGCAACATTGAACTCCATCTGCCAGACCCTAGCCCATTCACCTAACCTATCCAAATCCTTCTGCAGACTTCCGGTATTTTCTGCACTTTTTGCTTTACCACTCATCTTAGTGTCGTCTGCAAACTTTGACACATTGCACTTGGTCCCCAACTCCAAATCGTCTATGTAAATTGTGAACAACTGCGGGCCCAACACTGATCCTTGAGGGACCCCACTAGTTACAGGTTGCCAACCAGAGAAACACCCATTTATCCCCACTCTCTGCTTTCTGTTAGTTAACCAATCCTCTACCCATGCTACCACTTTACCCTCAATGCCATGCATCTTTAGTTTATGCAGCAACCTTTTGTGTGGCACCTTGTCAAAAGCTTTCTGGAAATCCAGATATACCACAGCCATTGGCTCCCCGTTATCTACTGCACTGGTAACGTCCTCAAACAATTCTACCAAATTAGTCAGACACGACCTACCCTTTGTGAACCCATGCTGCGTCTGCCCAATGGGACAATTTCCCTCCAGGTGCCCCACTATTCCCTCCTTAATGATAGATTCCAACATTTTCCCTACAACCGAAGTTAAGCTTACCGGCCTATAATTACCCGCTTTCTGCCGACCTCCTTTTTTAAACAGTGGTGTCACGTTTGCTACTTTCCAATCCTCTGGGACCACCCCAGAGTCTAGTGAATTTTGATAAATTATCACTAGTGCATTTACAATTTCCCTAGCCATCTCTTTTAACACACTGGGATGCATCCCATCAGGGCCAGGAGACTTGTCACCTTTCGCCCCATTAGCTTGCCCAATACTGCCTCCTTAGTGATTACAATCGTCTCAAGGTCCTCACCTATCATATCTTTATTTCCATCAGTCACTGGCATGTTATTTGTGTCCTCCACTGTGAAGACTGACCCAAAAAACCTGTTCAGCTCCTCAGCCATTTCCCCGTCTCCTATTATTAAATCTCCCTTCTCATCTTCCAAAGGACCAATATTTACCTTAGCCACACTTTTTTGTCTTATATATTTGTAGAAGCTTTTACTATCTGCTTTTATGTTCTGAGCCAGTTTACTTTCACAGTCTACCTTACTCTTCTTTATAGCTTTTTTAGTAGCTTTCTGTTGTCCCCTAAAGACTTCTTCCCAGTCCTCTAGTCTCCCACTAATTTTTGCCACTTTGTATTTTTTTTCCTTCAATTTGATACTCTCCCTCACCTCCTTAGATATCCACGGTCGATTTTTCCCCTTTCTACCGTCTTTCTTTTTTGTCGGTATGAACCTTTTCTGAACACTGTGAAAGATCGCTCGGAAGTTTCTCCACTGTTCCTCAACTGCTTCACCATGAAGTCTTTGCTCCCAGTCTACCTTAGCTAGTTCTTCTCTCATCCCATTGTAATCGCCTTTGTTGAAGCACAAAACACTACTGTTTGATTTTACCTTGTCATCCTCCAACTGTATTTTAAATTCTACCATATTGTGGTCGCTCCTTCCAAGAGGATCCCGAACTATGAAATCATTAATCAATCCTGCCTCATTGCACAGGACCAGATCTAGGACCGCTTGTTCCCTTGTAGGTTCCATTACATACTGTTCCAGGAAATTATCCCGGGCACATTCTATAAACTCCTCCTCAAGGCTGCCTTTACCAACCTGGTTAAACCAATCGATATGCAGATTAAAATCTCCCATGATAACCGCTGTACCATTTCTACATGCATCCGTTATTTCTTTGCTTATTGCCTGCCCTACCATCCTGTTACTATTTGGCCTATAGACTACTCCTGTCAGTGACCTTTTCACCTTACTATTCCTGATTTCCACCCAAATTGATTCAACCTTGTCCTCCATAGCACCAATATCATCCCTTACTACTACCCGGATGCCATCCTTAAACAACAAAGCTACACCACCGCCCTTACCGTCCATTCTATCCTTTCGTATAGTCTGATACCCTTGGATATTTAACTCCCAGTCGTGACCATCTTTTAACCATGTTTCAGTAATGGCCACTAAATCATAGTCATTCACGATGATTTGCGCCATCAACTCATTTACCTTATTTCGTATACTACGAGCATTCAGGTCAAGTACACTTATGCTGTTTTTTATGTCTTTGTTATGAATCCTAACACCTTGATCAGTAACTTTTCGCAAATTATTCTTCCTCTTACCCTTTCTCCTAATTTTCCTTGTCTTTGAACCCATATCTCTACATAATAACCTGTCACGTAACCTGCTGCCTTGATCTCCATTAACCATTATACTGTCCATAGCTTTACACTTCCCTTCCCCCCAACTTGCTAGTTTAAAGTCCTTGTGACCAACCTATTTATCCTATTCGCTAGAACACTGGTCCCAGAATGGTTCAGGTGAAGACCGTCCCAACGGTACAGGTCCCTCCTGCCCAAGTACTGATGCCAATGCCCCATGAAATGGAATCCCTCTTTCCCGCACCACTCCTTTAGCCACGTGTTAACTTCCCTAATTTTCTCAACCCTATGCCAATTGGCACGTGGCTCGGGTAGTAATCCAGAGATTATAACCCTGGAGGACCTGTTCTTTAATTTAGTCCCTAGTGTTTGATAATCCCCAAACAGGTCCTCTTTTCTAGTCTTACCTATGTTGTTAGTCCCAACGTGGACCACAACAACTGGATCCTGGAACAACACAAGATCTGGTTCATTCAGCACTAGCAGCAGCTACGGTAGTAACAGGAGAAAGACTGATCACACAAGAAACCAGACCCCAATGATAATGATCCACATTATTCATGAAGATCCCAGAGGAATATTTTGACTGCTTCTTCCACTGCCCACTCCCCCCTCGCCTCACTCCCCACTTACACCCCGCCAATTAATTACTTTTACCTTACCTTTCCGTCTGTTCTTCTTGCCCACTGGAGTTTAATGAGCCTATCATCCATAGTGTATGCTGTGCCCAATGGACAAAGATCTCGGTCCACCACAAGGCCATGATTTGCTTATTTCAATGATACTCCCACTTGGCAACATGTTTTCTTCACTGACTGTGAAGTTGGGCAAGATGAGCATTGCAGGCTCACGAGGCACTAACATAGGTGCAAACGTCACAGTCCAATGACATCTCTTGCACTGGTCCTCCCTCTTCATCCCCACACTTGCATCCATGTGGAAACCTTTCCCTCCCAACTGTTCCATCACTTATCCCTAATGCCTGTTCCATTAGGACTCTACAACCACCAGCTGCCACTTCAGTTCCGACTCATATCGATTGGTCTTAACATCATTCCCCTCAGCTTTGAGCAGGTCATCGATCTTAATTATTCAAATGTTGCACGTTAGTTAAAATCAACTGGGCATGACTTCCTTCATAACTGCTGGCTGAGCCTTCAACTTTGAGCCCCCCTCAAAATATGCCACCACCAGCAACCCAGTAAAATCAGGGTCAGTACTTCCTCCAGTTCAGGTGGCTGCGATGATGGCGCCTTATTATAACAATGCCATTATAATAATGAGACAAGTGGTTCAGGGATATTTCTTCATGTGGCAATTGTTGGAGCAAGGAATGCTTACTACGGAGAGTGATTAAAGCAAACACTGTATCGAGAGGGATGGAAAGAGAGATTATTTTTAAATTTCTCTCACAAAGAGCTAGAATAGATATGTGAGCCTAAATGACTCCTCCTATGGTTCCTTAGTTCTTTGTGTGTTAGTCTTGTGTTAATCATTCCCCTTTATCCTACATGTACTGGAACTGACACTTCTGATGCACAAGTTACATAGAACTGAACAGTTCTCATTCACCCAGTGTGCACTGGACAGAGACTGACATTGAGATTACAAGCTGTTCAGTACCACATGGAGTGCATCACGCTCAATAATCAGCTAATATGCAAATTGAAAACTTCGAAGTGAAATATGTTATCGGAAACAATGTTTCAATAAACATAAATAAAGCAATCAAATTAACTCTCGCTGATATGCACTCTTGTTTTTGTTTACTCTGTCAATTTCATTTGGAACCCATTTTGAAAATTCGATATATAACCAAGTTTGCAGTTTAAGAAAAACCCTTTCAATTATAAAGTCTGAATCCAAAATGTGTCTTTTATCAAGACAGCATGACACTCGTGTACTGAATTGTTAATATAATTTAGTCACATATTTGGATAAGTTAGAGTTTGGCCATGAATGGAATAAGAAGCTAATGGAACGAAAATGAATGTAAAGACAACAAAAGTTATGAAGATTGGACGAAGAATTGTGGGAAATCAGAGAGGAAGATAAATAGTCAACGGCAGCATCTGGTATCATAATTTAAGAACTTGGAAGCATCTTGTAAGAAGATGGTAACTGCCAGAAATAAATCAGAGCTAGAATAGTAATAACAAAGAATGCATTCTTCAAACATAAGAATATCTCAAGAAGCTTTGAGAAATATGGACCAAGAGAAAGAAAATGATAATGTTGGACAACTTGGAATTGAAAATGAAAGGCTCCGTCGAGAAACTGAAGAGGAAAGTGAGCAGAGGAGTGGCCTTAGGCAGAACACCACTACATAGAAGAGGCAGAGACAGGGGCAACTCATGAGTCAGCAATGTGAGCCTTTAATGGTCGCTTTATGGAGATTATATATAGGAGAAAGATGTTGAGAACAGCATCCAGCATTGATGGTATTTCTGCAATGTAAAAACCTGTGTCTGCATGTGCAAAAAGGTGGCTGGCAGTTGGTGTGTGAGAGATTAAACTGGGAACTGGTGTGATTTGGAAAGCAATGGAGACAGAATGGAGCTGAGATAAGTGTGATCATTGAAGAGTGTTTGGGTGTAAGTAATAGTCTGGAAAATAATTAATTAAAAATGAGAAATTCTGTAATCTCTGATCAATCAAGGCTGATATTTACTTGGTGAAGCTACTGCCTCTGGGGTACATATTCATAATGATACAGCAGCTATCGACTTGAGAAGGGAAACGGGTGGCCAACTAAAAGGTTCACAGTGATTTGAGCAGCAATTCCAGAGCATGTTTACTGCTTATTTAAAACAACTTGCTGCAGGAAATTGGAAATACAGCAGAAGGATTCTTCCCCTCTGGAATCTGCACTCCATATTGAATATATTAAAGTCTTTCTGCTTTGTATGAAGGTTCCAGATCAAGTGTCTGCCCTGACTGAGGTCAATGATGTCCAAAGCCTGAATCTTCTGATCTAGATAGAAGAACACCATACCACACATTCCAAGCTCAAACATGTTTTTAGTTTCAGACAGTGACAGTGCAATGAATGTCCATTTACTGAAAACACAGGCAGCCATATTTTGCTCGAAAGCAATTAACTGGTTGTGATGATCTGAGATAATAATAAATTGCACAGATGAATTAAGAATATGTTCTTTTTTATTCGTTTATGGGATGTGGGCATCGCTGGTTAGGCCAGCATTTATTGCCCATCCCAAGTTGCCTTCAGAAGCTGCCTTCTGGAATCGCTGCAGTCCCTGAGGCGTAGGTACACCCACAGTGCTGGGAAGGAGGGAGTTCCAGGATTTTGCCCCAGCAACTGTGAAGGAACGGCGATATATTTCCAAGTCAGGGTTGTGAGTGACTTGGAAGGGAAACCTCCAGATGATGGTTCATGGATATTTGCTGCTCTTGTTCATTTAGATGGTAATAATAATCGCTTATTGTCACAAGTAGGCTTCAATGAAGTTACTGTGAAAAGCCCCTAGTCGCCACATTCCGGCGCCTGTTCAGGGAGGCTGGTATGGGAATTGAACCCGCGCTGCTGGCCTTGTTCTGCATTACAAGCCAGCTGTTTAGCCCACTGTGTTAAACCAGCCCCCAATATGGTAGCGGTCGTGGGTTTGGAAGGTACTGTCTAAGGAACCTTGGCGAGTTACTGCAGTGCATTTTATAGATGGCACACACACGGCTGCCACTATTTGTCGGTGGTAGAGGGTTTGAATGTTTGTGGAAAAGGGACAATCAAGTTGGCTGCTTTGTCCTTGAATGGTGTTGAGCGCCTTGAGTGTTATTGGAGCTACATTCATCCAGGCAAGTGGAGAGAATTCCATTACACTCCTGACTTCTGCCTTGTAGATGGTGGGCAGTATTTGAATTTGGGGAGCCAGAGGGTGAACTACTCACCATAGCATTCCTAGCCTTTGACCTGCCGTGGTAGCCACAGTATTAATATGACGAGTCCAGTTCAGTTTCTGATCAATGGTAACCATGAAGATGTTGATTGTGGGGCATTCAGGACACTACCCTAAGGAACTCCTGCAGCGATGTCCTGGAGCTGCGATGGTTGACCTCCCACCACCACAACCATCTTCCTTTGTGCCAGTTGTGACTCCAACCAGAGGAAAGTTTTTCCCAATTCCAATTGACTCCAGTTTAGCTAGGGCTGCTTGATGCCATACTCGGTCAAATGCTGCCTTGAAGTCAAGGGCAGTCACTCTCACCTCAGCTCTAGCATTCAGCTCTTTTGTCCAGGTTTGAACCAAGGCTGTAATGAGGTCAGGAGCTCAGTGACCCTTGCAGAACCCAAACTGAGCATTCGTGAGCAGGTTATTGCTGAGTAAGTGCTGCTTGATAGCACTGTTGATGACTTCGTCCAGAGCAGACTGATAGGGTGGTAATTGTCGGCGTTGGATTTATCCTGTTTCATGTGTGCAGGACACACCTGGCAATTTTCCACATTGCCAGAGAGATGCCAGTGTTGTAGCTGTACTGGAACAGCTTGGCTAGGGGCGCAGTACAAGTCTTCAGCACTATTGTCAAGATATTGTTGGGGCCCATAGCCTTTTCAGTATCCAGTGCCTTGAGCTGTTTCTTGATATCATGTGGAGTGAATCGTATTGGCTGAAGACTAACATCTGTGATATGGGACCTCTGGAGGAGACCAAGATGGATCATCAACTCGGCACTTTTGGTTGAAAATTGTTACGAATGCTTAGTGTCTTGTCTTTTGAACATCAATGCTGGACTCTTCCATCATTGAGGAGAATATGTTTGCATTTTGGTTTAATATTCAGTGTGGTTTTACAAACATAATTCAGGTATTAAGCTGCATTCCAGTTATGTATGTTCACTACGGACACAGAGATGGAGGGTTGGTTTTCTTATCCTTTGAGACACTCCCAAACATTGTACCACTGGAGACGGGCAGCCAATTTATATATTTATAGGCCCTCTCACGGCTTCATGGCCCTGAGAGCGGGCCACAGGCAGGGAAGGCCACACCCAAGGTTCCAGGGCCATCCAGAGAGGCCTGCCGACATGGGCCTTCTGATATTTCATTCTTGATTTGAATGCCAGAGGACAGCTCAAAATGGAGACACCCGCTCAATCTCTGATCTGTCTCAGCAGTACCCACGTCTCCTGGAGGGATGCTGGCCACGTCTGCACCCTACCCATCATCCTTATTTGGATGGTGATCCCAATGGTGGCCAATTCGCAAGTCTGCCTCTGTTTACACAAAATGTGGACTCGGAACCCCATTTGGTCCTGAAGTTGAGGTCCCAGAGCTGTAGTAAATGTCTACCCAAATATATTGGTTCTGATTTGAACATTAAGCTGTGAATGCTCCTATAATTGTAATGGTGACTATGCACCAAAACCTTCAAAGTAGTTGTGTGAAAATCATTCAGGACAATAACATTGCACTATTGAGGCACTGTTAAGCATTAAGCATGATATTTATCCATAGGGAGTATGCTGGTGAGTTAAAAGCAGTATTCTCTTCAATCTGTTCAAGTGTTGATGTCTGTTTCATGCCTTCCTCAGGGCCAATGCTAATCAGTTCATCAGAGTATCTGTTGTCTGTGACTGACATCAAATCATCTATCCCTGCTCAAAGCTAGCATCCGCTATTACTATTGAAATACAATGCTCAGACTTGGTAGTGAAACATGAAACAATCACATTTCAGACATTATGGAATCATGTTAGTCCCTAGTTGGGGGCTGATTCAAGATCTAGAATGACAGGAGAGGAAGAAAGGCTGGTCGATATATTAAACATAACTTATAAATAAGAGGGTTTGGATTTTGTGGTGCGAATGACAACAAAACTGTCAGCATTCACCAGCATTACTTCACGTACACCAAATAACAGAAATCTACAAGTTACGGTCAGTTGTTCTAGGTTCTAGAGTAAGCTGTTGGATGAGAAATCCATGAATTGAAAACTTAAACTCCTGTGTGGTTAGTCTCGCTGTAAAACCCTTGAAAAAGTTACACTTTGTGGAATCTCTATTGTGTCAGATATCCCTTTCCTTAAAAATATTTTTTAAAGCTTTGTTTGTATTGATATTTTAGCTTCATCTAAACCCAAACATAATCATTGATTTTGCTGTCTGAAAATCTAAATTAAAACTGACGGATAACGTGCATTTACCTACCTGGTTTTCGCTCTGTGAGAATACTTCACTGTCATTTGGCTGTTTATCCTGTTTGTTGTCAGCACCACTACTGATGCCCGGAGATCCTCCTCGCTTGGCAGGAGATTTAAACTTGTGTTGGGGAAGGGGCAAACTGCACCAGAGATTGCAAGAGCTATGTGGGCAATTTTCTTCAAGGTCAGCTACGGGCACTGTTTGCTTTGCTATTGGCCACAAAATTCAGCCCAAGAAGTTGAAATGGTGTCCCAGGGCAAAAGGCAAAGTTAAATGAATTGCATTGATAAGCATCCATGGATTAGGTTTAACATTTGTGGTCTGTTAGAAATCTCCAGGGTAGGATAAGGATGAATAAAAAATATTTTGTAATGTGATAAGGATATGCATTGACAATTATGTGACAAGGATAGTGATTTCAAACCATCTAATATTAACTGAAAATATCCAAAGGGGAATTGGTAAATCAGAATTTTGATGCATTTGCACAGTTTTATTTTGGTTCAATACAATAAAGATTAGGTTTAATTTACAAATTAATCTGGTTCTTTGGAAGCAATGGAACCTCTCTGAGCTTGTAATGATTCAATTTAAACTAATCTGGCAATCATTTAGATAAGGACCTGAACAAAAATAAATATTTGTAAAAAATAACTACAGAAGAATGGGACAGAAATTTAAGGTCAATGTTAACTTTCAGTCAGTTGACTGGGACAGCAAGCTCATTTCCAATAAATAAACTGGAATAATTTTGAAGACCCTGGCTTTCGTGAGATTTACCACCCTCGTTATTCCTAACGAGATTTCGCAAGGCGTCGTGATCTGAATCCCACCATTGAGGTCGGGATCCAGATTTGCATATTCAAGTGTGCAGTTAGTCTCATTTGAATACGTCTGCACCTGATCAACCCAGGGTCTGCGACCTAAGGGCCCTGCTTCGGAGACCCTGAGCAGGCGCCATGTAGCACTGATTTCCACAAACATGGACCAGGCATACCGACACTTGTGGGGCCTCCCAGGTAACCGGGGGCCCCTGGGTGGTTGGCTGTGGGCAGGGTGGTATCCTGGTACCTCCACTGCCACCTGGGCACACTGGCTGTGTCACCCGGGCACCCTGGAAGTGCTTGGGTGCCCACTTGGCACTGACAGGGGCGCTGGCAGTGGCTAGGTGCCATTGTGCCAGGGATCAGGCCTGGGGGTGAGGTACGGGAGACTCGATGATGCCCTTATTGATGAGTTGGGGGGTTTGGAGTCTGAGGTGGGGGATTTGGAGATCGGGGCACCATTCTCTTCCTGCACCGGCGAGCGAAACTCATTGGTGCGGGAAATGAATCTAGGTGCGGTCTTGGTGGGGCGTTCCTTGTCGAGGCGCAGAAATGAAGCAGAGACCCGTTTAATAGCGTGGTCGTTCTCAGTACCGCCAGCACCGGGGAACACCTGGCTGAACGCAACCAACAAAGGACTCTGTTTCATCTCCGTTAAATCGCACCCTATTCCTGAAACAATTCTTGACTTCCTTGAGGAATTTACAGGCAAAATGGACACAGACATTTCTACAATCTTGTTCATTCAGTTATCAGTTAGCTTGTGACCTGTGGAAGACATTCATTTGCACTCAAAGACAGTGGAGTCTTTGGTTAAGTTTTGTATGCTACATTGGCTAAAGAGCATACGCAAAAGATTTATTGTCACAATTTGAATAATGTACCATGAAGATCCATACATGTCAGAGCTGGGAATTTTAAAATATTTTTATACAGAGAGCAACCTGGAGCATGAAAACACATGAATGTTATCACAAATTGGGAAGACACCAGAATAAGGGGTGCACTAGAAAGTGATGTCACAGATGAGGATATACAGAGGGACTTGATTTATTTCTATAAATGTGAAGACGTTGCAAAAGTATTTCTGTTCATCACTCTTAGTTCAATTAAAGTGGTGCTATTGAATGTGAGGCATAGGAATATAGGAACAGGGCTGGCCATTTAACCTCTCAAGCCTGTTCCACCACTCAATTAGATGATGGCTGATCAGCATTCTAACTCCTTGGGCTGGATTTTTATCTTGGACTCCGGAAATGTGTGTTGGTCCAGTTTCCAATTTCAGAAACCTGAACCAGTCAACTCTACCCATACCTGGTTGTTAGTAAGGGGTGCATGGTCAGGAGACTATACCTGAGTAAGACAGAGACTGAGTGAGCAGCGAAGTAGGTCCACATGGTAAATTCTGGTAAGTCTTTTACAGATTTAAATATAGATTAAGAGTCAAGCTCTTACATAAATTTAATGACTTTCAAGTAAGTTTGATTACCTTTTTAAACAGGGAACTTCCTGATAAAGGTGCTGAATTGGAAGAAGGCTAATTACAACAATATTAGGCAGGAATTGAAGAATGTAGATTGGGACAGATGTTTGAGGGCAAATCAGCATCTGGCATATGGGAGGCTTTCAAGTGTAAGTTGATAGGAATTCAGGACCGGGACATTTCTGAAAGGATAAAGGATAAGTATGGCAAGTTTTGGGAACCCTGGATAACGAGAGATATTGTGAGCCGAGTTAAAAAGAAAAAGGAAGCATTTGTCACGGCTAGGAGGTTAGGAACACATGAAGCAAGTGGGGAATACAAGGAGAGTAGAAAGAAACTTAAGCAAGGAGTCAGGAGGGCTAAAAAGGGTCATGAAAGGTCATTGGCCAGCAGGATTAAGGAAAATCCCAAGGCTTTTTATACATATATAAAATGTATACATACATAAAGAGCAAGAGGGTAGCTAGGAAGAGGCCCACTCAAGGATAGGGAAGGGAATCTATGCATGGAGCCAGAGGAAATGGGCGAGATATTAAATGAGTACTTTGCGTCAGTATTCACTAAAGAGAAGGACTTGGTGGAGATACATCTAGGGAAGGATGTGAGAGGTTAGGTGTCCTGTGGTGAGTAACTCGCCACATAACTCTCCAAAGTCTGTCCACCATCTACAAGGCACAAGTCAGGTGTATGATGGGAAACTCTCCATTTGCCTGGAAGAGTGAGGCTCCAACAACATTCAAAATGCATGACACCACCCAGGGAAAAGCAGCTCACTTGATTGCGCTCCATCTCCTGCCTTAAACATTGACAACGCACAGTGGCAGCAGTGTGTATGATCTACAAAATGGATGGCAGCAACTCCCCAAACTGATTACCTCTATCATCTATCAGGACAAGGATAGCAGATGCATGGACACACCACCACCTGTAAGTCCCCTCCAAGCCATACACTTGGAACTCTATTGCCATTTCTTTACTGTCGCTTAGCCAAAATCCTGGAATGCCCTTCCTAGCAGCACTGTGTCAATACCTACATCAGTTTGCAGCAGTTCAAGAAGGCGGCTTTTCAAGGGCAATTAGGGATGGGCAACAAATGCTGATGTCCACACCCCATGAAAGAATAAAAAGAGATGCATGTTGCCAGTGGTCTAGAAAAGGAATTCCCCTCAATAGGGCCTTTCATTATTTAAATAGGCTGCCTGCCTTCATTCAGAGGACAGCCAGATCATAGCGCTGGAAAATGTCCCTGGCAGCAGGAGTGCGTTGGTGAGCCCTGCTATTTGTTACCCCCTTGCCACCCAGTGCACCACCTTGGGGCCGGGATTATTACGCACCAACCTTTCAGCTCCGTGAACTCTCATCACTTTCCTGGTACAAACTGAGACTATGGTGTTCATTTTCTTTTCCAGCATTTAAGAAGCGGCAGGAATATATTCAAGGAGTAGGGCCCAGCGTTCCTTTTAATCAGTGAGGTTGAATAGAAGTTCTGTGTCTGAAGCTAAATATGAAAATGTATCTGTATGCATGTTGTGCCTTATTCTCTAAACAATATTTTACAACAATGTGGAGAATTAACAATACTGAGGACTTGCTTGAGTCAGCAAAGCAGAAATTTGTTGACTAAAAATGCATCTGTTCATTACTTGTTTGCTGATGTGCCTGGAACGCATAGCCCTGGTACCTTGTTAACCGATGAAGGTTCCTATGTTTTGTAGCTGTAAGTGTGACAGCAAGTTGAGTTTACTACAACTTCTACTCCATTTGTTTTAAATAGGCAGAATCAGGTTGTTATTCAGACTGCCAGAATAATGTTTGCGAGCAAGCACCTTGGGAGAGGCATATTGTTAATTTCTATCTGTTAAATGCGCAATTACAGTGAAATGAGCACAGTTTTTGCAATTTAACTGTGGGTCCATCCGTTTCATCACCCGTCTGGAACTCACCAATGAAAGTAAAGAGAGAACGCAGTGACAAAACCTGACGGGAAAAGATGCCGGGAAGTTCTGAAACCTCACAGTTCATGTGCTGGGAGGTTACTTTTACACACCTTGGAGGTTAATTTGACAACTTTGGAGATTTGAAGGTCTGGTCTCCACTTAGGAACTGTGAGCTATCACCTCCATCAGCATTGGTGCCACTTATGCTGTTTTACTTTGGATCTCAGGCAAGGGCCAAGATGACCAGCAGCAATAGTAGCATAAGCAGGAAACTAATCAGCAGGAAGAGCAACAATGGTAGCAGCAACCTGCTCCTCAGGTGAGCAGAGAGGTGCAGCTCACAGGAAGCCATGCCGAGAACACTCTATGCTGCTCCAGAGTCTCTTTGTCAATGGCCTCAGGGGTTCAACAGCTGAGGACAGCTTGCAGCATCCTGTGGCCTCCAACGTCAGACTCTCTACTGCTCCCCCCCGGCTCGATCACCTCACTTGCTCATTTGTGATAAGTGAGGAACCATGGGCTGCATTCTCCCAAAATGAGACTATGTCCCCACGCCGTCGAAAAACGGTGCAGTTTTACTCCTGAAATTCCTATTGAAAAGTTGAACTAATTCACTGCCCTGCAGGGGGCTAGCAGGGACCCGAAGTAAATCACGCAGCTTTAGTTGTGGATATGGGCCCCCGCACTTCCGGTCCGGAGTCCACGCATGCGCACGGCGGCGGCCTCCAGCACCGAGCTCCATGGCAGACTCGGACCGTGAAGCCACACAGAGAAAGGAGACCTCCCCCCGATTGGCCACGCCCCCGAGCCTGAAACCGAGGATGTCTGATCCCCGGCCACCTATAAGGCCCCCCTGGCCTCCGATCCTCCCGCCGTGGACTGAGTCCGCAGTCGCCATGCAAGCATCCCGACCGGCAATAGGTTCCACGCCGTCAGGAACTTGGTCGGTCGGGAGAGGAGGATTGCTAGGCGGGCCTCTGGCAATGGGCTCCCGGCGGGCGGCGTACTCTGCGGTCACACATATTTTCAGGGCCCGGAGAATCACCCAGAGGGATTTCTTCTCACTCTCCAGGTGGTCAAGGGTTAAATTACAGGAGGCCATGAGGGTAAATTACCCCATTAGCTCATATATATTACCCCTAATAACTCAGATAAATTATCCAAAGTAACTCTAATAAATTAACCCCTTCATGCCTCCAATATATCAATGCCTCCCCCATCGGCTTCAGGCTCTTCCCATTCTCCCAGGCTAACCTGCAGCCCTCGCCTTCAGTTTCCAGCTCTCTGTTGGCTCTCCCCTGCTGGTTTCCAGCTCCACCGCTGCCGGTTTCCAGCTCACTGTTGGCGCTCCCCTGCTGGTATCCTGCTCTCTGTTGGCTTTCCCCGGCCCGTTTCCAGCTCTCTGTTGGTGCTCCCCTGCTGGTTTCCTGCTCTCTGTTGGCTTTCCCCTGCCAGTTTCCTGCTCCCCCCTTGCCGATTTCCAGCTCTCTGTTGCCTCCCCCCTGCTGGTTTCCTGCTCTTTGTTGCCTCCCCCCTGCTGGTTTCCTGCTCTCTGTTGGCTCTCCCCTGCCAGTTTCCTGCTCTCCCCTGCTGGTTTCCAGCTCTCTGCTGGCTCTCCCCTGCTGGTTTCCAGCTCTCTGTTGCCTCCCCCCTGCAGGTTTCCAACTCTCTGTTGACTCTCCCCTGCTGGTTTCCAGCTCACTGTTGGCTCTCCCCTGCTGGTTTCCAGCTCTCTGTTGGCTCTCCCCTGCTGGTTTCCAGCTCTCTGGCTCTCCCCTGCTGGTTTCCAGCTCTCTGTTGCCTCTCCACTGCTGGTTTCCAGCTCTCTGTTGCCGCTCCCCTGCTGGTATCCAGCTCTCTGTTGGCTCTCCCTTGCTGGTTTCCAGCTCTCTGCTGGCTTTTCCCTGTCGATTTCCAGCTCTCTGGTGGCTTTCCCCTGCTGGTTTCCAGCTCTCTGTTGGCTCTCCCCTGCTGGATTCCAGCTCTCTGTTGCCTCTCCCCTGCTGGTTCCCAGCTCTCTGTTCCCTCTCCCCTGCTGGTTCCCAGCTCTCTGTTGGCTCTTTCCTGTCGGTTTCCAACTCTCTGTTGGCTCTCCCCTGCTGGTTTCCAGCTCTCTGGCTCTCCCCTGCTGGTTTCCAGCTCTCTGTTGCCTCTCCACTGCTGGTTTCCAGCTCTCTGTTGCCGCTCCCCTGCTGGTTTCCAGCTCTCTGTTGGCTGTCCCCTGCTGGTTTCCAGCTCTCTGTTGGCTCTCTCCTGTTGGTTTCCAGCTCTCTGGCTTTCCCCTGCTGGTTTCCAGCTCTCTGTTGACTCTCCCCTGCTGGTTTCCAGCTCTCTGTTGTCTCTCCCCTGCTGGGTTCCAGTTCGCTGTTGGTCTCCCCTGCTGGTTTCCAGCTCTCTGGCTCTCCCCTGCTGGTTTCCAGCTCTCTTTTGGCTTTCCCCTGCTGGTTTCCAGCTCCCTGTTGGCACTCCCATGCTGGTTTCCAGCTCTCTGTTGCCTCTCCCCTTCTGGTTTCCAGCTCATGGTTGGCTCTCCCCTGCTGGTTTCCAGCTCCCTGTTGGCTCTCCCCTGCTGGTTTCCAGCTCTCTTTCGCCTCTCCCCTGTCAGTTCTCAGCTCTCTGTTGGCTCTCCCTTGCTGGTTTCCAGCTCTCTGTTGCCTCTCCCCTGCTGGTTTCCAGCTCTCTGTTGGCTCTCCCCTGCTGGTTTCCAGCTCCCTGTTGGCTCTCCCCTGCTGGATTTCAGCTCTCTTTTGGCTCTCCCCAGTCGGTTTCAGGCTCCCTATTGGCTCTCCCCTGCTGGTTTCCAGCTCCTTGTTGGCTCTCCCCTGCTGGTTTCCAGGTCTCTGTTGCCTCTCCCCTGCTTGTTTCCAGCTCTTTGTTGGCTCTCCCCTGCTGGTTCCCAGCTCTTTGTTGGCTCTCCCCTGCTGGTTTCTAGCACTCTGTTGCCTCTCCCCTGCTGGTTTCCAGCTCTCTGTTGGCACTCCCCTGCTGGTTTCCAGCTCTCTGTTGCCTCTCCCCTGCTTGTTTCCAGCTTTCTGTTGGCTCTCCCCTACTGGTTTCCAACTCTCTGTTGGCTTTTCCCTGTCGGTTTCCAGCTCTCTGTTGGCTTTCCCCTGCTGGTTTCTAGCTCACTGTTGGCTCTCACATGCTGGTTTCCAGCTCTCTGTTGGCTCTCCCCTGCTGGTTTCCAGCACTCTGTTGGCTCTCCCTTGCTGGTTTCCAGCTCTCTGTTGGCTTTTCCCTGTCTGTTTCCAGCTCTCTGTTGGCTCTCCCCTGCTGGTTTCCAGCTCTCTGTCACCTCTCCCCTGCTGGTTTCCAGCTCTCTGTCACCTCTCCCCTGCTCGTTTCTAGCTCTCTGTCACCTCTCTCCTGCTGGTTTCCAGCTCTTTTTTGGCTCTCCCCTGCTGGTTTCCAACTCTCTGTGGGCTCTCCCCTGCTGGTCTCCAGCTCTCTGTTGGCTCCACCTGCTGGTTTCCAGCTCTCTGTTGCCTCTCCCCTGCTGGTTCCCAGCTCTCTGTTGGCTCTCCCCTGCTGGTTTCCAGCACTCTGTTGGCTCTCCCTTGCTGGTTTCCAGCTCTCTGTTGGCTTTTCCCTGTCTGTTTCCAGCTCTCTGTTGGCTCTCCCCTGCTGGTTTCCAGCTCTCTGTCACCTCTCCCTTGCTGGTTTCCAGCTCTCTGTCACCTCTCCCCTGCTCGTTTCCAGCTCTCTGTCACCTCTCTCCTGCTGGTTTCCAGCTCTCTGTTGCCTCTCCCCTGCTGGTTCCCAGCTCTCTGTTGGCTCTCCCCTGCTGGTTTCCAGCACTCTGTTGGCTCTCCCTTGCTGGTTTCCAGCTCTCTGTTGGCTTTTCCCTGTCTGTTTCCAGCTCTCTGTTGGCTCTCCCCTGCTGGTTTCCAGCTCTCTGTCACCTCTCCCTTGCTGGTTTCCAGCTCTCTGTCACCTCTCTCCTGCTGGTTTCCAGCTCTTTTTTGGCTCTCCCCTGCTGGTTTCCAACTCTCTGTGGGCTCTCCCCTGCTGGTCTCCAGCTCTCTGTTGGCTCCACCTGCTGGTTTCCAGCTCTCTGTTGCCTCTCCCCTGCTGGTTCCCAGCTCTCTGTTGGCTCTCCCCTGCTGGTTTCCAGCACTCTGTTGGCTCTCCCTTGCTGGTTTCCAGCTCTCTGTTGGCTTTTCCCTGTCTGTTTCCAGCTCTCTGTTGGCTCTCCCCTGCTGGTTTCCAGCTCTCTGTCACCTCTCCCCTGCTCGTTTCCAGCTCTCTGTCACCTCTCTCCTGCTGGTTTCCAGCTCTTTTTTGGCTCTCCCCTGCTGGTTTCCAACTCTCTGTGGGCTCTCCCCTGCTGGTCTCCAGCTCTCTGTTGGCTCCACCTGCTGGTTTCCAGCTCTCTGTTGGCTCTCCCCTGTTGGTTTCCAGCTCTCTGTTGGCTTTCTCCTGTCAGTTTCCAGCTCTCAGTTGGCTCTCCCCTTCTGGTTTCCAGCTCTCTGTTGGCTCTCTCCTGTCAGTTTCGAGCTCTCTGTTGGCTCTCCCCTTCTGGTTCCCAGCTCTCTGTTGGCTCTCTCCTGTTGGTTTCCAGCTCTTTGTTGGCTCTCCCCTGCTGGTTTCCAGCTCTCTGTTTGCTCTCTCCTGTCAGTTTCCAGCTCTCTGTTGGCTCTCCCCTTCTGGTTTCCAACTCTCTGTGGGCTCTCCCCTGTTGGTTTCCATCTCCCTGTTGGCTCTCCCCTGCTGGTTTCCAGCTCTCTGTTGGCTCTCCCCTGCCGACTTCCAGTTCTTCCCTGCTGGCCTTCTTTACAGAACCTTCATTGGCCAAATAGTTTGTCGGTTCTGACAGAATGGTCAATCAGGACACTGAAAGGTGAACCAACCAGGGCAGTGAAAGGCTAACGCTTTTGAGTACTGGTCCATTTTGGGAGAAATTGTTTTTACCCCTGGCGCAGCTGTGGTTCCACGTGAGAAGCATATCTGCGCATGCAACCATTTATCTGTCGGCATACTGATTCATAGGGTGCAACCAGTCGAGTTTTTTTGGGTTTATCAACAGTAAATGGAGTTTGAGGTAAAGGGGAGGGGAGAGGAAGTGAACAGAAGAAAAGTTGATGTTGTGCAAAAAGGTGAAGTGCTGCTGGAAATCTCTGAAATGCTTCATGTAAAGAGAGAACAGACACAAACTGGGACATTTGAGCTAATTTGAACAAATTGTCGGGGTGCTGGGAACTGCGGCTGGGCAGAGCATCTGGTCACCATACCACTGATCCAGTCCTGAATCCTTGTGCCATGGTTAGTTGATGCAGGAGTTGATGCCTATGCCATTTGTAATATTACTGCACTGTTTGCCTTGTCAGGGGCATGCATTCTGCTTCATCATTAAGGAACTTCCCATTTCAGCTGGAGGTGAGAATATGACACCTTTTTAACATATTTAAATGATGGTGGAACTTCCCTCCCAATATTTTTAGTGCTTTGCTCTACCATTGCCAGCTTATTCATTTTCGCTGGTATGAACTGTCAGGAGCATAGTTAATGGTAGTGAGGTCCCTTTAAAGCCACTGTGCCTGAGTTTGCTGACACTTTGACTTGTTTTTGATCACATTTCTTCAGGCATATTTTTTATTGCATTTCAGTGTAATTTAGTTTTTCTTTATTTTTCGTTCTTCGCCGCTTTCATAAGGCCACAAAGGAGTCCACACCGAGTGGTTCAAAGAAACTTACTTTATTACAATAACTATTATATCCGATGCCAGTGTCTATGTATTTACATTGTGTACCTTGTGTTGCCCTTTTGTGTATTTTCTTTTTTATTTTATTTTCATGTACTAAATGATCTGTTCGAGCTGCTCGCAAAAAAATACTTTTCACTGTATCGCGATACACGTGACAATAAACAAAATCCAATCAATAACCATCGCATGGTAGATCCCAATTGGGTCTGCCTTGCCGGTGCCTAACTGGCCGGCTTTATATAGCATACAACTAGCCATTGTTTAGAGGTCTCCCGCCCCTTTAATGGGGGAGCTCATATTCTGAAAGGTTCACGGGGAAGTTAATTGTTCCCACCCCGTAAGATACTTGTGGGTTATAACAGGCTGTTACTCTTGTCAGTCAGGGGAACTCCACAGTAAATTGCAATGACCCCAATTCACAGGATTGACATTTCTCTTGAGATTCCTTTTTCCTTCTAGGATCCAGAGGAAGACAAGGAGGATGTTCAGGGCATTAACCAGACAGAGAGAGCTTTCTGTTCTTGAGGCAGAGTCCTACCTATTACCCAGGTAGGCTGGTCCACAGAACTCTTTGGGCTGGTCAGAGAAGACTAGATTATGGAGGCTTCCTCCAATTTAAAAGTATATCCTTGAGCTTCAATTTATACCAGCACAAAAGGAGTTTTGCAAATCTCAGGGTTGAATAAGCACATGTAGTGATAGACATGCCCACAGCTTGCAACCCAGTAGGTGACTGTGCATCATGCAGCTAGCTTGTTTCACAATGAATTGAACATTTTGGTTTCAGAAGATGCGAGTGTGACAAGGTTTTCAATTATACATTGTATCTTGAAGCTGTGCCTGAGGCATGGATAGTCATGATACGCAAAGAATGGGCTGTAAGTTTGTGTGGAATATTTGCATGGATGAGGGGTACATTGGAAGTAACGATATTTTGTGACAAGCAATCTTCAGACAAGCCTCAATTGACAGAGCCACCCTGTTAAAGTTAACAGACCATTCAGCCGCTGCCATTGTCAAAAGGTGCTTCCCTTGGACACGCAGAGTGCCTACTCATTTCAGACATTGGTTCTCATGATTATGTGTTACAGCTGCATGAGGAAAAGTGAAATAACTCCCTCATTCTCCCACTGCAGGTCTGACTGTAATAGTATTTTGTCAATGCTGCAGGGGTCCCACCATTTATCCTTTCAGATTGTAAAGAATTAGGCAGACTTTAGGTTAAAAAAAGAACAAGATATCTTTATTAAGACTATTGCCAAATTAAAAAGAACATGGTAAATCGTAACCGCCATTCACCTATCTCTCACACACACACATATACAGATGACAGTATACAAATAAAGGCTGAAGGATATTATGCAGTTTGTGAATAAGATAAAACAAAGGAGTATGCGCTAAGCTGTACCTTTGGCTGGTCTCGGTGCAGTGATGTCATGTTCGGCCATTTTGTTCTGTTGTCTTCCTGGGTGCATCTTTTATGCAGTAGATTTCCACGTTTTATTCCCAAAAGATCTCAATTTTCAGTAAATCTTTGTTCTCAGGATGGTTGATTTGCAAGTGCAGGCAGTGGTTGAGAGAGAGAGTGAGAGAAAAAGCACTTCAGCTATCTGAAATATCCCGGCTGCTCACGCTGGCGGGATGTGCTGGTCCTGCCGACGGTGTTCCCCATCGCAAATTGCCTGGCAGCATGGGTGAATTCAGTGGGAAGTCCCGTTGACAGCAGCGGGACCATAAGACCCTGCCAATGGCCAATGGCAGGCTCCCTCCTGCCACCAACAAACACGCCACTGAATCTCACCCATTGTCTTGATTTCTTTCCTACTTGGTAAACAGTCCCGTAAGTGCCCTGCTGCCTGTATACTTCGGAAAAAAATCTATTAATCCGTGTCTGCTGCAGTCATCATTTTAAAACAGGTAATTGAATTTTGATGTCTCATCCCAGAAACATTTGAAAAGCTTCAGGATAGTGTAAAGCCAACAGAAGATGGGGTCTTTCATGCTGGTCAAGGGCTTGAGTGTTTTTTCTTTCCATCGCACTTGGTGGAAAATGTGCATTGTTGCTGTCTGGCAGTCTCCATTGTTTTTAAGAGGGTTTCAAGTTTCTCTGGAAAAAAATCCATCCAGAAAAAGAAAAATTAGCAATCGTTAAAAACTCACATTCTCGTAACATATGCAACTCAAAATGTCATTATATTGTTCAACCCCTGATTGCAGTTTTCATGAAGAAGTACACCTAAAAACAAATTAGCCAGTCATTACCTCATTGTTGTTTGTAGGACCTGGCTGTGCATAAATTGGTTGCTGTTTTTCCTTCATCACAACAGTGACTATAATTATAGACACTTTGTTGGCTATAAAAGGACTAAAAGAATGCAGGTTTATTAACAAGTGGCACTAGCAGCACTGAATGTCACATGGCACTCATTCTGTTCTAGCTATTCTATAAATTTCGACAATTGGAGGGTGGAGAGACATTTCCCATTGTGCTCATGTTTATTCTCTCCTTTTGCCTCTCTCCAGATGTGATTAAATCTAGTTAGTGGTGTAAGTAGCAACACCATGCCTACTATAGGGCACCCAAGCCAAACTGCAGGACGTGTGCCAATGATTTGTCAACGTATTGGATCTTCCCTTTGTCTTTAGTCTTTTTAAATAAGAACCCTATTTACCTTCTTGGTTGCATGTGTTCACACAATTATGGTGTATTTTCATTTGGTAAACTCAGTTGTGTTTATGATTCCAGGGTAACTATGACGGTGAACTTCATAAGCATCCACAGCTTGAAGCTGACCTGGCAGCTGTGAGAGAGATCTATGGGTCTGGCGCAGTATCCCTCAGGTAAGCTGTTTGTTTATTCATATAATAGCCCTTCAATGATGAGGAATGGGACTGAATGCCTTCTTGAGATATTGTCACGCATATGCAGTTGTGGTTTAGTCACAGCAGAACCAGTACTACTCCAGAGGCCAATAATGTGGGCCTTTTTTCCCAATTTATTAACAACTTTGAAACCAAGGAAGAAAAGGAACAGATAAATCATGCAATAATGAAAGTTAATTCAGAAACCTATTTTGAAGGTAAGCACAAACAAGGAAATATTTTTGCTTCCCTCTTGCTGGTATTTTTTGGACAAGATTGAAGAATGCTGACATTTGGTGATATCAGTGTACCTGACATGTTTATTGCTGTATGAGCTGCCTGCAATTTATCATCATACACTATTGAAAGATAAATAAAACAGCTGAATATTGGATTTATTCAGCACTTGCATCAAAGTGTCAGGATCACTTTTATCTGTGTCAAAATGAATGTTATAAATAGAGAGAACTGGCATGTAGGGACAGTGCTGATAACTCGGTTCTCTATTACTCTTTTTGTCGCTCTTGTTGTTCCATGTCATCAAGCAAGATGATGCTATGATTCAACATTCACGCTGTAAACAATCATAGCTGTTACCAAAAGATATCACAAAAACTGCTTGTTGAAGTGATTTATGGCATTTATGCTCTCAGGAGCTCTTCACATCTCACTATATCAGGGCAATCCAATCCACAATGCTTCGTCATTTGGTCCGCAAAACCCAAGTGGCTCACTCACCTGGAGTTCCGTATCAGAAATGGAACATTAAGTTAAACAATAACGCCAAATGCGGAACATTTGTTTTTTAATTAATTCAATGAAGCAGTGATCTATAAGTTTTTATTTTTACTAAATTAATTTTCAAGCCTGTAGATTATTGCAGCAAAGCATATTTCTCGCATTTGTTTAAAAATTGCAATTCTTAAATGTGGTCCATAAGTCTACATGATGCCCAGCTAAGTGGAGACAAGAAAAATATAGCTTGGCCATCTTTCACTATATTTGCCGTATGATTTATGATGTTATACTAATAAATTGCCCACAAAGTATAATTCAAATATAAAGCTGGAGTAATTTTAAATACGCGGTGCTTTTTATTCCACACTAGTATTTTTATTCCTTTGGAGGTGAAAACAACTCCCCAGTGACTATAACTATGATCATATCCCTAATGTAGTTCTGAAATAATAAATGTCAGCTGTCTTTACTAGCATACATAAATGTTATTACACAGCTACTGAATAACATGTAAGTGAATTATAACATTTTTAAAAATTCTGCAGGTTGTTATAAAATGTTATTTCAAAAGATTGATCTGTAGAATGATCTATTTTCTGTAAGCATTGTCCCAGGGGAATTTATAATTCTTACCATTTTACCAGAGAATAAGAGGTTTAGATACAGAAGTTGGAAGATTTGCAGTTCTATCTAGACTATTTACAAACATCAGAAAATCTATTTATGAGCTTTAATGATATTTCATAAAGAAAACAGCTAAGAAAAACTGATTTTCATGCTAGAAATTTCAATTCTATTTTATTTTAATTCTGGGACAATTGAATTTCATCCTTCTTGAAAAATCACCAAGTGTCTCAGTGCTCTTAACATTTGTCTTTAAGAGGTATATGTCTATTGGTACTTGTTTATATCCTGTCTCTATTCACTTATACATCAACTGTTATCAGTGGTGGCTTGAAACCAGACTCCACTTTCTTGCACAGGCTGGATTACAGGGTTAGCTCCTGAAGTGGCAGAGCAAACCCCCATGCTTGGCATATTCTGCTGCAATTTCCTAACTTCAGCAACTATAAAGGAGGGGGTTAGGCACAGAGCTGCTCCATTAATTTTCCACAACCTTGCCTCTGCACCTTGGGCTTTGTTTTCCTTAATTTGTATCTGTCTGTCATTCATCTTTGGCATAACCTGTCAATAGGCCAAGATGCCTCGGGTGAATCTCCAAAAATTTACAGATACTGTTAACATAATTCCTCTGTGGAGCGTTGCAAGTCAGGATTGAATAGAGGAGCCGTGAGAACAGATGAATATACTGGCATTTCGTTGATGCCTTTGAGAATCACTAAGTGAGGATATTTTCCTCAGGGTATTAAATTAGGGACTCTTCTCATTCTCTGGTTTTGAATTGTTTTATGATTGCAACAGCGCTACTAGAATTACTGCCTAAAACAATAATCCTTGACTGGATTGTCCAGAGTGTAACATTGTTCATCACCTACTGAACCAGAGTGATTAGAGAATAAGATAAACTACTGCAGATGCTATAAATCTGAAATGAAACAGGCCATCCTAGAAATGCTCAGCAGGTCTGGCAGCATCTGTAGAGGGAAAAAAAAAACAAGACAATGTTTTGGGTCAACCTCCCCACACCATAATCCCCACACCCCTCCCACCCTTTCCCCATTAGTAGCTACTGGAGACCACGTACCCACCAGCAATATAATTGTGATCTGCTGTAATTTTGGATAACTCACTGGGGTCAGGGTCAGAGGTTAATGATGCCAGTTATAACACAAGTTCATTGGTCCGGGTCACTTTAGATGGAGGACAATAAACATGTGAAATAGATTCCCCAGGAAGGGCGATACTAAAGTGAAGCGAGTCTTAGATATATATTTAAGGCGATGGTCGATTGAGAGGTACTGAATTTTCTAATCAGACAGTTGGTCAGCAAAGTATTTTCTTGCACTTTACTTTCTTTTGTTCACAAGCTGTACCACCCTGTAAACAAGAAATCATTTTGGAAATTCCCTCTACCTTTTCTCACTATTTATTTCTATTAATCAGTCCCTGGACAAACACTGGTTATGTAACAAAAACAGAGAATACAGCATATCAAACTGGGATATATGGGGCTGGATTCTCCGATTTTGGGGCTATGCCTGGAGGATCCGTGGCGTTTTACATGGGAAAAATCGGCGAGGTCCCAGCACCAATCCTCCGGCCAGTGAGGGGCTAGCAGCCGCGCCACGTAAAATGTACGGCCTTCCCGATATAAACGGCTGGAGAATTGCCGGGTCCATGGCCATGCATGCGTATGGCAACGACCTGCAGCGGTCGCACCGTGCAACATGGCACCGGCCATGCGCGGACCCGACCTGCCAGATGGTGCCCCCTGGACAACCCCCCACCAGTCCCTCCAGCCCTCACCGAAGGCCCCCGGCCAGCAGCACGGCTCCCGCCCAACTGTTGGTGGCTCTGGACACATGTCCACAGCCGCCTCGCCGGGTTCCCGACCGCTGAGATCATGAGTCAACCACGTGGTCAGGAACTCGGCCCATCGGGGGCGGAGCATCGGCGAAGGGCCTTCAGGTGACGTCATGAGGCCGTCCCAATAGTGTGTGGCGTGCTCCTCGATGATGCCATTTTGGAGGGGGCGGAGCATCCCATTCCACCGTAAAAAAGGATTCTCTGTGGGCGTCGGGGATTGGACAATCGCGCCCATGGGACTTGAATTCCATCAAATTCTATTTCAATATCGCCATAACCTGAAGCATATCATTACCCATTCTAAGTCGAGAGTTACCTGCTACTACTTTAACATAAGTTTATATCGGACAAATCAATAATAATAATATAATAATCATAATAATAACAATCGCTTATTGTCACAAGTAGGCTTCAATTAAGTACCTGTGAAAAGCTCCCAGTCGCCACATTCCGGAGCCTGTTCAGGGAGGCTGGGACAGGAATTGAACCTGCGCTGCTGGTCTTGTTCTGCATTAGAAGCCAGCTGTCTTAGCCCACTGTGCTAAACCAAATCAAAAGCTACCACAATGGATGCAAGTTGCTAATGATTTTTATAACTGTACATCAAACTACATTTCTGTTTAAATTAAATGTTAATGTAAAAATGTTCACAGATAATTGCCTGCCTGTATGAAATAGAATTTCCCTTGCATACAAGTGACAGATCACATTTTATAAAATATTCACCTAAACAATCACCAAGTTCGATTGCAGATATTTCTGCATGTGTGGATATTGTGGGTGTGATTGAATGGCCTCTCGCACCCGGCTCGGTGACGCAACAAGGCCATTAAATCTTGCGAGAGGCCTATCCAGGACACCCCTACCCGGGACACCACTACCCGGGACAGCACTACCCAGGACACCCCTACCCGGGACAGCATTACCCGGGACAGCACTACCCGGGACAGCACTACCCAGGACACCCCTACCCGGGACAGCACTACCCGGGACAGCACTACCCGGGACAGCACTACCCGGGACAGCACTACCCAGGACACCCCTACCCGGGAAGACGAAATACCGGACAATGACTCAGAGTGGATGGGTGGAGACGAACCCCCACCCCAAAGTGCCATGGAGTCAGAGTGGGACGAAGAGCACGACACAACGCCACTGCTGTCACCAACACCCTCCACCATCGCAGAAACACTCACCACGGTTGAGCACTTTAGTGATGAGGCGTCTGGTACACTCACCGGTGCGCACAACACAGCCGTCCCGGTACAGCAGGTGGAGGTAGGAGCAGCAGAGGGACCGGGCGGTCGGAGGGCAGCCCAGGCCAAGCGAACATCTGCCGCCCAGATGGATCCCGGGTTCCTGCAGTTACCACACCCACACATAGATCCGATGCAACCACCGACACGGAATAGGGTGACGGGTGGCTTGCGGCGGCTGCGGTCGCAGGTGGAGGAGTCCACCCGCGTCCAGGAGCTGGGAGTGGTCCCGGTCATGCGTGCCACCCAGGCTGACACCGCACGGGTGGCGTCCACAGTGGAGGCAATGGGTGCGACGGTGTCAGACATGGGGAACGGTTTGCGAAGCCTGGGGCCTTCCGTGCAGGCGGCGTCTGTGGCCCAGGAAATGGCTGCCCTCTCACAGGAGGCCATGAGCCAGTGCCAGCGCCAGATGGCAGAGGCGCTCAACGCCATAGCCCAGTCTCAGCAGGCCATGGCCCAGTCTCTGCAGGCCATGGCCCAGTCTCTGCAGGCCATGGCCCAGTCTCAGCAGGCCATGGCCCAGTCTCAGCAGGCCATCGCTGAGGGCATCGGCGCCAGTGGCCATGTGCGAGCCGGCGTCGCACTGTCACAGACAGGGTTTGACAACCCCCTGGGCTCCATGGCTGCAAACCTGCAGACCCCTGTCGATACCAGCACGGGCCTCCAGGACTGGCAGCGCCAGATGTCGGGGGCGCGTCGGATGGCCAGTCCGTTCGCATCCCCCACCCATGTAGAGGCCTGGGGGACATCGGGCACCCCGAGGGAGGAGGAGGTGGTGTGGTCCGTCCCGGCTCCCTCTGTAGGGGAGGTCCCGGTACATCACGACACCTCGGACTCCTCCCCTTCCATCCCAGGTGCATCGGGTGGGCAACGGGCAGGACAGGCTGGCAGCTCGCCATCCCAGTCGCCCGGGCCGCAGCCTGGCCCATCTAGGCCAGGACGCCCCAGGAAACGGCCGCCAAAGGGATCCAGTGTCAGAGGGCAGGAATCACAGGAGTCCACCTCCAGTTCTGCTGTACCGTCTGGGGAACCACGTAGACGTAGTCAAAGGGCCCGTAAGGCCAAACAATTAGACACTGAGTAAGTTGGCACGGGTGCAGGGCACAGATGAGTTTTAGGGGCTAGGGCACGTGCATGAACTCCTTTGGTTATTAAAGTCAATGTTACACCTACCGAAGCTGCCTTTGTGCTCTGTCCAAAGCGTGCGGGCGTGTCATGTACGTTGAGCGCAAGTGTGTGTGTGACGGGTGGTCTTACCTCAGCCCCAGGTGAGTCTGCCCCCTTCTCCCTGGGCCGCCATCAACATCCCCCGGGCAGAGGACGGGACCGTGCGCTGCAGTGTCACAGCCGCATGCAGGGATGGTCCGGGTGGATGGTGGTACTGTGGCCATGGGTCAGACATAGTCCAACGATGTAGAGCCAGGAGCTCATCGCAGGGCGGGTTGTCATCATCCTCCATGGCCTGCGATAGACACGCGTCCACCCGCAACTGGGTGAGCCCGGCCCGTTGTGCTGCCGGTGGATCGGCAATTGGGGGGGGGGGGGGTTGTGTGCATGCGGGTGGGGTGTGTGGGGTTGGGGAGGGGGGTGAGGGTGCTGGGTGGGTGGATGGGTGGGGGGTGTGGGTGGTCGGCTGTTGCCATGGTGTGCGGTCTGTGGCCATACTACCCGATTCCCACGCCCATCTAGTCAGTGAAGCGGGCGGCTATCAGTCTGTCCCGTGCCCGCTAGGCCAGCCGGTAACGGTGGACAGCCACCCGCCTGTGTCTACCCCGTCTGCCCTGACCATTGCCCCCATCCCCCTCATCTGGGGAGGACTGGGCCTCTTCCTGCTGCTCCTCCACTCCGCCCTCCTCTGCTTGCGGCACATCGCCCCTCTGCTGGGCTATGTTGTGCAGGACGCAGCACACCACAATGATGCGGCCGACCCTATCTGACCGATACTGGAGGGCGCCCCCAGAGTGGTCCAGGCACCTGAAACGCATCTTCAGCACGCCAAAGCACCTCTCTATCACTCCCCGTGTCGCTACATGGGCATCATTGTAGAGGTTCTCCGCCTCATTGCGTGACCTCCGTACAGGCGTCATCAGCCACGATCGCAATGGGTAGCCCCTGTCGCCCAGCAACCAGCCCCTCAGCCGGGGATGGCGTCCCTCGTACATGCCGGGGATAGATGACCGCGACAACACGAATGAGTCGTGTACACTGCCCGGGTAACGGGCGCAGACGTGCAGGATCATCATGCGGTGGTCGCAGACAACCTGTACGTTCATCGAATAGGTCCCCTTCCTATTAGTGAACACAGCCCTGTTATCTGCAGGTGGCCGCACGGCGACGTGCATCCCATCGATCGCGCCCAACATCCACCCTGGCACGGACCCCCTCCCCAACCTCCACCCCAGCACGGACCCCCTCCCCAACCCCCAACCTCCACCCCAGCACGGACCCCCTCCCCAACCTCCACCCCAGCACGGACCCCCCCCAACCCCCAACCTGCACCCCGGCACGGACCCCCTCCCCAACCTCCACCCCAGCACGGACCCCCCCCAACCCCCAACCTCCACCCCAGCACGGACCCCCCCCAACCCCCAACCTCCACCCCGGCACGGACCCCCCCCAACCTCCAACCTCCACCCCGGCACGGACCCCCTCCCGGCACTCCCCCGGAGCCCAGCCTACTCTAACCACCCCCCCCCCCCCGCCGCACACACACACACACAAGCCGAGACACACCTCTCCTCACGCAATCAGTCTGCGGCCACGCCATTTCCTGCCCAGAGCCAACCCCCCAGGCCGTCACTCACCTCCACGCTGGTCGGCATGAACCTGGAGCACAGGGTCACGCTGATGAAAAGGAGGTTTGATTGACGTCGACGTGAACGGTCATCACGTCGACGGGACTTCGGCCCATCCGGGAGGGAGAATATCGGCAGGCCGAAAATTGGCTGCCTTTCGCAGACCCGTGACATTCTCCGCGGCAGCGGCGCCATTAACGCCCCGCCGACTTTTCTCCCTTCGGAGACTTCGGCGGGGGCGGGGGCGGGATTCACGGCGGCCAACGGCCATTCTCCGACCCGGCGGGGGGTCGGAGAATGACGCCCCTGCTTCAGAAATGTCAAAAACTGTTTATCTTCCTTTACAGATACTAATTGAGCTGCTGTATATTTCTAACGTTGTTCATGTTTATTTGTCTCAATAAACATTTGTCTTTTTTGTCACACCTAGAATCATAGAATCCGTACAGTGCACAAGGAGGCCATTCGGCCCATCGGGTCTGTACCAACCCTCCGAAAGGGAACCTTACCTAGGTCTACCCCTTCACCCAGTAACCACACCTAACCTTTTGGACACTAAGGGGCAATTTAGCATGGCCAATCCACCTAACCTGAACATTTTTGGACTGTGGGAGGAAACCGGAGCACCCGAACGAAACCCACGTAGACATGGGGAGAATGTGCAAACTCCACACAGTTACCCATGCCGTAATTGAACCCGGGTCCCTGGCTCTGTGAGGCAACACTGCTAACCACTGTGCCACCATGTCACCCTTTGTGCCACCATTCCATCATTTTAAGCCCCCACCTCAACATGTATATGGTGGAATGTTCCCACAAAATGGCAAAGTGTCAGGTTGTGACAGAAGCCTGATGGGCGCTATTCTCCCCCCCGCACGCCAGGTGGGAGAATCGCCGGGGTGCCGTGCGAATCGCGCCATGCCGCCCCGACCCCCGCATGCGATTCTCCCACCCCCGGAAACCAGCGGCGCGCGATTCGCACCGGGCCGCTCGGAGAACCGGCGAGCGGCGATTCTCTGGCGGGATGGGCCGAGCAGCCGCTACGACACGAAAGGTTCCCGCCGGCGCCGTCCACCCCTGGTCGCTGCCGGCGGGAACTCTACGGGAACGCTGGGGGGGCGGCCTGTGTGGGGGGAAGGGGGGCTCCTTCACCGGGGTGGTCTCCAATGGGGTCTGGCCCGCGATCGGGGCCCACCAATCGGCGGGCCGGCCTCTCCCCCCCCCCGGGCCTACCTCCTTCCGTGCACGGCCCCAGAACACTGGCTCCATGTTGGTGCGGGGCCGGCGTGCGCAAGACGTTCCCCGCACATGCGCAGGATGACGCGGCCCAACTGCGCATGTGCAGGATTGGGCTGTCCTGACTGCGCATGCGCGGGTTGGCGCGGCGCCCATTTGGCACCGCCTAAGGACGCTGGAGTGGCGTGAACTGCTGCAGCGCTGTGCTGGCCCCCTGTGGGGGCAGAATAGGTCATTTCCGGGCCCTGTTTGTGCCATCGTGAAACGCGACGGCGTTCACGACGGCGCGAACACTTGGCCTCAATATCGGAGAATCGCCCCCGACGTGTTTCTCCCCAGAGAACTTGTGATACTCTGACCAAAAAAGCAGGGGGCCATATTTTGTACAGTCATTGAGGGCAGGGCCTAAAGTCACCAGCAAGCCTGGCTCCAAAGAGATCGGGTTTTAAGGGACGGGCCATGTCAAAGTTAAGAACCCCCTCCCCTCCACTGTCCATCATCGCTAGAAACCTCTCTCTCTCTCTCTCTCTCCACCCTCCCCCCCCCCCCCCCCCCCCCACCCCCCTCCTCCTCCACTGTCCATCACCGCTAGAAACCTCTCTTCCACTCCCCCCAAAACCATGCATCATCTCCGGCACTGCCAGGGTTCCAATGGGCAGTGCCAGGGCACTGCCTTGCCAAGTCCCTGCCCACCCAGGGCGCTACACTGGCCTCCACATTGCTGACACGGTCATCTCAACTGCTGCTTAGTAGTAGTGATTCCTGCTGTCAGAACATAACGCTGGTGGTGAGGGGTGGGAACATCTGACAGCCCCGGAAGCTACAGCATTATGCTGTTAGGAGTATTTAAATACATTTAAATTGATGGTGATCAGGTTCACAAACTCACTGGACGTGAACTTGATTACCTCCTCAATGGGTAGCGGGGTCGGTCTTATTCTGAGATCTCCCCGATGCATATCCTGTTATGGGTCTCGCAAGAGATGGCGGCCAAAACAAGATTTGCGCCTGTGGTGAACGGGACTTGAAAATTTCGACCTATGGTTCCAAAAACAGGTCAGGGGCTAGGTAACTCACCCTGACTCCCCAAAGCCTGTCCACCACTTCCAAGGCACATTTCAGGAGTGTGATTTAATACTCTCCATTTGGCTGCATGAATACAGTCCTCCAGACATATTCAAGAAGCTCAACACCATCCAAAGCAAAGCAGCTCACTTAATTGTTCCCCCCCCCTCTCCCCCCATCCACCACCTTAAAAATGTGCTCTCTCCACCACCGATGCACATGGCTGCAGTGTGCACCATCAACAACAGTGTTCTTCAAACTTATTTTCCCGGGACCCACTTTTGGGCAGTCGGCGAACCTTTGCGACACACGCTGACCGAACTTCGCGACACACGCCGACTGACGTGCGGGGCACACACCATGTTCGCTTACCTTTTCACGCGAAAGGGGTGTCTGCTTTGTCCTCATGATCTCACTTGAATCTGGTTCAAAGGAGCGAGGGAAACGTACAAATCATGTGCGGACTTCAGTCAGTTTCTTTGTGCTGTCTTCATCTATATGAAAATTTAAAATCCAACCTCAAATATAGAGGTCATCGTGAAAGGCAATAGCAATGAAATGCGTTTAATAACTGACTATGGGGTCTCAACCTTAAAAGGAATTTTTGATCCACCAATTCTCTTTCAAACTCTGAAGCTTCTCTGATTCGCCAGTACTTCCCTGCATATAACACACATGGGCTTTGCCACCTTATTTGCATCGTCACAGTTGTCCAAACCACACCTCAAGAAATCATTTTTATACTTCCGTGCTCTGAGTTAAGTTTCTTTTTTCAGAATCGTTAACCAGAGACCCTGAAGTTCTTAGCACTGCCACTGCTCTGTACTGTCCTGGACTCTCCTGGGCAGCTCTCTCCAGCATATTCTGTTGTAAGGTCTTATCCAATAGGTAAACTGCCGGTTTAAGTCTCTGGCCGTCTCGCGCTGTTAAAAAAAGAATTAATCTTCACAGTTCATTTGCCTTCTTGCTAGCAGCTGCAAAATCGAAGCAAGTCTGCTCTCTGCATTGGCGCCAAAAGCACATCCCTGGACAGCGCTTCCCGTCAATTCTATGTGCAGGGCACGTGACCTAATCTCTGCTGCCACTTCTGGCCGGAAAACACCATGCAGCCTAATCTATATCTCTATTTAAAAGGCGGCAGTGGCCTCAATTCTCCCTGTAAAAGCCAGCAGTGGCTTTTCTGCACTTCTCCCGTGTTTTGGACCACCGCGGGATTAACGGGACTGATTGCCCTGCGACTCTCCCGATCCCCTCCCTGATATACAAGATACCCTTCAGCAATTCACCAAGGCTTCTTTGGCAGCACCTTCAAAAACTACATCCTTTATAAGCAAGAGCAGCGGAAAATGGGAACACCGCCATCTGCAAGTTTCCCCCGATGCCACACTTAATCCCGACTTGGAAATATATCACAGGATCAAACTTCTGCAACTCCCTTCCTAACAGCACTGGGTACACCTACACCAGATCAACTGCAGTTGTTCAAGGAGTCAGTTCATCACCACCTTAAGTAGTTAGCGATCAGTAATAAATGCTGGCGTAGCCAGTGACCCTCACATCCCTGAATGATTTTTAATGTTCGTGGGAGGAATTTGCAGAGTCGACAGGGCTGGGTGGACAATTGTCATTTCTGGTGCCTAGTGAATGCAGGTGATCTGTCCAATTTAATTGCTTACTGACCTTTCCATAGAGGTTTGGTACAACTGAGTGACTTGCCAGCCAATTATTTCAATCACATTTTGTTGGTATGAAATTACAGACTTCGTAAGCAACCCACAATATCTTCCCTGAAGGGCATCATTGCACCAGATGGGTTTTTATGACAATCTGATAGTTTCACGGTTCAGCAGATTTTAATTCCAGATTTATTAATTACATTTGAATTCCACCAGCTTCCACAGAGGGATTTGAACTCCTGCTAACCCAGGCCTCTGGTCCAGTAATATTACCACTCCACTAATGTCCTCTTATTGTTTTGAGCTTCTTAAGTGTTGTTGGAGCTGGACTAATCCAGGCAGGTGAAGAGGATTTCACTCCTATTCACTCCTGTCTTGTGCCTTGTAGATGGTGGACAGACTAAGGAGAGTCAGGATGTCGCTCACTGCACAATTCCCAACCTCTGACCTGGTCGTAGCTCCAGGATTTATATGGTTAGTCTAGTTCTGTTTCTGGTAAATGGTATTCCCCAGTATTTTAATGGTGAGGGTTCAGCGATGGTAATACCATTGAAAGTCAAGTGGAGATGGTTAGATTCCCTTTTGATGGAAATGGTCATTGCCTGGCACATTTGTAATGTATTCATATGTGGGTTTGCCCAGTGATGTAAATGAACACGTGATCTCGCTACCTGGGGGCCTGTCTCCATAAGCTCCTGTTTCTGGAATCTAGCGTCATTAATGAGAGTAGTTTCCAATGCTAGCTGGGCCTGCAATCATGTCACTGTTAGCAGATGTCCCTATTGTAAAAAGAGAGAGAGACACCAAGACGGTCATATCTCTGTTTAATGACCACCTCGCACACTGAGTAGACCCATTGGGTGGGATCTCCGTTTCTCACACTAAGTGTTGATGCTGACGCAGGGGGCGGGATTCTCTCAGCCCGGAGCCACTCCGGAGAATCCCCGCGACCGGCGTGATTCACGCCACGCCGCCCCGATGCCGACACGCGATTCTCCGCAGAGCAGAGAATTGGCACCATTGGCGCCTGCGCGGGTCGCGGTGGTTGGCCCGGTGCCAGTCGCAGGCCGCTCTACGTGGCCGGCCCGCTGATTCTCAGCCCGGGATGGGCCAAGCGGCCGCAAGTCCCGCCGGCACCATCCACAGCTGCTCTCAGCCGGCGGTACCTCGGCGTGGAAGGGTCGGGGGGGGCGGCCCGTGGGGGGAGGGGGGTGGGGGCTCCGATGTGGCCTGGCCCGTGATCGAGGCCCAACGATCAGCGGGCCGGCCTCTCTCACTGGGGGCCTCCTTTCCTACGTGCTCGGCCCCTGTAGTCCTGCGCCATGTTGCATCGGGGCCGGCGATTTGAAGCAGGCCATTGCGACTGCGCGCGTTGGCGCCTGTGCCACTGCCCATGTGCGCATTGGTGTTGGCGCCACTGTGCATGCACGTATCCCGCGCCGCCCAGTTCGCGCCCGTTCGGCGTTAACCGCTCCAGTGCCCTGCTGACCACCTGTAGGGGCCAGAATGAGTTTACGATGGTGTGGACACTCTGCCGCGGGATTAGAGAATCCCACCCAGGATTCGTGGACTTGCACGACAGCAAAATTGGCACTCAATCTGGATCGATTCAGCAACTGTGGAGAGGCTAGAATGGCGCCACGTGGAACAGAATCGATTCCAATGAGAATCGGTGCAGGATTTGCCGGGTCCATGATTGACACTCGGGAGGCTGATGAGCTGCAGCCGCACATACACATTACACTCCCCATCCACACTCATGCCAGCCAACAAGATGAGCGCACCCACATAGCTGATGGATCGGCTGGAGGGACACCTATGTGACCCGTGACCCTCAGTTCACAATGGGCAGCTGCATAGCAGCCTTGTAGGCTGCGGTAATGGTGTTCCGTGCCTGTCCACCCTGACCCCACAGCCCACCTCCTGGCCACACGCCGCTACTCCCACCGGCTCTGGCAGAAGCCCCCCTCAGCCAGCAGCACAACTGTCAGCAAACTGTGACAATGTTCGACACTTTCCGTACCCCCTCTCTCTGCCCCTCAGCAGCCATGACGCCTGTTTCACGATTTTTAAAAGCATAAGTGAATCGCACCATTGAGAACTCAGCCCATCCGACGTGGAGCATTGTGGAACCCCAGCGAATACTGGGTTGCGGCCACTAATAACATGCAAACGGTGTTTACTGTACGTGCATTCCGGACCGCATTGACGTCGCTGTTGAGGTGACAGAGAATTGCGATTTGGTACAAAAGACTGGTACAAAGATTAAGTCACACGGGATGAGGGGTGAGCTGGCAAGATGGATACAGAACTGGCTAGGTCATAGAGGCAGAGAGTAGCAATGGAAGGGTGCTTTGCTGATTGGAGGGCTGTGACTAGCGGTGTTCCACAGGGATCAGTGCTGGGACCGTTGCTGTTCGTAGTATATATAAATGATTTGGAGGAAAATGTAACTGGTCTGATTAGTAAGTTTGCAGACGACACAAAGGTTGGTGGAATTGCGGATAGCAATGAGGACTGTCAGAGGATACAGCAGGATTTAGATCGTTTGGAGACTTGGGCGGAGAGATGGAGTTTAATCCGGACAAATGTGAGGTAATGCATTTTGGAAGGTCTAATGCAGGTAGGGAATATACAGTGAATGGTAGAACCCTCAAGAGTATCGACAGTCAGAGAGATCTAGGTGTACAGGTCCACAGGTCACAGAAAGGGGCAAGATAGGTGGAGAAGGTAGTCAAGAAGGCATACGGCATGCTTGCCTTCATTGGGCGGGGCATTTATAGAACCTTAGTTAGGCCACACTTGGAGTATAGTGTTCAATTCTGGTCACCACACTACCAGAAGGATGTGGAGGCTTCAGAGAGGGTGCAGAAGAGATTTACCAAGATGTTGCCTGGTATGGAGGTCATCAGCTATGGGGAGAGGTTGAATAAACTCGGTTTGTTCTCACTGGAACGACGGAGGTTGAGGGGCGACCTGATAGAGGTCTACAAAATTATGAGGGGCACAGGCAGAGTGAATAGTCAGAGGTTTTTTCCCAGGTTAGAGGGGTCAATTACTCGGGGGCATAGGTTTAAGGTGCGAGGGGTAAGGTTTAGAGTAGATGTACGAGGCAAGTTTTTTTCACTGAGGGTAGTGGGTGCCTGGAACTCGCTACCGGAGGAGGTAGTGGAAGCTGGGACGATAGTGACATTTAAGGGGCATCTTGACAAATACATGAATAGGATGGGAATAGAGGGATACGGACCCAGGAAGTGCAGAAGATTTTAGTTTAGTCGGGCAGCATGGTCGGCACGGGCTTGGAGGGCCGAAGGGCCTGTTCCTGTGCTGTACATTTCTTTGTTCTTTGTTTGGTGTCAAACTGGCACCGGCTGCGATTTTGGCGGCGGAACCTATTCTCCGCCCAATTGCGTTTCCCGATTTCGGCGTCAGCCAACGGAGAAGCCCGCCTATAATGTATGACCACAATACAATATTCATTCAGTTATTTACTGAGATGTTAACTGATTCAGCGAAATGTTTGTTCATTCTGTGGCAGTGCCATCTCAAGACCAAGAGGTTTTGACTGTAATTCCACAGGGGGACTAAACTCCCTTCTGCAGCTATTTTGTGCTGCATCAGTAGAATATTTTAAGGATGTGTTTACTTCAACCTCGACTTATGAGGTCCAATTTATAGGCAAATAACTGCAGAAATAATGTTGGTGGATACGTGTAGGATGCAATAAAAGCTGCAGAATACTGAGGTCAATGTAATCAAATTATCAAGGGTTCAGGTATTGCTCAAGTGAAGGCCATGCAATTTAGAAGATGTTAAGCCACAAGATTGGATTACTGTGTTTTGCTTGCAGTTTTTGAACAGCGTTTAAATCAGTTTTGAAGCCACTGATGACTGATTCTGTGGGGAAAATCTTAACAGCAAAAAATAAATGGATTTGGGTCAGGTGGGATGTGATCATTTTTAAAAGATTTACCTCCAACCTGCACACACACCGTTTTACAGGAGGTGAGATAGAGGGAGGACAACCAACTTGTTCCCAGGAAATGGATTGGTCAATTAAATGTAATTTGATTGCATGATTTTATTTGTCATCCAGGTTTAACCTTGGCTGGCCAGCTTTTCTGGGCCCTGGGAAACACAGCAGCTCAAGGAAGGTGAGGACTGTTGTGCGAAGGAGGCAAGTGCCTTTCCAGCACGAGGAGTAGGGGTGCTTTCTACAAGCCACACAAGAAAACCTTCATTTTCCCCACCCATGCCACCTCCCACAACCCCGTGCTCGAACTCTTCCACATTGCCAAGAAAACATACCCACTTTCCAAAATCCACAACTCTATTCCAGGATCATCCCTGCCATTAATTTTTGGAACCCCAACTCCACATTATCACTGTCCTAGATGCAGGCTTCCGACCTGCCTCTGGGCAATAGCCTCCTCTGAATGTTTTTCGTCTAACAAGGTAAACCAACAGTGTCTTTCAACTTTACACTGGAAACAACAAAGGCACACCCATTCCTGCAACGTCCTCCTTATTAAGATTGGGGACTAATTGCAGACTTAAAGCAACAGCCTGATATAGTCATACTCACCGAATCATACCTTTCAGCCAATGTCCCTGACTCCTCCGTCAGCATTTCTAGGAATGTCCTGTTCCACCAGCAGGACAAACCCACCAAGAGTGGTGGCACAGTGAGGTACAGTTGGGAGGTTGCAGCCCGGGAGTCCTCAACATTGAATATGAATCTCATGGAAGTTTCATGGTATCAGGTCGAGGCTGGGTTGTTAAGTATGTTCAAGGCTGAGATAAAAAGATGTTTAATCAGTTAGGGAACCAAGGGTTATCTGGATAAAGCAGGACAATGGAGTTGAGGATTATCACATCAGATTAGTCATGGTCTCATTGAATGGAGCAGGCTCGTTGGCCCAAACGACCTACTTCTGTTCCTATGTCTTGGTCTTGAATGGTCAAACATGGGCAGGGGAACCTCCTGCTCTTTGGCATCTACTGTTATCCTTCAGCTGATTAATCAGTACTCCTCAATGTTGAATATTATTTGGACACGATTCAGCAGACTCAAGTTAAAATCCGCTGAACGGTGCGCTGTAGCGGAGTCTTTCTCGCCGGCGGCTGTGCCGGGAACTATCCTGCTACCCAATGGCACTTTGCCATTTTTTTTAGCCTCGGGGAATTTCTCCCGGCCGAGGCTGCACTGGAAGGATTTCCTGCTGGCGTGTTGCAGATCAGGGCGCCATTTGACTGGCAGCCCCAATTTCACCCCCCCCCCCCCCCCCCCCCCCCCCCGCCCCACTACCACTTTCAGGCCCCTCCACTATTTTGACACCCTTCACAACCTCCCAACATTTCGGAAAGCCCCTGGGAACCCCTCTGCCCCCTTTCCTGGCAAGGCACCCCCGGGCCGGACCCCTGGCAGTGCCAAGCTTGCACCCTGCCACTACCAGGTGCCAGGGGGAGCATCAGGGTGCCATCCTACCCTGGCCCTGACCACCCCGGGGTCTCCAATGGTTTCAGAGACCCCACCTCTCCCAGATGTCGTTACGCCTGGTCCACGTTTATGTGGACCATACTAAACGGCGATCTGGCATGGTCTCCCAGGTGTGGCCAAGGAGTCCCGAGCTTTGGGTGAATCCGGCTCATTTAAATATTCTGATCTGGATCTCATCCAGCGAGGACGAGAATTGGATTGTGCCGGGTGGAGAGATTCGGGTGATTCTCATGAGGTGTTGTTTCAAGTGTGGAGCCTGATTTGAGGCTTGCGCCCGATTCACTTGTTGCATCCGGATCCGCGCTGGTCGCAAGGGGGGTCACTGAATCGCGCTAGCAATATTTAATTAAATCATCTAATTAACACATACCACAGTTAAAATTCATGCATCTGGCACAAACGTGTGGTATCATAATTCAAAGGTGCCTTGCATTTATAAGTGAAAATGTTGCAAGTGAAATAATGAATATTAGGAAATCTTGAAACAGATTGCTACACAGCAGGCCACTTTTCACACATAAGGCGAAAAGAACAAATAATAACATGATAAATTAATTTTGGTTCAAATATATAATTGACTAAATGAAACCCAATCAAAAATCAGTTTAACTAAACCTTGTTTTTTTGGTATATATAGAGCGGGATTCTCCGACCCCACACTGGGTCGGAGAATGACCGGCAGGCCGCGTGGATCATGCCACGACGCTGGCACACGATTCTCCGCGGACTCGGCGCCATTGGCGCCGGTGTAAATGGTGCGGCGCCGTTCGCGGGCCGCCCTACGCAGTCAGCCTGCCGAGTCTCCGGCCCAGATGGGCCAAGCGGCCGTAAGAAAATAGCCGAGTCCCGCCGACCCATTCTAACCTTGGCCGGTGGGACCTTGGCATGTAAGGGCCGGGTGGCAGCCTTTGGGGGGGGGGGGGGTGGGAAGGGGGAGGCCGATCTCGTGGGGTGGGGGCATCCAATGTGGCCTGGCCCACCGATCGATGGGCCGGCCTCTGTGGCTGGAGGCCTCCTTTCCTACGCGCCAGCCCCTGTAGTCCTGCGCCATGTTGCGTCGGGGCCGGTGCGTTGAAGGAGGCCACTGCACATGCACACGTTGGCGGCGGTGTCATTGCACATGTCCTCATTGGCGCCGGCGCAACTGCACATGAGCGGATCCCACGGTGCACAGTTCTCGCCGAGATCTGCAGCTGGAGCGGCGTGAATCGCTCCACCACTGTGCTGGCCCCCTGTAGGGGCCAGAATTAGTCATGGAAGCAGTCTTTCACGGCGTCGTAAAACGCGGCGGCGTTTACGACGGCGTGGACACTCCTGCGGGATGGGAGAATCCTGCCCATGTTCTCTGAGTTATTGTTTGTATAAACACATGGACCTAGAAATTTGATCTTGCAGCTCCCAAGCAGATGTAATTAAAATTGCTCCTTGAGCTCAACATTTACAATAGCATTTCAATGAAATTTACTTGGCCCCAAGTCAACAATTTCACTAAGTCTTCGATATTTTATTGCTTTATGGTACATGCGATGATGGAGCATTTACTGAGTTGAGTGTCTCGCTCAACCTAGTGGAGGATTTTATTCTGCTGTTTGATTTATGAAATATAATTCATTTCTTGAAAAGATCAGGGCCAACTCAGCTGGTATAAATGGCTGAGCAGCCGAATGCTGAGGAAAATGATCACAAAGAATATCGAGCAAAGAAGAAACTTCCTGACAGCAGATACTCTTCAAATTATGTTTTTAAAAATGCTCTCTGGGGTCAGCATTTCCTCTTTATCATGCTCCTTGGGGAGACAGCTGAAAAGGCAATTGCCGCAGGGTGGAGAGTATATTGTTATGGACCAGGGTTTGGAGAATCCCAAAGTGTAGCATGGAGTTCACCTGACCCACAACTTAGAATAGATTGTGGTATGGGGAGCACACAGCACACTCTACAGGTATGGTACAGCAGAAAATGGACCAGTGGTTTTTAAAACAAAACAATGTGTATTCTATGAACTCAAGTTAACCTTTTTAAAACAAACAGTGAATATCTTAGCAACCATTAAATCAAATACACCCCTCAAAGTATACAGCACTAAGTAACCTGTATGCTGTCCTTTTACACTCAAAAGACTTAACAAACCGTCAAACAGGAGCACATTAGGCTTATATTTAATACTGATACCTTTTACAATTCTGAGTTCACCAAATGATCCATAGATAGTCTTTGGATGGCAGAGATCACAGCAGTGCAGCTTACTGAAAAACACAGACACGCCCCAAGCTTTTCTCAAACTGAAACTAAAAAGCAGAAGTAGAGCTCAGCTCCACCCACACTCTGACATCATTCCAGTAACATGAGAAATTCCATTTCTTAAAGGTACATTTCTTAAACACCCATTTCTTAAAGGGTACTCTCACATGACAATATAGAAGGTCCATTTAAAGACATCTACTGTCAGATTGTTAGAGCCTCAGCACTGGAGATGTTCTTGAAAAACTATTCTCCATTGCAAATGTAGTGCCTTTGGTTGCCATTTTACCATTGCTATTCCATCAATGCAAAATTCTTTCTGAGGTGCTTGGATTATAGATCATAGAATTTACAGTGCAGAAGGAGGCCATTTGGCCCATTGAGTCTGCACCGGCCCTTGGAAAGAGCACCCTCCACCCTATCCCCGTAACACAGAAACCCCACCTAACCTTTTTGGACACTAAGGGCAATTTAGCATGGCCAATCCACCTAACCTGCAGATCTTTGGGCTGTGGGAGGAAATTGGAGCATCCGGAGGAAACCCACGCAGACATGGAGAGAACGTACAGACTCCACACAGTGACCCAAGCGGGAATCGAGCCTGGGACCCTGAAGCTGTGAAGCAACCGTGCTGCCCTATGGCATGCATTATAGTCCCCCTGTTTCAAAGGGGACATATGGACCCTGTTTCAAAGGGGACTGGGTACAAAGAAGAACAATAAAAATATGACTGTTGAAGGAGGTGCAGATAGAAAAAGTTGGAGCATATAAAGTATTGACAATACTGCTTTGAAATAAGACTACCCCGTAGAATGAAAAGACTGGTTTGGCAAATAACTAAAACATTTTGCAAACGGTTCCAGCATTGAAATGAAATCCATCAAGCTGAAATATTTGGAATGCTCCACCAAGAAAGATAAAAAGACATTACGGATGTTCCAGGTGCAGTTGGGTGTTATGCTGAATGAGTTAAAGTATAGAAGGGGCAAACTTCAATGGGCCAAATAGCCATTCATCTCTCAAATCTTTCTTACATTAATATGCTGCAAAACTTTAATGTATTTGCGCAGTTTCTTTCCAAAGTTGGGAAAGCAGAAAATTATTTGTATAACTAAAAGGATAAAAGATTAAAAACCTGTGACAGTTAGCAGAAATATATCATGTTGGAATATAACAATGAGCTATACCCACATCCTAATATCTCTCAGCAACATTTCAGCAAAAAAATGTTGAGGTAAGGTAAGCCAATAGAACTGGAGCATTTGCTGTCATTAACTTCTATAATTGGACATCAGAACATAGGAACACAAATTTATGTTGTGAAGTTTTGTGACACAAAGAAACCATCTCATTTCTTAGGAATCATTGTACCCCGTCCCCGCCTAAAGCCATATTTTCTGGGGTTTCATATTTTGAATTCAGCAAAACCTCTTAAAGTAGCTTGTAACTTAGGCATTGAGTATTGATCTGAGCCCTGTGCGTTTAAGGCAAGGGTAAAGAGCACCCCTCTAATAAGCATGGTTACCTCTAATACGCATGCTTACCCAGCTTGGACTTCATACGAGGGCGAGTCTAACTCCACCAATGCAAAACAATGCTTAAAATCTATTGGAACTACCAACATACTTTCTCAAATTTGTGTAGGTTTTTTTATTCAATAGTAGGCACCAGAAATGATATTCTCACCTCTTCTCACGATTCATAGGATTAAAAATTAGCTATCCAGTAAGCACAATTCAACATAATCATTTAACCATCCCTATGCAAATAAATGTTAGCACTGAGACCAATGGATTCAACAATAAGGGGCGGGATTCTCTGATCCTGAGGCTAAGTGATGACCCCGTCGGAAACGCCGTCGCGTTTCCCGACGGCGTCAACACGGCCCCAGGATCAGCAATTCTGGCAACTACAGGGGGCCAGCAGGGCGCTGGAGTGGTTCACGCCACTCCAGCTGCTGATCCAGCCGTCGAATGGGCAGCGGGGGATGCGCGCATGCGCAGTGGGTCCGGCACAAACCCATGCATGTCCCACCGGCGCGATTTCCGCGCATGCGCAGTGTCTCCCTTGTCCGCGCCGGCCCAAACCAACATGGCGCAGGAGTACAAGCACCGGCGCGGAAGAAAGAAGGCCGAGAGACAGCGAGGCCGGCCCGCCGATCGGTGGGTCCGGATCGCGGGCCAGGCCACATCAGAGGCCCCCAGAGGCCGCCCCTGGACGCTTCACCGGTGAAGTCCCGCCAGCTTAGAGCAGGTTAGAATGGCGCCGGCGGAACTCGTTTTTATTTACAACCGCTTGGCCGGGTCAGAGAATCGCGGGGGGGGCTGCGTAGAGCGGCCCACGACCGACGCCGCACCGACCACGCCGGCCCCAATGGCGGCGGTTCTCCACTCTGCGGAGAATCGCATCCCGGCGTCAGGGGTCGATTCGCGCAGCCGGCCGGCGATTCTCCGACGGCGCGGGGTCGGAGAATCCCGCCCAAGATGTATCTGCCAGTGTCATCCTGGTTCAAATCTATAGTATAGCAATGATATTTCATCTCTACATAATTTGGAAAACCAGGGACGGGATTCTCCGGTCGCCGATGCCGAAATCTCGTTCGGCCGTAAAGTCCCCATTTCTGATGAAATCAGGGGCGGCGCCACTTTCGCGATGTTCCGACCCCTGAAAAGCGGCGTACTCACGCCGTATCGACGGCCTCAGGATGTTACCTGAGGCCCTCCCCCCGATGCTCTGACCCCGACCAACCGAGTTCCCGATGGCGTCAGTCGTGTGTGCTATAATTTGTCGGGAACTCGGCATGGCAGCTTCAGACTCAGTCCAGCGCCACCACTGTCGGGGGAGAGCCGATCCACGGGCGGGGGGGGAGATGGCAGGGGCTGGGGGCACTGTTGGGGGGTGGTCCAGAGCTCACGTGCCGTCCAAAGGGAGGCAGGCTAAGTCCGTGCGTGGCCGGTGCCATGTTGCATTGCATGGCCATTGCAGGCCACTGGCGTGTGCATGCATTGCCACGGACACGGCAATTCTCTGGACTGTATCGGCAGCTAGAGCCGGGTGCTCTGCGCTGCCTTCCTACTAGCCCCAGCCGAACGGAGGATCGGTCGTCGTTTGGCACCGTTCCCACGCCGGTGTCAGGACACAGCCTGAAAATCGGAGAATCCAGCCCCATATCTTCATGAACTGGATTTTGTTTCTTAAATATGGAAAGACATTGATTAATCTGGACACTTGGATGTTGACCTGGAGTTTTGTTAAAATATGTCACAGGTTCACCTTGAAACTGTGAACAAGCATGCGTTTTCCCAGAAATCATCTGACCAGCAGAATACTTAAGGGGGAAAACTTGTTTGTTTTGAAATACAATAACTTTAATTGAGGGGGAAAAACCTGGAAAAGGCGAGTGATTTACTGGCAATCGCATGACAGATGGAAGCTTTAAGTTTTGGACTTGTGGGCCGGGATTCTCCCCTACCCGGTGGGGTGGAGGGTCCCAGCGGGATGGAGTGGTGGGAACGACTCCGGCGTCGGGCTGCCCGAAAGGTGCGGATTTCTCCGCACCTTTAGGTGCCAAGCCCTCACCTTGAGGGGCTAGCCCCGCGCCGGAGTGGTTGGCAGGAAAGGCCTTTGGCGCCATGCCAGCCGGGGCCAAAGGGACTTCACCGGTTGGCGGAAGGCCGCGCATGTGCGGGAGCGTCGGCGGCTGCTGACGTCATCCCTACGCATGCGCGGGGGGGGTCACTTCCGCATCGGACATCGCAGAGGCAATGGCCGAAATGGAAGGAAAAGAGTGCCCCCACAGCACAGGCCTGCCCGCGGATCGGTGGGCCCCGATCGCGGGCCAAGCCACCTTGGGGCACCCCCTGGGGCCAGATCGCCCCCCCCCAGGACCCCGGAGCCCGCCCGTGCCGCCAATCCCGTCGGGAAGGGAGATGGTTTGATTCACACCGGCGGGACTGGCACGACAGCAGCGGGACTTCAGACCATAGCGGGCCGGAGAATCGCCGGGGGTGGGGGGGGCCTGCCAACCAGCGCTGCGCGATTCCCGCCTCCGCTGAATTTTCGGTGCCGGTGAATTCGGCGGCCGGCGGGGGAGGGATTCACGCCGCCCCCCGCCGATTCTCCGACCCGGCGGGGGGTCGGAGAATCCCGCCCGTGGTTTTTTGAAATCAGTGTGTTTTGAGGAATAAGCTGAGAAAGAAGGCTGCCCTAACTTGCTCTCTCCCTGCTGGAAATTCCATGTTTGGTTATCAACCTGGTGCCAGAGAACCCTCATCGGAATATAACTTGTCTGCATTTCGAAACCTGCAAAACTGAGATGAGAATTGATCCAGCTCCATTTTGTCCTCCACGCCAAATCTCTATTGGTGAGAACCTCCAGACCTCTACTGTCCAACACCCTGTCTTCACACAAGGAAGCTCCAGATCGACAGCATCAGTATGTGTGGTGTGTGTGTGTATTTCTAAATAGTGTTGGCTAATTCTACTTCCAGAGTTCAGTTGTAACTAGTTTTTCCAACTCACTTTAAGAAAGCAGGGCTGGATTCTTCGATGTCTGTGCCGGGGCGGAGAATCCAGATTGACGCTGAAATCGGGCCTGGCGCCGGTTCAGCAATTCTCCGGGCGCCAAAATTGGCGTCACTGGGGAGTATGCCATGCCGCCGGGGTGCCATTGCCAGAGGTCATCTCAGCAACCCTCTGTTCCCGACCGGCCGGGTTCCCGACGGCGTGGACCTAACCCTGCCATTGCCGTTCGGGATGCTCGCGTGGCGGCTGCACGTGGCCGTCCGGGTCGGGGGGCGGGCGGATTGGAGACCTGGGTGGGGGGCGGGGGGAGGTGGCCTTATAGGTGGCCGGGGATTTAATGTGCGGGGTTTGAGGGTCAGGCAAGCGGCCAATTGGGGGGTCTCTTTCTTCACTTTGGCTCCGCGGTCCAAGTCTGCCATGGCATACGGCGCGGCCCCTGGAGGCCGCCGCCTTGCGCATGCGTGACCTCTGACCCAGAAGTGCGGGGGCCCGTATCTACGAGCCCCCTGCAGGGCAATTCATTTGTTTAATTTTTTTGCAGGAATTTCAGGAGTAAATCTCCACCGTTTTTACGTCGGCATAGGGACATAGTCTCAATAATGGAGAATCCAGCCCGCAGTCTTTTATAATAAATCAATCATTCTGACTGCATTGAAAGAAGCCTGGTTAAAGTCTCTTTTATTCTGGATCTAACAGTAGCAAAGGTAAATAATTGACCATTCCAGTGGTCAATGAAGTATAGGCAAGGGAATTTATGTGTGGAGCCAGAGGAAATGGGCGAGGGACTAAATGAATACTTTGCATCAGTACTCAACAAAGAGAAGGAATTGGTTGGTGGATGTTGAGTCTGGAGAAGGGTGTGTAGATAGCCTGGGTCACATTGAGATCCAAAAAGATGAGATGTTGGGCGTCTTGAAAGATATTAAGGTAGATATGTCCCCAGGGCCTGATGGGATCTACCCCAGGATACTGAAGGAGGCTAGAGAGGAAATTGCTGAGGCCTTGACAGAAATCTTTGAATCCTCACTGTCTTCAGGTGATGTCCGGGAGGACTGGAGAATAGCCAATGTTGTTCCTTTGTTTAAGAAGGATAGCAAGGATAATCCAGGGAACTACAGGCCAGTGAGCCTTACGTCAGTGGTAGGGAAATTACTGGAGAGAATTCTTCGAGACAGGATCTACTCCCAATTGGAAGCAAATGGACGTACCAGTGAGAGGCAGCATGGTTTTGTGAAGGGGAGGTCGTGTCTCACTAACTTGATAGAGTTTTTCGAAGAAGTCACAAAGATGATTAATGCAGGTAGGGCAGTGGATGTTGTCTTTATGGACTTCAGTAAGGCCTTTGACAAGGTCCCTCATGGTAGACCAATACAAAAGGTGAAGTCACACGGGATCAGGGGTGAGCTGGCAAGGTGGATACAGAACTGGCTAGGTCATAGAAGGCAGAGAGTAGCAATGGAAGGGTGCTTTTCTAATTGGAGGGCTGTGACCAGTGGTGTTCTGCAGGGATCAGTGCTGGGACCATTGCTGTTCATAGTATATATAAATGATTTGGAGGAAAATGTAACTGGTCTGATTAGTAAGTTTGCAGACGACACAAAGGTTGGTGGAATTGCGGATAACGATGAGGACTGTCAGAGGATACAGCAGGATTTAGATTGTTTGGAAACTTGGGCAGAGAGATGGCAGATGGAGTTCAATCCGGACAAATGTGAGGTAGTGCATTTTGGAAGGTCAAATGCAGGTAGGGAATATACAGTGAATGGTAGAACCTTCAAGAGTATTGAAAGTCAGAGAGATCTAGGTGTACAGGTCCACAGGTCACTGAAAGGGGCAACACAGGTGAAGAAGGTAGTCAAGAAGGCATATGGCATGCTTGCCTTCATTGGCTGGGGCATTGAGTATAAGAATTGGCAAGTCATGTTGCAGCTGTATAGAACCTTAGTTAGGCCACACTTGGAGTATAGTGTTCAATTCTGGTCGCCACACTACCAGAAGGATGTGGAGGCTTTCGAGAGAGTGCAGAAGAGATTTACCAGGTGTTGCCTGGTATGGAGGGCATTGGCTATGAGGAGCGGTTGAATAAACTCGGTTTGTTCTCACTGGAACGATGGAGGTTGAGGGGCGACCTGATAGAGGTCTACAAAATTATGAGCGGCATAGACAGAGTGGATAGTCAGAGGCTTTTCCCCTAGGTAGAGGGGTCAATTACTCGGGGGCATAAGTTTAAGCTGCGAGGGGCAAGGTTTAGAGTAGATGTACGAGGCAAGTTTTTTACACAGAGTGTAGTGGGTGCCTGGAACTCGCTACCGGAGGAAGTGGTGGAAGCAGGGACGATAGTGACATTTAAGGGGCATCTTGACAAATACATGAATAGGATGGGAATAGAGGGATACGGACCCAGGAAGTGTAGAAGATTGTAGTTTAGTCGGGCAGCATAGTCGGCACCCGCTGGGAGGGCCGAAGGGCCTGTTCCTGTGCTGTACTTTTCTTTGTTCTTTGTTCTTTGTTCAGTGAGTGAATTCAACTTTTAAACTAATGGTGCACAGTAGTGGAGCTAGATAATCTACACACTCCTAACATAACACAATAAACATAACAACACATCTCTCTCAATCCTCCAAGCTTTTGGTCACTTGTCCAAATATCTCTTCCATTGACTTTGTGTCAATTTGTTTATTGTGCTGCTGTGAAGCTCCTTTGGTTGTTTTATGGTTATTTTTTACTATTATTTTTTTACCAGCGATGAGCGGACTCGTGTAGAGTAAGATGCTGTGTCTGAAATGAAAGGCCTTATGCTATCTATATTGTTTGTATTCCTGTGGAATATTTTCTATTTTCAGGAGGAAAATCTATGATTTCATGTGCAATGTATGGGTTTTGGTTTGTTAACTCCAATTTGAAATTAAAGTTTTCAACATTTCCAGTGAACATTTAACTCTGTAACAGGATGTGTGCCATACAGTTCCTCATCTAATTGTGACGGGCTTTGATTTGATTCATGAAAAATTCAGTCGTTTTCTGTTAAATCCTGCGAGGTTTCCATTCCGACTGTTGAAATGTTTGATGAACAGGAGACCTTAATCCTCAAGAAGCCCTTAACATAGAACATAGAGTGCAGAAGGACGCCATTCGGCCCATCGAGTCTGCACCGACCCACTTAAGCCCTCACTTCCACCCTATCCCCGTAACCCAATAACCCGTCCTAACCTTTTGGCCACTAAGGGCAATTTATCATGGCCAATGCACCTAACCTGCACGTCTTTGGACTGTGGGAGGAAACCGGAGCACCCGGAGGAAACCCACGCAGACACGATGAGAACGTGAGACACCACACAGACAGTGACCCAGCGGGGAATCGAACCTGGGACCCTGGTGCTGTGAAGCCACAGAGCTCTCCACTTGTGCTACTGTGCTGCCCACATCTGAAATAACTAAAACAACTGCGTTTGATAAGGTTCCCCACGGTAGGCTATTGCAAAAAATACGGAGGCTGGGGATTGAGGGTGATTTAGAGATGTGGATCAGAAATTGGCTAGCTGAAAGAAGACAGAGGGTGGTGGTTGATGGGAAATGTTCAGAATGGAGTACAGTCACAAGTGGAGTACCACAAGGATCTGTTCTGGGGCCGTTGCTGTTTGTCATTTTTATCAATGACCTAGAGGAAGGCACAGAAGGGTGGGTGAGTAAATTTGCAGATGATACTAAAGTCGGTGGTGTTGTCGATAGTGTGGAAGGATGTAGCAGGTTACAGAGGGATATAGATAAGCTGCAGAGCTGGGCTGAGAGGTGGCAAATGGAGTTTAATGTAGAGAAGTGTGAGGTGATTCACTTTGGAAGGAATAACAGGAATGCGGAATATTTGGCTAATGGTAAAGTTCTTGAAAGAGTGGCTGAGCAGAGGGATCTAGGTGTCCATGTACATAGATCCCTGAAAGTTGCCACCCAGGTTGATAGGGTTGTGAAGAAGGCCTATGGAGTGTTGGCCTTTATTGGTAGAGGGATTGAGTTCCGGAGTCGAGAGGTCATGTTGCAGCTGTACAGAACTCTGGTCCGGCCGCATTTGGAGTATTGCGTACAGTTCTGGTCACCGCATTATAGGAAGGACGTGGAGGCTTTGGAGCGGGTGCAGAGGAGATTTACCAGGATGTTGCCTGGTATGGAGGGAAAATCTTATGAGGAAAGGCTGACGGACTTGAGGTTGTTTTCGTTGGAGAGAAGAAGGCTAAGAGGAGACTTAATAGAGGCATACAAAATGATCAGGGGGTTGGATAGGGTGGACAGTGAGAGCCTTCTCCCGCGGATGGATATGGCTGGCACGAGGGGACATAACTTTAAACTGAGGGGTAATAGATATAGGACAGAGGTCAGAGGTAGGTTCTTTACGCAAAGAGTAGTGAGGCCGTGGAATGCCCTACCTGCTACAGTAGTGAACTCGCCAACATTGAGGGCATTTAAAAGTTTATTGGATAAACATATGGATGATAATGGCATAGTGTAGGTTAGATGGCTTTTGTTTCGGTGCAACATCGTGGGCCGAAGGGCCTGTACTGCGCTGTATTGTTCTATGTTCTATGTTCTATGTTCTAACTATATATTTGCATTCATGGCAGAAACTGATTAAAGCTAACACAATGAGGACAAGGGAGGGAATGGGGAAGAATGCATCAGCGCACTGTAAATCCTCACCTTCAATTCAGCAGATGTCTGCATTTTAAAGAAAATAGAAAATAAATTAAGCTAATACAAGTTTCCGTCATAAAGTTGGCCTGATAATGTCTCTTGAAGCATCATTTTCTTCATCTTTTTGTGCTCTGCACTATGGGCATTGCTTTCTTACCTTAATTTCTGAATCATTTTTTAAAATTCCATACATCTTAGATCTGTGATGCCTAGAAAAGATTGTGAAGTTAATGAGGTTGAAGTGCTTTCCTGAAGTTAGGGTAGAGGCTCACCATTGGAAACTGCCCTGGGCAGACAATAACCTATTTCAGATATTACTTCCTGCCCAACACCTGCCACTCATCCCACCCACACTGTTCAATCCCTTCTGAATTAGTTAATTCTTACTGGGTTGCATTTCCTTAGCAGCTAAAATTCTAGCAGTGACCATTTTCATGTCTGCCTGGAATTTCCACCCTCCTCCACAAGGTGGAAATTCTGCTCACCATCCTGGCACCACGATGGACATATACATTAGTCTTGGTCAGGACCAATCGCAAATACATTGTTCTCAATGGTGGTTCCTCTCTGCGAAAGGAGCCCAAACTGCTCGGGAACAGTTTGTTTCAGTGCAGTAGTGGGAGATTCATTGCGGTATTAGAAATGGTGAATCCACTATCAAAGGGAACACAAGGTTCCTAAAGGTGCAGCAACGTGAATTCTGGATGGCTTGCATGAGCTGTTCTGAAAACCTGCCATTGATGAAGGAGTACAGGAGAGGGCTAGGTTGTGACATTCTTTCTTTACTTTTGCTTCCCATCACAACAATCCCTCTATTGCCTCCCTGCACCATTTGTTACTGTATCTTTTTTTCAGAACTGAGAAGGGAAGGCAGGGAAATTGGCCAAATGTCTCAAGTGCCAATCAATTTACTTCATTTAAAAAACAATGGGCGCAATTTAACCAAAAGGTTTCTAAGTGTGGTAGCGAGCGGGAACTGCTGTGAACCACGCTCGGACTGGCGAGGCCGTCACCGTTATAAAACGTTAATTGGCCCACTTAACAAGGCCGCATGGGTTTCACACCGCAAATGACTATCCCGCAGGCTGATTCGCCGGGACCACACTTGCCAACCCCCCACTAGCAAGGGAGAGCAGTACTTAAACCACTCCTGCAAAGCCAACCTCACAAAGCTTGCAAATGCCTTCGAGAAGACCAGCCCTACGATTCGGGGATGCCGACCTAGACAGACTACTGGAAGCGGTAGAGACCAGATGGGAGGCCCTGTTCCGCCGAGGGTCTTGGAGGGTCAGCCACAGGGCAGCCAATGCCCTGGAAGGAAATGGGAAGTCAGCTTGGGGAGTGTCACCAGGCGGACCGGCACCCAGTGCCGTAAAAAGATCAATGACCCCCAATCGGCCACACGGGTGGGTTGACCCCCGAACCACTTCCACAAGAGAATGTGCCTGGCACCCCCCCACCCAGCACCGCTCCGTGCCCCAGCCCACCCATGTCCAGCAGTGCCGCCCATGGCCCCATACTCCCCATCATGCTCTCCACCCCCCCCCCAATACGGCAGTCTCCCCACACACAACCCCCATGATGAACTACACATGTAATGCCTGCTGTGTCCCTGCAGGAGCAGTGGTGGAGTGGAATGGGGTGGATGGAGGATCTGGGAGCAGTAGGGAGAGTGGGGCAGCACCATCGGGGGTTTGGGGCAGTTGCGGACAAATTTGTACATTATTAAAAATCATTGACTCCAGCAATGAGTCAATGGCAGTTGACTCGGGCATTTTTTTCTGCATTGCGAGCCGAGCACCAATCCCATGCCCCGGCTCCCCGGACATGGAGGTCCTGAATTCCTCCCCACCTCCCCACCCCTGCCCCCGGCCCCCCTATTTCTCCCTCACCCACTTCACCCCATTGCTCCCCCCAACCCCCACATCCCCTGCCATCCGACACCTCTTTCCCACGCATCCTTGCCACAGTGGGGGCCCCAACCTACCGGGCCCCGCACCCTGTACCTCAGACGTCCGCAAGTAATGTTACCTGGACCGGGAGCTGGTCCCCTCCCCGGTCCACATGCCCACTCTCTGGTTGCCGAAATATCCGCGGGCTGGGGCCCAGCCCCTGGTTGTTCGGATGTTGGCCACTGTTTCTGTGGTGTTGCCTCCTGCAGTGTTCAGGCACAGTATCGAGTATCAGAGTCCTGGGTAATAGCTCCTACATGCTACATGGCGTCTTCCCACGGGGATCCACTTGGGATGTGTGAAGTGCTCACATTACGACGATTGCCAATTCCCAATTAGCAATAGCCTTCAGCTGCGCAGCCAGAGGCCTCCGCGGTCCCTGGGAGTTATGGGTGGTCAGTCAATGGGGCTGACAGGCTGGGGCTGGGGTTGCCGAGGAGCAGGGACACACAATCCAGGGGGTGGCAAAGTGGACCGCGCTGAGACTCCCTTCTCCCGCACTCCCTTCTGCCGGCTTCATGTTATTAAAGGAGTACTAATCTGCAGCCACGTGACCATTTGCTGGGGAGGTCATTCGATCAGAGAGCGCTCTCCGGCTGATTGTATGGAGATTGGCCTTAAGTGGTGATTATTGGTTTCCTGCTACGCTAAGGCAGGATCTTGATTTTGCCAATGAGGCAGGCCAGTTAGATCGCAAACAGTTCAGCGTCTGGTGCGGTTCTTGATTTTGGCTTCTCACAAGATTTAATGGCCTTGACGCGCTCTCACTTAAGCGCAACGCGACAATTAAATCGTGCCCAATGGGTTGATTGGCTGACATCCATGCAGATCAGTAGGAAGCTGAATTTCTGAGGATAGATTCATGGTTGGGAATTCAATTTTAGAATTCCTGCACCTTTTTCCTTGATGCACCAATCTAGGAGCTCCTGACAAAAGGTTCTTGAGCTAAATCCAGGTCAGTGTGTGTGATTGCTTTTATTCTTTCAAGGATGTGGCAAGATTAATATTTGTTGCAAACCCCCAATTTTTTGTGGAAAGGTAGGATGAGCTGCTTTCTTGAACTGCTGCAATCCATGTGGTGTAGGTACACCCACATGCTGTTCGGAAGGGAGTTCCAGGATTTTGACGAATGAAGCAACGGCGATGTATTTCCAAGTCAGGATGGTGTGTGACTTGGAGGCGAAATTGCTGGTGGTGATGTACCCATGTATTTGCTGTCCTTGTCCTGAGAGATGGTTGAGGTTCGTGTTTGGAAGGTGCTGTGCATGGAGCCTTGGTCAGTTGCTGCAGTTCATGTTGGTATATAGTACACATTGCTGCCACTGTGCGCAGGGAATGAATGTTTAAGGTTGATTGATGGGGTGTGCTCAAAGCGGGCTACTTTGCCCTGGATGGTGTCAAGTTTTGTGAGTGTTGTTGAAGCTGCACTCATCCAGGGACATGGAGAGTGTTCCAGTACACTCCTGAGTTGTGCCTTGTACATTGTGGACAGGCTTTGCAAAGTCTGGAAGTGAGTTACTCGCTTCAGAATGCAGAGCCTCTGAGCTGCTCTTGTAGCCACAGTATATATATTGGGCACGATTTACCGGCCTTGGCACGCCTGACTTAGTGACATGACGAGTCCGTTGACTCGCGTGAGAGGCCTCTTACGAGATGCGCGACGCTCGAGACACCTCGGGAGATTCATCCAGACCTCGCGAGGGTGAGATCCTTATCAGAATATTTAAATGAGCTATTAGCCTCATTTAAATATGTATGCGCTGGATTCTCCTGGTGCCTGGAAATTAACAGCCTTCCCAGCAAGGCCTGAAAGAGGCTCGTTTAGTGTTGGTCCTCAAAAATGTGGTCCAGGCGTAATGGCACCTGGGGGCTTTCCCAGACCATTGGAGACCTCTGGGTGGTTGGGAACAGGGCAGGGTGGCCCCCGGGATCTCCCTCTGGCACCTGGGAACCTTGGTACTGCTAGCCTGGCACCTTGGCACTGCCATCCTGGCACTGCTAAGGTGCTTGGGTGGCACTGACAGGCTAGCAGAGACACTGCCAGGGTGGCAATGCCATGGTGCCCAGGTGCCAAGGGTTTGAGCCTGAGGGGGGGGGGCCATGCCAATAAAGGGAAGGATGAGGAAGGGTATGAATTTTGGGGGAAGAGAGGGTGCGTATGAAGGGGTCTCAAAGATTGAGGGTTTTAAGGGTGAGGGTCCTGAAAAGGGGAGGCCTGAAAATGGGTGCTCTCAGTGCCCCATAGCAAGGGGTGACATTGCCTGTGGGGACCCTCAAGCTCTCCTGGAGATCAGGGCATCTTTTCAAAATGGCAGCCTGACCTTTGAGGAGCCAGTCTCACTGGTGGGTACAGCTCCCAGTGTTGAAAACTTGTGTGGGCGGCTTGACTGGGGAGAAACTCCCCAAGGGCCAAATAAATGACTAAGGAATCGGTCTACCAGCCACATCCCATCGGAACCCCTCCCCCGGTGACACCAGCAGTGCCAAGGGCCTGCCCAAAGAACATGCAGCTGGAGGCCTCCAATTCCCTTGGAGACCCCCACGAATGCCATTCCATCTGGTGCCCGTTTGTGGGGACCAGCGCTTGTCCGGGTTCTCTGTGGCGGAGGAGTTGAACCCATAACCTCAGGTACCTCAAGAATCTGCACATTAGTGTGAGGCTAGCTATCTTGCTCTAATATTTGTTAAAAAGTGGTCCCGCCTATTGCGGGCAGGATTCACATCACAACATCTTGCAAGATTGCGTTGAATCTCGCGATGCGTTGCGAACTGTGTAGATCCCAGAAGCGGGGTGTCGTGGCTTTCAACGGCCATGCGGCACCTGTGCCTGATCACATTCTCATATGACATCTGCACACAGACACATTTTCTAGTCAGGAATAATTAGCAAATAGAATCCTCAAGTTCCTTATTCTACAATCTGCATCTTAAAAATCATCATGCCACTTCCACAGTCATACCAGAAAGTAACAGGCTTATCAAGACTCCAGTGACTCACTGACTGTCTGGGAAGTGTGGAAGGCTTGTCTGCTCCGATTATTTTGAGCTAATGTCACTCTCCTCCCTCACAGAAGCCAAGGTTTCATCTGTATGTAACAATTGTCTCTAGGTATTCAACTCCCACTGAAACATACAATCCTTTTAAGTGGCCTGATAGCGTTAATGGTGGGAGGAGGTTTGCTGCTGCTGAGTCGACAACTAAAGGCCACACTCTCAGAATGAGGGGTCAGCCATTTAGGACTGAGATAAGGAGAAATGCCTTCACTCAAATGGTTATGAATTCTAGGACTTGTCTACTCCAGAGTTATAATTGAGCATATTCAAAACAGAATAATTAAGTGATGCGGGAATAATGCAATGTGTAGCTGAGGTAGATCAGCCTGGACTCGAGGGGCCAAATGTGCTACTCCGTCTCTTTTGTCCTCTATGCGCTAATGAAAGAAACTTGCCAAGAAGTCTTGTAGCTAAGATTAGTTTATTATGATGAGCACATTCCCCCAAGGGAAGGAAAGTGCAGGCAATATTTCCTTCTTATGTTACACAGATTAAAATAATACATACGAGAAATATATTTCTTTTTAAAATGCCAATGTTACTAACTCCATTGATGTCTTGCGTTGCTGCTCCTTTTCTGGCCCATGCCAGGAATGCTGTCCAGAAGAATAAACATTTACAATACCATCAAACAAAATTTTGAAGCTAGGTTCTCATAATTATTTTCTTTAATTTATGAACAATACTCTGAAAGTTTTCAATGCTGTCAGTCATCAATGAGATGCAGTGATTTCGCTTCCACAAATAATTGGTTAAAATATTTAACTATCAACCAAAAATAGTAGTGACTGATGACTTTTGAGATTATCTTACATGATCACTCTTCAATTAATTGGAAGGGCCCAGTTACTGATACTTAGGGCGTGATCATCCAGCCTTGTTACACGCGTACTCAAGGTCTGGGGGATCCTCCACAGGGGTGGGCCTCTAAGGGATAGTGGGGGGGCAATCGCTTGCAGCACCACCATGCCAACCCCTGGATCCCAATCCCATTCCGAGGGCAACCCTTGTCCTTGTCCATGTCTGCCACACCGATCACCCATAACCCCCATTGACTGCTGTGGCCTCTGGCTGCGCGGCTGAAGGCGATTGCTAATACGGAATTGGCAATCGTGGTTAAGTGAGCAACAGGCACATGCCAGGTGGATTCCTGTGGGTAGGCGGGCCATGTAGCATGTGAGAATCATTACACAGCATTCCGATCGACCTTGATGCCTGGACACGATTGATGCACTATCAATTACCACAAAGACGAGAGTAGTGGAATAATCAAGGCTTTATTGAGCAAAGATGTTGTGCCTCCTGTAGCTGGAACCAGAATGGCTGCAGCACCGGCGAGCACACACATTTATACACCGCCTACTGGGCGGAGCCAGCAGGCAGGGATTTACCCATGTACCTCTACTATGCGGGCAGTGCCGTAATACATGTAATACAACTGGTGGTGACTACAACATACACCCCCTGTTAAAAAAGAGTCCGGCGGGGGTGGTGGAAAACATTACAAGTTAAGTCTGTCGGGGGCCTTGACCCTCCTCTGCGATCGCCTGGTGGCGATGTGGGGGCCGACTTGGTCACCTGTGACTCCGGGAGCCTGTTGTGCTCGTCTTCATCACTCTTGAGTGGAACCAGTGGGAGGATGGATCCTACTGGGGCGGGAGCTGCGGCGCGGTTCGCTGGAGGGAGGGTGGGTGGCGCAGGGGTCGTGGGTGGGGATCCAGCGGGTGTCAGGTCCCGGAGGGAGACTGTCCTGGCGCCCGTCGGGGTGTGCCACGTAGGCGTACTGCGGGTTCGCATGTAGGAGGTGGACTTTTTCGACCAAGGGGTCTGACCTCTGGGTCCGCACATGCTTCCGAAGGAGGATGGGCCCAGGAACTGTCAGCTATGTTGCAAGCGAGACCCCGGAGATTGACTTCCTGGGGAAGGCAAACACCCGTTCGTGAGGGGTCTCGTTAGTCGCTGTGCAGAGGAGCGAACGGATGGAGTGGAGCACATCGGGAAGGACCTCCTGCCAGCGGGAGATCAGGAGATTTTTAGGCAGCAGGGCCAGCAGGACGGCCTTACAGACCGTCCCGTTCTCCCTCTCCACCTGCCCGTTTCCCCGGGGGTTGTAGCTGGTCGTCATGCTCGAGGCAGTGCCCTTGCTGAGCAGGAACTGACGCAGCTCATTGCTCATAAAAGAGGATCCCCGTTTGCTGTGGATGTAGGTGGGGAAACCGAACAGAGTGAAGATGCTGTGGAAGGCATTAATTACCGTGGCAGAAGTCATATCGGGACAGGGGATGGCGAAAGGGAACCAGGAGTACTCATCAATTACGTTCAGAAGGTACACGTTGCGGTCGGTGGAGGGGAGGGGCCCTTTGAAGTCCATGCTGAGGCGTTCAAAGGGGCAGGAAGCCTTCACCAGGTGCGCTCAATCTGGCCGGTAAAAGTGGGGCTTGCACTCTGCGCAGACCTGGCAGTCTCTGGTGACGGTCCTGACCTCCTCAGTGGATTAGGGCAGGTTGCGGGCCTTGCTGAAATGGAAGAACCGGGTGACCCCCGGATGGCAGAGGTAGAGGTCATAGTGGAGAGCGCGGAGTCGGTCCACTTGTGCGCTGGCACATGTGCCGTGGGTTAGGGCACAGGGGGCTCATTGAGCTTCCCAGGGTGATACAAGATATCATAGTTATAGGTCGACAGCTCGATCCTCCACCTCATGATCTTGTCATTTTTGATCTTGCCCCGCTGTGTATTATTAAACATGAAGGCAACCGACCATTGGTCAGTGAGGAGAGTGAATCTCCTGCTGGCCAGGTAATGCCTCCAATGTCGCACAGCTTCCACAATGGCTTGGGCCTCCTTTTCGTCAGATGAGTGCCGAATTTCGGAGGCATGGAGGGTGCAGGAAAAGAAGGCCACGGGCCTACCCACCTGGTTGAGGGTGGCGGCCAGAGCTACGTCCGATGCATCGCTCTCCACCTGGAAGGGGAGGGACTCGTCGACCGCGTGCATCGTGGCCTTGGCGATGTCTGCCTTGATACGGTTGAAGGCCTGGCGGGCCTCAGTCATCAGGAGAAAAACTGTGGACTGAATGAGTGGGCGGGTCTTGTCCGCATAATTAGGGACCCACTGGGCATAGTAGGAGAAAAACCCCAGGCATCGTTTCAGGACCTTGGGGCAGTGGGGGAGTGGGAATTCCATGAGGGGGCGCATGCGGTCGGGGTCGGGCCCTAGGACTCCATTTTCCACGACATTGCCAAGGATGGCTAAGCGGTTGGTGCGGAACATGCATTTCTCCTTATTGTATGTGAGATTAAGAAGTTTGGCAGTCTGGAGGAATTTTTGGAGGCTTGCGTCGTGGTCCTATTGCTCGTGGCCGCAGATGGTGATGTTATCTAGGTACGGGAAGGTGGCCCGCAGTCCGTACCGGTCAACCATTCAGTCCATCTCTCGCTGGAGGACCGAGACCCCATTAGTGACCCCGAAGGGAACCCTCAGGAAGCGATAGAGGCGGCCATCTGCTTTGAACGCAGTGTATTGGCCGTCCTCTGGGCGGATGGGGAGCTGGTGGTAGGCGGACTTCAGGTCCACTGTGGAAAAGACGCGATACTGCGCAATCTGATTGACCATGTCAGATATGCGTGGGAGGGGGTACGCGTCGAGCTGCATGTACAGATTGATGGTCTAACTGTAGTCAGTGACCATCCTGTGCTTCTCCCCAGTCTTTACTGCTACCACTTCAGCTCTCCAGGGGCTGTTGCTCGCCTCAATGACCTCTTCCCGCAGTAGCCGTTGGACGCAGACCTGATGAAGGTCCTGTCCTGGGCACTGTACCGTCTGCTCCTAGTGGCGACGGGTTTGCAATCCGGGGTGAGGTTCGCAAACAGTGAAGGTGGATCGACCTTAAGGGTCGTGAGGCCGCATACGGTGAGGGGGGGTAGGGGTCCGCCGAATTTTAAGGTTAGGCTTTGGAGATGGCACTGAACGTCCAGGCCAAGTAACAGAGCAGCGCAGAGGTGGGGGAGGATATAGAGCCGGAAGTTGCTGAACTCTACGCCCTGGACGGTGAGGGTCGCGATGCAGTACCCCCGGATTTCCACAGAATGGGATCTGGAGGCCAGAGAGGTTTTCTGGGTGATGGGGTGTACCGGGAGGGAGCAGCGCCTTACCGAAGTGGGGTGGATGAAGCTCTCTGTGCTCCCGGAGTCAAAAAGGCAGGTCATCTCGTGCCCATCGATCTTCACCGTCATCGTCGCGGTCACGAGGTTGCGGCGCCGGGACTGATCCAGGGTGATCGAGACGAGCTGCGGCAGATGCTGGGAGGTCTCGGGCTGGTCAGCGGTGGTGGAGGTAGCGGCAGGCGATGAACGGCCAGACGAGCAGGGGTTCTGAGATGCTGTCCAAAATGGCGCCGAAGATGGAGGCGCCCACGGGGCGCACATGCCGGGTGACATCAAAGATGCAGAGATCCATCGTTTTAAAAATCTTTGCTCAATAAATTGATGCACTATCAATGACCACAAAGACAAGAGTAGTGGAATAATCGAGGCTTTATTGAGCAAAGATGTTGTGGCTCCTGTTGCTGGAACCAGAATGGCTGCAGCACCGGCGAGCACACACATTTATACACCGCCTACTGGGCGGAGCCAGCAGGCAGGAATTTACCCATATGCCTTCTACTATACGGGCAGTGCCATAATACATGTAATACAACTAGTGGTGACTTCCACAACTATGTGGGAGTCAACACCACACACGCAGCAGCCAACATCCGAATGCCCAGGGAATTGGACACAGCTCCCAGGACATGACCACAGCCGGAGGGTGGGTGGGTGCCATGAGGAGGGGGAGTTGCCTGGACAGACAGGCAAAGGGTGCGGGGGTGTTCCGGATTGCGGAAGAAAGCATCATATTCTTTGTGTAAAAAGTTATTTAATGTGCTATGCAAAACCCCATTCCCGATAGTGCCGTCCTCCAACCCCCAACCCCTTTCCCCACCCCCTACATAACCCCTCCCCTCTACCTCAGTGCCCTCAGTGATGCCCTCCTAGCTCTACTACTACATCTACGTGTGTCCCCAGGATGCACATCTGAGGTGGGAGCAGCCAGCTGCTTACCTCGTCCCGTGGCCTTCGATGCCCCTGGCGGGCGTCCTCTGGGTGCTCTGGGGCCGGAGGGCCCTGGCTCACTTGTTGGTGACACATGTACAGCCTTGCGGCCCTGTCTCGTGTGCTGGCTGCGAGACGCGGCCTCATCAGAGGGGTGGAGCTCGCGGGTGTTGGTGGCCACCGTCGCTGCCCCATGGAACGGGCCCGGGTTGGCACGCATGCCCCCTCCTCCCGGTCGGTGCCCATAGGGCCCTGGGGTTCACCTTGGGATGTAGGGACAGCTGGTTCGAGCCCCGCCTACCCCTGCATCACCTGGCTCTGCCAGCTCTGGTGGTTCCCCAGAGTCCGCACCATCGTGTTGACGCCTAAGGTGATGCCCCTCAGTGAGTAGGCCATGCTTTGCAGTCCCCCAGCCATGCCCACATGTGACAGGGACAAGCTCCGCAGCGCCGTGGCCATGCCCATCTGAGAGTGGAATGTATCCCGCAGAACCCCAGCAAGGTTGGCCCGGTACTGGGTGACATTCCCCAGTGAGGCAGACATATTGCCGAGACCGTCAGCCATGTCCGTCACCGACTGCCTGACGCCTTGGACACCTTCAGTCATGGTGCCCACGTCATGCACCAGACTCTCCACTGCGGTCGCCACCCTAGCAATGTTGGCCTCGATGCCACGCATTGCCACCGCCATCTCCTGTGCCCGGAGCTTCTGTGACTCCTCCAAGTGGCTATGGATTTGCTGGAGTGGTGCTGGCATTTCCCTCTGAACCTCCTGGCCGCTCCATATCATCTCCAACAGCTCCAGGTAACTCTGTTCCAGAGGCTCAGCATCAGGCCGGGAGCCAGAGGGTTCCAGGGATCCAGAGACCTCCAACTGCTGTCTTGCCTGGGGGTTCCTGCCTTCACCAGATGTACATCAGCAGCAGTGTGGTGCTCACCAGATTGCATCCCAGAAGCCTAACTAGTAACATTTCCCACTGCTGTGTATGTATCTGCCTGGCTGCTTCCATGGAGCTCTCCTCCGAGGTGTTCCCCTTGGAGTCAGGAGAGGAGGCCGCCCTAACGGGCCGGCACCGCCGGCTGGAGGGCCTGCAGAAGATTGGACATGTGGTCAGTGGGAGGAATGGGTTAGTCAGTAAGGCAATCACTACTCACATTTGACAGGTCCTCCGGTAGGGCCCATGGTTCCTCATCTCTGCGGCATCCGGCAGTCTCCGTGCGGGTGACCGGTCTGTCCTCGGCCACAACGGTCACCTCCAGGGCCTGCTACTCGAAGGAGGTGAGAATTCTGAAGTCCGGCACCCCACCCGTCAGTCTGGGCCCTTTCTCACTGTTTATGGCAGAGCTTTTCCTGGGGGCGGGGGCACAGAGAAGGCATCGTTAGCCACACTCGTGGTTCACAGTTGTGAAGGCGGGTGTGAAGGGAGGGTTGGGGTGGAGGGAGGGTTGAAGGGGGAGGGGGATGGAGGGAAGGTTGCAGATCGCCTGAGGGGATATTACCTTGGGGGGAATGGGGGTTTTGGGATGTTGGGGGCATGGTAGCACAGTGGTTAGCACAGTTGCTTCACCGTTCGAGGGTCCCAGGTTCCATTCCCGGTCACTGTCTGTGCGGAGTCTGCACATTCTCCCCGTTTCTGCGTGAGTTTCCTCCGGGTGCTCCAGTTTCCTCCCACAGTCCAAAGATGTGCAGGTTAGGTGGATTGGCCATGATAAATTGCCCTTAGTGTCCAAAATGTTTAGGTGGGGTTACTGGGTTATGGGGATAGGGTGGAAGCATGGGCTTAGGTTGGGAGCTCTTTCCAAAGGCTGGTGCAGACTAGATGGGCCAAATGGCCTCCTTCTGCACTGTAAATTCTATGATTCTATGATACTCACTCGTGCTGCCCGGTGTAGACCTTCTTCCGACACTGGAGGCCAGTCTTCCTGGTCACAATGCCTGAGCTGCATGCTGCCCCCACCTCGTCCCAGGCAGTTCTCGCTGCCTTGTGGCTCACCTCCAGGACCCTTGGGGAAACAGGACATCCCTCCTGGCCCTCACTGTGTTCAGGAGCCTCCCCAAATCTTGGGACCATTGTTGCCAGCTGGCTGGGTTTGGCTGAGCAATTGCAGCTTAAGTGCTGATCGACGTTGTTAGTGGGGTGGGGAGCGCGCGGTCCCAGCGAATCAGCAGGTGAGCCGGCATTCGGGACGGGAAGCCCGTGAGGTCTTGTTAAGTGGACCAATTAACGTTGATTAGTGTTGCTGGCCTCACTGAGCCGAGCTCGGGGAAACCCGCGGCAATTCTCGCTCGCTACACTACTGGGAAATCTTTCCGGAAGATTACACCCTTAATTACTGTTATTCGTAATGAATCCAGCTCTGGTGAAATACCATCAACCTGAAATGTTAGCTGCAATTTTCACAGTTACTTGGCGATGGTCTGCAGTAAAGCTGGCAAAATGGTACGGGAAGGCAACGTGGAAAATGCCTGACACCTTCCTGCTAACATGCCAGTCGCGGAGAATCTGGCAGTTGGGCCACCCACATGAAGCTCAGTTGAGCCATTTGAGTGGCCATTTGAGATAACCTAACATTTATCCACATTATATTTTATCTGCCATGCATCTGCCCACTCACTCAGCCTATCCAAATCCCGCTGAAGCATCTCTGCTTCCTCATCACAGCTCACCCTCCCATCCAACTTTGTATCGTCTACAAATGTGGAGATAACACATTTAGTTCCATCGTCCAAATCATTAATATATAATGTGAACAGTTGGAGTCCTATCACAGATCCCTGCAGTGTCCCACTAGTACTGCTTGCCTATTGGAAAAAGACCAATTTATTCCAACTCTTTGCTTCCTGTTTATTAACAAGCTTCCAATCCATCTCAAGGGGCTGGTTTAGCACAGTGGGCTAAACAACTGACTTGTAATGCAGAATAATGCCAGCAGCATGGGTTCAATTCCCGTACCGGCCTCCCTGAACAGGCACCGGAATTTGGCGACTAGGGGCTTTTCACAGTAGCTTCATTGAAGCCTACTTGTGACAATAAGCGATTATTATTATTAAGACACTACCTGCAATCCCATGCGTTTTAGTTTGACATAGTAATCTGCGATGTGAGACGTTGTCAAAAGCTTTCTGAAAGTCTAAACAAACCACATCCACCGGTTCTCCCTAGTCAACTCTACTAGTTACATCTTCAAAGAATTCTAGTAGATTTGTCAAGCTTAATTTCCGTTTCATAAATGCATGCTGACTTTGTCTGATTACACCACTGCTTTGCAAGTGCTGCGCTCTGAAATCCTTGATAATGGACTCTAGCAACTACCTTACTACTGACGTTAGGCTCACTGGTATATCATTCCCTGTTTTCTCTCTACCTTTTTGAATAGCAGGGTTATGTAATAATATTAATAACCTTTTATTGCCACAAGTGTGAAGTTACTGTGAAAAGCCCCTCGTCGCCACATTCTGGCGCCTGTTCGGGTAAGCTGAAATGGGAATTGAACCCGCGCTGCTGCCCTTGTTCTGCATCACAAACCAGCTGTCTAGCCCACTGAGCTAAACCAGCTCTAGCTAAACCTACCCTCTGTCTGTAGGAACCATTCCAGAGTCCAAAGAATTTTAATGCGGGTACATCCAGAACTGCTGAGTGTTTCCAGGATTTTCTGTTAATTATATAAGATACAAGTATAAAATATTGGTTCAGCCTCCACTGAAGTATTGTGTCCACATTTTAGGAAGGATATGAGGCATTAGAGCAGGTGCAGAAAAGATTCATGAGAATGGTTCCTGGGATGAGGAACATCATTCACATGGAAAGATTAGAAAATTTGTGACCGTTTTCCTTGGAGAAAAAAAGGTGGAGAGGAAATTTGTTAAAGGAATTCAAAATCATGAGCGGTCTGAAATGAGTCGATAGGCCGAAACTGTTTCATTGGTAGAAAGATTGAGAATTGGAGGGGAAAGATTGAAAGTAATTGACAAAAAAAGCAATGCCGACAAAATGAAGACATTTTTCATGCAGCAAAGTTAGGGGGCGGGATTCTCCGCAATCGGCGCGATGTCCACCGACCGGCGCCAAAAACGGCGCGAATCAGTCCGGCATCGCGCCGCCCCAAAGGTGCGGAATTCTCCACATCTTGAGGGGCCGAGCCCTTACCTTGAGGGGCTAGGCCCGCGCAGGACTGATTTCCACCCCGCCAGCTGGCGGGAAAGGCCTTTGGTGCCCCGCCAGCCGGCGCGGAAATGAATTTGCCGGCCGGCGCATGCGCGGAAGCGTCAGCGGCCCCTCACGGCATCCCCGCGCATGCGCAGTGGAGGGGGTCTCTTTCGCCTCCGCCATAGTGGAGACCATGGCGAAGGCGGAAGGAAAAGAGAGCCCCCACGGCACAGGCCCGCCCGCGGATCGGTGGGCCCCGATCGCGGGCCACGCCACCGTGGGGGCACCCCCCTGGGCCAGATCGCCCCGCGCCCCCCCCAGGAACCCACCCGCGCCGCCTTGTCCCGCCGTTCGAAAGGTGGTTCAATCCACGCCGGCTGGCGTGGGTTGACAGCGGCGGGACTTCGGCCCATCGCGGACCGGAGAATCGCCAGGGGATTTCCGCCGACCGGCGCGGCGCGATTCCCACCCCCGCCGAATCACCGGTGGCGGAGAATTCGCAACACGGCAGGGGCGGGATTCACGCCGGCCCCCGGCGGTTCTCCGACCCGGTGGGGGGTCGGAGAATCGCGCCCAGGGTTTGGAATACACAGAGTGTATTGAGGCTTTCCGAAAGGAATTAGATCATTATCTGAAAAGGGGCTCCAGAGAAAAGGCAGGGAGTTTGCACCAAGTGAATTGCCTCATCAGAGACCCAGCATGGACACAATGGGCTGAACGGCCTCCTTCTGTGCTGCAACCATTCTGTGATTCTCTTATGTCCAGTATCTCCTTGTTGCATTTGTATTCATAACGAATGTGTCACGGTAGCACAGTGGTTAGCACTGTTGCTTCACAGCACCAGGGTCCCAGGTTCGATTCCCAGCTTGGGTCACTGTCTGTGCGGAGTCTGCACGTTCTCCCTGTGTCTGCGTGGGTTTCCTTCGGGGGCTCCGGTTTCCTCCCACAAGTCCCGAAAGATGTGCTGGTAGGTGAATTGGACATTCTGAATTCTCCCTCAGTATACCTGAACGGGTGCCGGAATGTGGCGACTAGGGCTTTTCACAGTGTTGCTAACTTTTGGTTGGCTCTTAATTTGTAATTTGCTCTGTTTTATAAACTTTGCTCTCGAGTCGCCAGATATCTTTATGATACCGCCACGAGGTTCAAGTTCAAGTAATGATCAATAACTCAACACACTAATTAGTAAGATTCAAATCAAAACACATTTATTATACACAGTAAATCACTACTCATGCATAAACTCTACTTTCTAGGCTATTCCTATCACTAAAAGGCCTATATTTAGCTTCGGACTAGCCCACCAGGTCAGGGGAACAAATGGCCTTTCGTTCAGGTCCTGAGTCTGCAGGATTCAAAAGCTGGTATGAACTGGTAGCTAGGAGCGCCTATCTCATAGCGAGCGTTGACTTGAGACTTACTTGGTTGGCGGCAGCGAGGCAGGTCACTGTCAAGGGTTGGTTCAAGTTGCTGAGTGACCCTGCCAAAGAAGGACAATTTGAACTTGGGGGCTTTACTTTATAGTCCCCAGGGGCTTCCCGCCCTTCGGGCCGGACCCCGTACCTGGTTCCAAGTGATTGGACTACTTTCCGATCACTTGGATCGATTTCTCCAATACTGGAGTTGTTCCCTGATCGTTGGGCGGTCCCTAAATGTCCGTTGGCCTCCCTTTGTCTTGGCTCCTGCTGGCGCCGAGGAGTCTGGCTTGGCTTTATTCACCTTAACTGTTGCGATTGTGCCTTGGAATCGCTCATTACTATGCAGATGGCTGCTGGTTTCAGTGCTGACTGGTTCCTTACAGGTTTCAATACACATGATTTCTGTATTTGCTAGTCTTTGCCTGTGTTGGCTGAATTTCCCTTCAGCCTTTGCGGTTCTCCATTTTAAGTCGGGAAGTGGCCTACTCAGGTGGCTACAACAGTAACTTCATTGCAGTGTTAATGTAAGCCTACTTGTGACAAAAAATATTATTTTGTTTTCATGGCTTCTGCATTATGCATTGTCTTCTATGTTAATACAGTTCAAATCCAAAGGCGTGCAGGTTAGACAGATTGGCCACGCAAAACTGCTCTTTACTGTCCAAAGATGTGTACGTTCGGTTAAGGGGTTATTGGGATAGGGTGGACGAATGGGCTTGTGGCGTGCTCTTTCAGAGGGTCGGTGCGCACTTGATGGGCCGAATGGCCTCCTTCTGCATGTAAAGATTTGATGATTCTTTGATGATTTGAAACGGAATAATATAACTAAGTAACAGAAATATCCACAGACATGGGGCGTCATTCTCCGACCCCCCGCCGGGTCGGAGAATGGCCGTTGGCCGCCGTGAATCCCGCCCCCGCCCCCGCCGAAGTCTCCAGTACCGGAGATTGGGCGGGGGCGGGAATCGGGCCGCTCCGGTTGGCGGGACCCCCCGCTGGATTCTCCGGCCCGGATGGGCCGAAGTCCCGCCCAGAAATTGCCTGTCCTGCCGGCGTAAATCAAACCTGGTATTTACCGGCGGGACCAGGCGGCGTGGGCGGGCTCCGGGGTCCTGGGGTGGGGGGCGCGTGGCGATCTGACCCAGGGGGGTGCCCCCACGGTGGCCTGGCCCGCGATCGGGGCCCACCGATCTGCGGGCGGGCCTGTGCCGTGGGGGCACTCTTTCCCTTCCGCCTCCGCTACGGCCTCCACCATGGCGGAGGCGGAAGAGACTCTTCCCACTGCGCATGTGCGGGAAACTGACAGCGGCCGCTGACGCTACCGCGCATGCGCCGGGAAACTGTCAGCGGCCGCTGACGCTCCCGCGCATGCGCCGCATTTCCGCGCCAGCTGGCGGGGCAACAAACGCCATTTCCGCCAGCTGGCGGGGCGGAAATCCCTCCGCCGTCGGCCTAGCCCCTCAATGTTGGGGCTAGGCCGCCAAAGATGCGGAGCATTCCGCACCTTTGGGCCGGCGTGATGCCCGTCTGATTGGCGCCGTGTTTGGCGCCAGTCGGCGGACATCGCGCCGTTGGGGGAGAATTTTGCCCATGTTCTTTACCAGCCTTTAGTCATGATAGAGATGGATGGGATTTGGGAGAATGGACATGTATGTTACTGTTTAACCAGATTAAAAGGTGTAAACTTATGAATTTTTGCTCCTGACAAGGAGATTTGACCAACAGCCACAGTGCTTTGGGTATATAGGCATGTGTTTCCCACAATTTTACATCCATATGAATAAATGATTGTGGGGATGGAAACTCTTTGGCATATGTTGCTTATAGGCGAGGTTCCATAACAGGAGCAATTTGAAAATCAATGAAATTACAGTATCTTGGACAAGGCTGAAGTATTTTTGAACAAAATGTGCATTTCTTCATTTTTGTGATTACAGTGCTCTGATACGCTGTGAAAAATGAGCGCATGTGCCAGTGTTTGATGTAATGATTACATCATGTCACATGGGCCTTCAGTAAATTGCCACTTTTCACGAATGTTTTTTTCTAACATTTAATGCTGAATGCATCTATAACTTGATTTGTAATTTCCTGCAAAATTATCAGTGAATAATAACTAGATAAGATCATCTTTTAAAAAAACATTCTTTGATGGCGAGCTGCTGTATTTCTATTGTTTTTTTATGTCTCCACCAATTTAACAATAATTTATCAAAGGCTCATACAAATGCTGGTGCTTGAAATAAAATTTGAGTGGTTTTTTTTGTAAGTAGTGCAGATATATTGCTGTTGCCGATCTATGCAGCTGTGTGTGGGTGTGCATAAATAATAACTCTGATGCTAGCACTGGTGCTTTGTGTAAGATGCAAAAAAGCTCCATTGCTACATTAATATTTATGTGAATTCTTTAAACATAGCCTTATACCATCAGTCAATCCCACATAGCATTATAATTATGGTGAAATTTAAAAAGAGAACTCCCCAAGCCATTTTAGTCTGTGTGATATCGATGAGCTGGACTTGTAAATTCAAGGGGCTTTACCGCAAAATCGCGAATCCATGAATATTGCAAGGCACACACCTTGAATGTCACCTTCTGTGGAGAACAACTATGGCATGACCCGGCTCACACGCATCTTGGAGCGACCCTTGACTGCTCACTAACTTGCCATTACCACCTCCGACGAACTTTCAGAAAGACCAAGACATGAGTGAACATCATTCACAAGTTCTCCAGCGCAAGCTGGGGTGCAAACACCTTAACTCTTCACACTTCATACTTCTGCCAGAGCTCTGGTCAACTCAACAGCTGTGTACTGTGCACCTGTCTGGGCCTCAAGTCATTGCACCAAACTCATTGGAACACAAACTTACTCACGAATGAGGTTAATCTCTGGAATTCTGGGATCAATTCGACTTCAGTGGTTACCAATCCGATCAAATATCACCCCTCCCTCCATTCGACGGGACACAGCAACACGCAGAGAAGCAACTCGTACCAGCAGCAACATTTATTTATCGGGGTGGGGGGAGGGTGGTGCATGCTGGAGTCAGGCCAGCTGAGCCAGGAAAAAGTTCAGATGGAGTCGCAGGTGCTGCTGGGTGCTGAGGCGGACTATTTAAATGGCCAGCCTCAGTGTTATGGGATTTTATGCCAGTTAAAACCAAAATGAATCCCTACATCCTTCCCTTCACACACACCCACGCACTCCCCATGCCTATCTCTGCCCCCTGCCATCAACGTTGGCCCCTCATGCCCCTATGCCAAGCTATACCCCTCCACCCACCCCACTGGCTTTTTATGCCCCCATATCAATGAGCATGAAAGCGCCACAGCTTGGCCTGGGGTCATGAAAGACCATGGGAGGTGGATGGAGGGGTATAGCTTGGCATAAGGGAAATTAAGTACCATAGGGTTTGTTTGAGGGAGGGCACAGCTTGGCTTGGTGGCTTGAGGACCCATAGGAGAATTTGGTGGCATACATTGACATGGGTGGGGGGGTGGCATGAGTATATTTTGTACTGACCAGATGAAAGGCTCCTTCATACAAACTATGGCTCACAACAACTCTGAGGCACAATGAACCAGGGAATAATCCATCTCTGTCTCCTCCAGAGGTCCCCAGAATCACAGATGTTAGTCTTCAGCCAATTTTATTCGTCCCACATGATATCAAGAAATGGCCAAAGGCATTTGATACTGTAAAGGCTATGGGCCCTGACAATATTCCAGCAATAGCACTGAAGACTTGTGCTAAAGAACTTGTCGTGTCCCTAGCCAAGCTGTTCCAGTGCGGCTATAACTCTGGCATTTACCCAGAGTTGTGAAAAAATGCCCAGGTGTGTCCTGTGAACAAGAAGCAGGATAAATCCAACCATTTTAATTGTCACCCCATAAGTCTACTCTCCATCATGAGTAAAGTGATGGAAGGGGTCATCAACAGTGCTATGAAGAGAAACTTATTTAGCAATAACCTGCTCACTGACGCTCAGTTTGAATTCTGCCAGAGTCACTCAGCTTCTGACCTCATTACAGCCTTGGTTCAAACATGGACAAAAGAGCTGAATTCTAGAAGTAAGGTGAGAGTGACTGTCCTTGATATCAAGGCATCATTTGACTGAATATTGTGGTGTTGGGCGTTCTGACACACAGATGAGCCAACACGGTTGTATATGGTACAACGCTATTTTATTTAAACTTTCTATGTACAGTTTTGTCTTGATACTCTGCACGTGGGGATTCCCTGTTTGTGATCTTGTAACAGGTCTTGTCCGTGTCTTTGTCCCCAAGCCTACTGTCCACTAGGTGTTGTGCTCGTGCTTTTATGTGGTTGGTGTCCTTGTGTGTGATTGGTTGTGGTGTTGTGTGCTCTGATTTGTCTGTTGGTGTGTCCATCATGATGTGTGTGTTTGAATATCATGACATCCCCCTTTATACAAAGATATGTGCCTACGTGGTAATAAATATGATCGCGTCGTGAGTGCATCTAAGAGTGTGTGTATGTTGTGTACAGCATGTGCATATGACGTAACTATTTACATGGGGCGATGTCGGGTGCGTCACATGAACAAGGTTGTACCATAACAGAACATGAATGCGAACGAGAAAAAAAACTTGAACAGTGGTCCAGTCAGACGATATCTGGAATGATAAACAACAACAGGTTATCATATAAAATTGTGTAACTTGTTAGACATATGAACGGTGTTATAAGTCCAATCTAATGGGCTTGCGACGAGTTCGGGTTGACCGTCAGGGTGGCACACCACTCATCGGCTGGATTGATGGCATTGACCTTGTTGACATCGATGACGGAAACACGGAAGGCATCCTGGTCATCTGCATCACTTAACTGGAAGTCTTGATGCGTGGGCTGGACGGTCCTGACTTGTCTGCGAGATTGTCGGGGATGTGCAGGATCCATGGGTTGAGCCGAACGACAGTGGGCAGCATAGTGGCCCATCTTGCCACATCTGAGGCACTGTCGGTTTTTAGCAGGACATTGCCCTTTTAAGTGTACAGCTCCACAATTGCCGCACGTCATGGCGTCACGGCGTTCGTTGCGCCACTGCGCATGCGCAGTGCGATCTTGCGGTGGGCGCGCCTGCGCAGTGCGTCCCTCGATGTGGCCGTTATTTTTGCCGCGCACCAGCGCGGGAGACCGCGAAAAGCGCGGGAAGCGGCCGCTGTCGTCCGGGCCGTGGGTCGGGAAGTAATCGACGGCCTGGATGCGTTCGGCGTCGTGGCCGGCCTGGCTTGCCGATTCGACGGCTGGGGACCCCCTCTGTGCCAACTCGGACGCCTGAAATCGGGCAAAACGGCAGGTTGCATTCTCGTGGAGGACACAGGCTTCCACAGCAGACGCTAAGGTGAGGCTTTTTATTTTAAGAAGCTGCTGGCGTAGGCCACTAGAGGCAACGCCAAAAACAATCTGGTCCCTGATCATGGACGCTGTGGTGCTGCCGTAACCGCAGGACTGCGCTAGAATTCGGAGGTGCGTCAAAAAGGGTTGAAAAAGCTCCTCCTTACCTTGCAGGCGTTGCTGAAAGAGGTATCTTTCAAAACTTTCATTCACTTCAACCTTAAAGTGCTGGTCCAGTTTGAGGATGACCATGTCATATTTGGATTGGTTTTCGCCTTCTTCGAACACCAGTGAGTTGAAGACGTCGAGGGCGTGCTGACCTGCGTAGAAGAGGAGCATTGCAATCTTCGTTTCATCCGAGGCACTCTGTTTTTTGTTGGCTCGGATGTACAGGTCAAATCGCTGCCTGAAGAGCTTCCAATTGGTACCTAGGTTCCCCGCGACTTGCAACGGCTGCGGTTTGTCGGTGCGGTCCATGTCCAGAATGGCAGGTTAGTTGGCAGGTATCGATCCACTCCTGTACCATGTGGTGTTGGGCGTTCTGACACACAGATGAGCCAACACGGTTGTATATGGTACAACGCTATTTTATTTAAACTTTCTATGTACAGTTTTGTCTTGATACTCTGCACGTGGGGATTCCCTGTTTGTGATCTTGTAACAGGTCTTGTCCGTGTCTTTGTCCCCAGACCTACTGTCCACTAGGTGTCGTGCTCGTGCTTTTATGTGGTTGGTGTCCTTGTGTGTGATTGGTTGTGGTGTTGTGTGCTCTGATTTGTCTGTTGGTGTGTCCATCATGATGTGTGTGTTTGAATATCATGACAAATATGTTATTGAGGAGCCCAAGCAAAACAGAAGTCAATGGGAATTGGGGGAAAGCCCTCCATTGGTAGGAGTCATACCAGGCAGAAAGGAAGATGGTTATGGTGATTGGAGGTCAATCATCTCAGTTTCAGTACATCACAGCAGGAGTTCCTCAGGGTAGTGTCCTAGGCCCAGTCATCTTCAGATGCTTTATCAATGGATTTTCTTCCATAATAAGGTCTGATGACTACACAATGTTCAACACCATTCCCAACACCTCAGATACTATAACAGTCTATGTCCAAATGCAGCAAGACCTGGATAATATCTAGGCTTAAGCTGACAAGTGGCAAGTAATAACCATCTTCCTGAAGAATATAACGATCGCCCCATGACATTACCATCGCTGAATGTCCTACCATCAACATCCTGGGGGTCACCACTGACCAGAAACTAAAGTGGACTAATCATATAAATATTGTGGTTACAAGAGCAGGTCAGGGGCTAGCAATCTTGTGGCGACCACCTCACCTCCCATCTCCCCAAAGCCAGTCCACCATCTACAAAGCACAAGTCAGGAATGTGATGGAATACTCTCCTGTTGCATGGATAAGTCCAGCTCCACAGCACTGAATAAACTCAACACCATCCAGGACAAACCAGCCAGATTCATTGGCACCCCATCCATAAGCATTCACTCCCATTACCTCCACTGCACAGTAGCAGCAGTGTGTACCATCTACAAGATGTACTGCAGCAACTCATCAAGGCTCCTTAGGGAGCACCTTCCAAACGTATGGACACCACCATCTAGAAGGCAACGTTAACAGATGCATGGGAATACCACCACATGGAGGCTCCCCTCGAAGTCACTCACCATCCTGATTTGGAAATATATCACGATTCTTTCATGGTTGCTGTTTCAAAGTCCAGGAAACCCCTCCTTAACAGCACTGTGGGTGTAACTACATGTCTATCTCTGCAATGTAGTCGACCAAGTGCCGGGTGCAGAACTTGAACCAACCTGCGCCCTTAAAAGGCACTCCCAAAAATCAGAAACCCTGGGTTGAGGCCTGGAATCCCCAAATCTGGCCGCGGCTGCCATTGTTAAAGGGCTCCTTAGTCCTCCCGACTCGGTGAAAATTCAGCTCACTGTTTCTGACCCAACATCTCAACAACCAGGCTTCAGTCTCCTGTAGCATGTGGGTAACCCTTAATATAATACAGACTGGACATAGTGGATATGGTCACTTGATGTATAAGTGGCATTTCAAAACCTCACCTGGCCATGACTGCGGAAACGCTGTCCAAACTGTGGAGCACATAATTACCTCTTGCCTCCACCTCAAATTTTGTGGGCGACGTCCTTGGTTACACTTGCTCTCCAGCAGGACATTGGGCTGATTAGGGAAATTGACAACAAAACTGCGATGACAACTTCTGCTCCTAAAGCCATACAAAAGAAAACAGAGTACTAAAAAATGGTTTCTGCGTCGTAACAACACAAATATGAAAGTTTAACTCTGGAATCAGTCCCCCACAATATACTGCATAGTCTTCAGAACTCAAGGAGTATAACTTCAATGTGCTGTCAAATCAACATTATAAAGTGCCCATGACTCCTTGGAGGCTTCATAAACTTGGGCATAGTTTTAAAAATATTATTAGTTTCCAGACAATCATAGAATTTACAGTGAAGGAAGAGGCCATTCGGCCCATCGAGTCTGCACCGGCCCTTGGAAATGGCACCCTACTTAAACCCACTCCTCCACTCTATCCCCGTAACCCTATCTAACCTTTTGTACACTAAGGGGCAATTTATGATGGCCAATCCAACTTACCTGCACATCTTTGGACTGTGGCAACCGGAGCATCCGGAGGAAACTCACGCAGACACGGGGAGAAAGTGCAAACTCCAGACAGTCACCCAAGGCTGGAACTGAACCTGGGACCCTGGAGCTGTGAGGCAGCAGTGCTATCCTCTGTGCCACCGTGCCGCCCCATGCTTTCATGGTCATCATTAGACTTAATTCCAGATATTTGTTTCACCCTCTGCCATGGTGGGATTCGAACCCAGGAACTCAGAACATTACCCTGGGTCTCTGGATTACTGATGCAGTGACAATAACACTACCGCCGCCACCTCCCCTTGACAAAATGGTTAAAAAGTACCATTAACTATTGAAACAACACAGTTTATAATCTTTCTAATTTATTCTGTGTAATTTAAAAAAAGTAAATTTGTTTCAATTTGTCTCTGGGACGTTTATGTGAAGATTTGATTATCTAAGACATCATTTGTATCAGCAACCAGTTTATTTATTTACATATATATATATAATGAATAGCTTATTCTATGTTGATTCAGTGCATATTGAGTACACAAAGTTTGGTCCATTGTTTTTGTGTCTGTGGGGCCACTGAACATTGCTATTCTGTTTCAATTCCTTTTTGTGATGGCTACCTCATTCTTCTCCTCTGCTTGGTGGTTGAGAACTGGTACGGGGATACGCCAGTAATTTCCTGAAATATCAATGCCTGGATTACAATTTCCTGGACCATTCATGGATGGCTTGATGGAGACAATATTCACAGAACGAAAATACTAACAGCTTATGTTTACATCTCCGCATTGACATCGCAAAATTGCCCAAAGTGGAGAGTTAGACCAGAGCAGGAATAGGACAGGATTAGGAAAGTTGGCTAAAATAACTATTGTCGTAGGTTTCAAAGAGGAGCATGAAGCAGAGAGATGAGCAGAGTGATGGGATTTAGGGTTAACAGCATGATTAAGGTTGACGAGTTTGTGAAATTTGTGTTGGATAGGCCGCAGATGATGGATGCCTCGCTAATATTTTGTTTATGTCTTGTGGAGCTCTGGAGTCTGATCAGGAGATTGTTTGAGAAAGGATGGTACGTGAGTTTCAGCAGCAGTATGAATCTGGAAACACAGAAATGGACAGTGTCGCAGAGATAGAAGTTGGCAATGGATTGAATGTAGCTATAATAACGGGGCAAGTAAGAATGCAACCATAGGGGAACAGTTACACAGAATTGGGCCACAGAGGAGAGATGGTGCATAAGGATGGTGTAAAAGACCTTGGCAAGGATGAGGCTGCATCGAAAAGTTATCAACTTTTTGGAGGTTTTCTGATCTCTGTTTTCCAATGTCTGTAATGGAGAGGCTCAAAGTGGATTCACTGAGTGTCAGCTGTCATGCTATTGCCCATGAAAACAGTCATTCAAAAGTTGCTGACATGTGCTATTAGATTTCTGACCTTGTTTTGAAACAGCCTGCTTGTTATACTTCCAGCATTTCACTATGAGATTTTATTTCCTGCTTTAACTGTAGATAAACGATCACATAGAAATGCACGGACTAGTCATGGATAGTCAGCATGGATTTGTTAAAGTAAGGTCTTTCCTTACAAATTTGATCTAATTCTTTAAGGATGTGACAAGAAGGGTTGATGAAGGTAGTGCACATGGATTACATGGATTTTAGCAAGGCAAAGAATACAATCTCCAAGTCCCATATGGCAGATTGGTCATGAGATACAGGACAATATGGCAAACTAGATAAAAAGTTGGCTTTGTAACAGGAAAAAAAGGGTAATGGTCAATGAATGAAAAAATGAAATGAAAATCGCTTATTGTCACAAGTAGGCTTCAAATGAAGTTACTGTGAAAAGCCCCTAGTCGCCACATTCCGGCGCCTGTTCGGGGAGGCTGTTACGGGCTGTTATGGCTGCCCTTTCAATTGGAAAGTTGTTTCAAGTGGTGTTCCACAGGGCTCAGTGTTGGGACCCTTACTGCTTGTGTTATATATTAACAATTTAAGCATGAACGTGAGGAGCACGATTGGGAAATCCGCAGATAACACAAAGATTGGCTGAGTGGTGCACAGTGTAGAGGATAACTATAATCTCCAGAATGATATAGATGGGTTGGTGGAGTGGGCAGTAAAGTGGCAGATGGAATTTAACACCAAGAAGTGTGAGGTCATGCATTTAGGGAGGTCAAGTAGTTGTAGGGAATACACAATAAATGGTAACATACTAAGAGCAGTAGATGAAGTGATGATCCTGGTGTACAAATACAGAGGTCCCTAAAGGCAGCAGTTCAAGTAGACAAGGTTGTGAAGAAAGCATATGGAATGCTCTCCTTCATTGGCAGGGGTATAGAATTTAGAAGTAAGGATATAATGTTAGACTTATATAAAACATTGGTGAGGCTACAACTGGAATAGTGTGTGCAGTTCTGGTCGCCACATAATAATAATAATCGTTTATTGTCACAGGTAAGCTTCAATGAAGTTACTGTGAATAGCCCCTAGTCGCCACATTCCGGCGCCTGTTCAGGGAGGCCGGTACAGGAATTGAACCCGTGCTGCTGCCTTGTTCTGCTTTACAAGCCTGATGTTTAGCCCACTGTGCTAAACCAGCCCCTACAGGAAGGGCGTTATTGCTCTGGAGAGAGTGCACAGGAGGTTTATAAGAAAGTTGCCAGGGCTAGAAAAGTTTAGCTATGAGGAGAGATTGGATAGGTTGGGGTTATTTTCCTTGGAACAAAGAAGGCTGAAGGGTGACTTAATTGAGGAGTACAAATGTGGTAATACCAGGTATTGCGGTACCTGAGAGGTGGATGACCATTGGCTAGACCCAGGAGTCTACCATTGGCTGATGTACATAGCTCCGCCCTGAGAGGAGGAGTATAAGAACCGATGCCGTCACAGCAGCCTTCACTTTCTGTATCGAAGCTGCTGGGGAACAGTTCTAGCAGATTAAAGCCTATTAGTTATGACTCACCTTGTCTCGAGAGTAATTGATTGCACATCAACAAAATTATGAGGGGAAGAGATAGGGTGGACAGGATAAAATTGGATTTGTTTATTGTCACGTGTACCAAGGTACAGTGAAAGGTATTGTTCTGTGTACAGTCCAGACAGATCACTCCATATATGAAAATAAAAACATAGGTCAAACATAAATATATAATGTAAATATGTTCATAAGATTTTGGAGCAGAATTAGGCCATTCGGCCCACTCTATTATGGCTTATATGTTCCTCATCTGCTACCTACAATGTTACAGACCAAGAGCTGGATTGCAAAATCAGCCAGAGCATCTCCTCCTAGAACACATGACCTAGGAACAGGAGTAGGCAATTTAGCCTCCCAAGCCTAAACACCCTCAATGTGATCATGGCCTGAACTCCACTCTCCTGCCCGTTCTCCATAAGCCTTCAACCCATTACCAATTAAAAATCTGTCTAACTCCTCCTTAAATTTACTCACTGTCCCAGCATCCACTGCATTCTGGGGTAGCAAATTCCACAGATTCACAATCCTTTGAGAGCATTAGTTTCTCCTCAATCTGTTTTAAATTTGCTACCTCTTATTCTAAGATTATGACCTCACGTTCTAGAATGCGTCACTAGAGGAAGCATCTGTTCCATGTCTACTTTATCCATACCTTTTAGCATCTTGTATACCTCAATTAGATCTCCACTCATTCAGCTAAACTCTAGAGTATAGGCCTAAACCGTTCAATCTCTCCTCATACGACAAATCCCTCATCTTTGAAATCAATCCAGTGAACCTCCTCTGAACTGCCTCCAATGCCACTACATCTTTCCTCAAATAAGGGCAGTTTTACAGGTGCGGTTTTACCAATGCCTTGCATAGTTGCTTACTTTATACTCAATTCCTTTAGCTATAAATGCCAACATTCCATTTGCTTTCCTTATTATCTTCAGCACCTACATGCTCATTATCTGTGACTCATGCACGAGGACACCAAATCCCTCTGCCTCGGAGCGCCTGAAGTCTCTCTCCATTTAGATAATAAGTTGCCTTTCCATTTTTTCGACCAAAACACATGGGGCGGGATTCTCCCCTACCCGGCGGGGCGGTGGGGTCCCAGCGCCGAGGAGTGGCGCGAACCACTCCGGCATCGGGCCACCCCAAAGGTGTGGAATCCTCTGCCCCTTCAGGGGCTAGGCCTACCCCGGAGTGGTTGCGCCACGCCGGCCAGCGGGGAAGGGGCTTGGCATCACGCCAACCGGCGCCGAAGGGCCTCCACCAGCCGGCGTGAGTTGCCGCATGCGTGGGAGCGCCAGCATGTGCTGGCGTCAACCCCGCACATGTGCAGAGGGCTTTGTTTCCACACCGGCAATGACAGACCGCTACAGCCGCCTGTGCGGAAGAATAGAGTGCCCCCACGGCACAGGCCCGCCCGCGGATCGGTGGGCTCCGATCGTGGGCCAAGCCACCGTGGGGGCACCTCCCGGGGTTAGATCCCCCTGTGCCCTCCCCAAGAACCCCGGAGGCCGCCCGCGTCCAGGTCCCGCCGGTAAGGATGTACTCCAATTTACGCCGGCAGGACTGGCAAAAAACGAGCGGCCACTCGGCCCATCACGGGCCGGGGAATCGCCGGGGGGATAGCTGCCAGCGGCCGCAAACCAGCATGGCGCGGCGCGATTCCATCCCCTGCAAATCCCCGCCGCCGGAGAATCCGGCAGCCAGCAGGGGTGGGATTCACGCCGACCCCCGGCGATTCTCCGACCCGGCATGGGGTCGGAAAATCCCGCCCATGATCTCACACTTATCCACGTTATGCTCCATCTGCCACATTTTGGTCCACTCTCCCTAACCTATCCACATCCATTTGTAAGGTTCTTATTTCCTCACTGCAACTTACTGTCCCACCAATTTTGTGTCATCTGCAAACTTGGCTATAGAAGCTTCTATCCCTGTATCCAAGTCGTTAATACATAATGTAAATAGCTGGTGCCCAAGGACTGAACCCTGTGGCACCCCACTAGTTACATCTTGCCACCTATAAAAAGACCTATTTATCCCGACTCTCTGTCTCATGTTCATCAACCAGTCTTATATCCAAGCTAATAAGTCACCCCTAATGCCATGTGATCTCACCTTGTGAATTAACCACAAGTCCAGATATACTACATCTACAGGATCCCCATTATCCACTTTGCTTGTTACATCTTCGAAGAACTCAAGCAAATTAGTCAAACATGATTTGCCCTTCATAATACCATGCTGACTCTGATGGATCGCGCTTTGGCTTTCCAAATGTCCTGATATTACGTCCTTAATTATTGATTCTAACAATTTTCCAACAACAGATGTTGAACTAACTGGTCTGTAATTTCCCATATTTTGCCTCCCTCCCTTTTTGAATAAGGGTGTTAACGTTAGCATTTTTCCAATCCATTGGAACCTTTCCTCTGTCCATGGAATTTTGGAATATCATAACCAATGGATCCACTATCTCTGCTGCCACTTCCTTTAACACCCTAGATGCATAGACACAGACATCAGGTGAAGCATATAGCAGTGCAGTACTACTCAGTAGAGAAGATGTGTGAAGTGATCAGATCAGTCCATAAGAGGGTCGTTTTGGAGTCTGTTAACAGCGGGGATGAAACGGTTTTTGAATCTGTTCTTGTGTGTTCCCAGACTTTTGTATCTCCTGTCCGATAGAAGATGTTGGAAGAGTGAATAAGCCAGGTGGGAGGGGGTCTTTGATTATGCTGCCCACTTTCTGAAGGCAGAGGGAGGTGCAAACAGAGTCAATGGATGGGAAGCGAGTCCGCGAGATGGATTGGACTGTGTTCACGACTCTCTATAAGGTTCACTTTCAGGAAGGCGATCTGACTTCGGAAGCTATGATGTTGGTTTGCGTGTGTCCGAGGCTGCTGGGGCAGTTGACATTGGTTTGATGATTTCCTGCTCGAACTGAGCATAGAATGCATTGAGTTCTTCGGGGAGGGGTGCGCTGCTGCCAGAGATACTGTTCAGTTTCCCTTTGTAGCTTGTAAAGTTGCTTAAGCTTAGCCACAACCGACGAGAGTCCGTGACGTTCGTCTGTGACTCTATCTTGGTCTGCTATTGTCTCTTGGCATCCCTAATGACTTTGCAGAGGTCGTACCTGGATTTCTTGTATAGGTCAGGGTTGCCTGACTTGCACCTTAACTGCTCTAAGTTACAGGGCTATGGACCGGGTGCAGGAAGGTGGGATTAGAAAGGGCACCTGGGTGTCCTCAGGCTGGCATGGACACGATGGGCCGAATGGCCGCTCTGTGCTCCAACTTTTCTACGATTCTTTGAAAAAAATTGGAGCAAGCAGTTTGAGCAATATTGGCAGAAGTAGGAGCTAATGCTTTCACTATTCCGTACAATGCAGTGATTAGTGTACAATTTGAAAAAGCTTCAGTTCATGGTAAACTCAGTTTGCTTACGGAAACTGCCATCCAGCTGAGGGTAATCTTGAACTCCCGTGCCTGGGTAGTAATGTGACAGAACAGGTTGCCTGTTTGTTAATAAACCCACCGATTTTAGTAGGATTAAAATTGGAAATGTTCTACAGTGGATGGAGAATCTGCTCTGCCACATAACTAACCAGACAGTGAAGTTGAAATATACCATCCAAACCCCGGGGGTGATGGGGAAAACCTTGAGCTTTAACACACAGTTCTTTATTCATGTTTGAATGCAAATGCGCAGAGATCCATCTTGGCACTTTGAATTTGACTTGGAGCCAGAATTTGACGTGGAGCCAAGCACAATGAATCAGGTCCAGTCAGTTATGAAAATGCATCCCAAGTCTTGTCAGCATATCGGTTAAACCAAAGTGATTGTTAATGTCCAACAAGATGTGTCTGCTCCCGAGGATTCTTCCATTTTGATGACGGCGGGTTGACCAAATAGCTTCAGATAATAAACGCCCCCGGGATTCTGTTGAGCAAACACTCTGATCACTTGTAGGTAATGAGATCATCATTAGCATGTTGATAAATAGTGACATTCATTTATTGCTATTTGATGCAATATGTATGGTGCTGGTATGGATTCTTAAAGTCACTGTCATTCGGTCCGATAAAAAGCCCATTTTTCAGCACCAGTAGTAAAGCAGCACAAAAGATTCAAAACTACCTCTGCAAGTCAAATGTTCCGCTTCGACACGCACTGGACATGACAAATGCACCAAAGCTGATTCATTGGTTCATTGCAGTGATACTGCAATTGTCATTAATGGATTTTGCTATCGAAGTAGATAAATTGTTTGACACAGCTGATAGTGTTATTTCCAACTTGCAGGCAAGTTGCCAATGGAAACATATTGCATTTATCCTGAACCGATTAATTCTCATTCCAAAATGTGTTGCTTTCTACAGATAAGCAACTGAAGATTAAACACAGAGATCTGGGCAGTACTGACAGTTACAGTATAAAAATTGCATGCCATAGCAATTTCTTTTTAAAGTATTTGTTGACATAGGCTACGTTTGTTTTTCCATATTGACCCTGTCAAAACCTGATGATAGCTCTTCCCTGTTGTATTTTCAATAGGATTTTCCAATTAATTAGACAGCATTTGCTCTGTAGTTCCATGCTTGAGCCACTGGGTGGCAAACAGCCCTGTCAACTTCAACTAACTTTATTCACCCTCCATTTTTAATCTTAATACTGTATTCCTTAATTTCCAAAATAACAGTTCACTCAAAATAAAAATCCCCGAATTTGCATGGTTATCAATGATAAAGGTAGATGTATCTACAGAATTGGAGTCCGGTAGTGATAGTGTAAGATCTCTGTCCGATAGCCCGGGAATTATGTTGACAACTGCATGGTAAAATTGAACACCTTTATTAAATAAATAATACTCTGAAGAATTTTAATACTCAACATATAAAACAGTTAAAACCTTATTTTTAATTTGTTGTGTAAAACTTCAGGCAGGCAGCCTGACTTGGCTGTAGGCTGCTTAGGAAAGACCTTGACCAAAAGTTTCTTCTTGAGTGCTGTTGGAGCTGCACTCATCCAGAGAAGTAGAGAGTATTCCAATACACTCCTGACTTGTGCCTGGAAGATGGTGGACAGGTTTTCTGGAGTAAGGAGGTGAGTCACTCTCTGCAGAATTCCCAGATTGTGTAGTCACAGTATTTATATGGCTGGTCCAGTTTAGTTTCTGGTCAATGGCAACATTCAGGATGTTGATTGTGGGGCATTCAGTGATAGTAATACCATTGACTGTCAAGGAAAGATGGTCATTGCCTGGAATTTGTGATGCAAATGTTACTTGCCACTTATTAGCCCACGCCTGAATGTTATCCACACCCTACTGCATTTGGGCATGGACTGCTTCAGTATTTATGGAGTCATGAATGGTGCTGAACATTGAACAATATCGGCAAACATCACTAATTGTGACCTTATGATGGAAGGAAGATCATTGATGAAGCAACTGAAAATGGTTGGGCCTGGGACATTCACCTGTGGAACTCTTGCAGCAATGTCCCGGGATGAATGGCCTCCAACAAATTTAATATTCCATTGTGTTAGATATGTGGAGAGTTTTTCCACAAATTCCCATTGATTTCCATTTTGCTAGGGTTACTGAACACCATTACTCAGTCAAACGAGGCGTCAAATTCTACCTATTTATTCATGCATTTCCTTCACAGTCAAGGGTGTTGGTAAGACCACATTTAGAGTGCAGTGTATAGTTTTGATCTCTTTACTTAACAAAAGACATAATTGTATGAGAAGCAGTTCATAGAAGGTTCACGCGACTGATACCTGGGATGGGAGATAATCTTATGAGGAAAAGTTGGACAGGCTGGGCTTGTATCCATTGGAGTTTAGAAGATTGAGAAGTGATCTTATTGAAACATAAGATTTTGTGAGGAATTGACTGGGTAAATGCTGAAAGGATGTTTCCCCTTGTCGAAGATACTAGAACGAGAGGGACATGGTTTTAAAATGAAGGGTCTCCCTAGATGGAGATGATAAGAATTTTTTTCTCTTAGAGGGTTGTGAATTTTCTGACTTCTCTTCTCCAGAGAGCGATGAAGGCAGGGTCTTTGAATCTCTTTAAAGCAGAGGTAGGTAGATTCTTGACTAACAATGGAGTCAAAGGTTATCAGGGGTAGGCAGAATGTGGTGTTGAATCCTCAATCAGATCAGCCATGATCTTAACCCACGTACTCCCCGCATTGGAGATCTCTACTGCCTCCCGAAAATACATAAGGCCAACACACCAGGCCGCCCTATCGTTTCAGGCAATGGGACCCTGTGTGAGAACCTCTCTGGCTACATCGAGGGCATCTTGAAACCCATCGTACAAGGTACACCCAGCTTCTGTCGCGACACGACGGACTTCCTACAGAAACTCGGCACCCATGAACCAGTTGAACCAGGTGCATTCCTCGTCACAATGGACGTCTCGGCACTCTACACCAGCATCCCCCATGACGACGGCATTGCTGCAACAGCCTCAGTACTCAACACCGACAACTGCCAATCTCCAGACGCAATTCTGCAACTCATCCGCTTCATTCTGGATCACAACGTCTTCACCTTCGACAACAAGTTCTTCATCCAGACGCACGGAACAGCCATGGGGACCAAATTCGCACCCCAATACGCCAACATCTTCATGCACAAGTTTGAACAGGACCTACTCACCGCACAGGAACTTCAACCGATGTTATACACCAGATACATCGATGACATTTTTTTCCTTTGGACCCACGGCGAAGAATCACTGAAACGACTACACGATGACATTAATAAGTTCCATCCAACCATCAGACTCACCATGGACTACTCTCCAAAATCAGTTGCATTCTTGGACACACTCGTCTCCATCAAGGACGGTCACCTCAGCTCTTCGCTTTACCGCAAACCCACGGATAACCTCATGATGCTCCACTTCTCCAGCTTCCACCCTAAACACATTAAAGAAGCCATCCCCTATGGACAAGCGCTCCGTATACACAGGATCTGCTCAGATGAGGAGGAGCGTAACAGACATCTACAGACGTTGAAAGATGCCCTCGTACGAACGGGATATGGCACTCGACTTATCGATCGACAGTTCCAACGCGCCACAGCGAAAAACCGGACCGACCTCCTCAGAAGACAAACATGGGACACAACTGACAGAATACCCTTCGTCGTCCAGTACTTCCCCGGAGTGGAGAAACTACGTCATCTTCTTCACAGCCTTCAACACGTCATTGATGACGATGAACATCTTGCCAAGGTCATCCCCACACCCCCACTACTTGCCTTCAAACAACCGCGCAACCTCAAACGAACCATTGTTTGCAGCAAACTACCCAGTCTTCAGAACAGTGACCACGACACCACACAACCCTGTCATGGCAATCTCTGCAAGACGTGCCAGATCATCGACATGGATACCACTATTACACGTGAGAACACCACCCACCAGGTACGCGGTACATACTCGTGCGACTCGGCCAACGTTGTCTACCTCATACGCTGCAGGAAAGGATGTCCCGAAGCGTGGTACATTGGCGAGACCATGCAGACGCTGCGACAACGAATGAACGGACATCGCGCAACAATCACCAGGCAGGAATGTTCCCTTCCAGTCGGGGAACACTTCAGCAGTCAAGGGCATTCAGCCTCTGATCTCCGGGTAAGCGTTCTCCAAGGCGGCCTTCAGGACCCGCGACAACGCAGAATCGCCGAGCAGAAACTTATAGCCAAGTTCCGCACACATGAGTGCGGCCTCAACCGGGACCTGGGATTCATGTCGCATTACATTCATCCCCCACCATCTGGCCTGCGAAATCCTACCAACTGTCCTGGCTTGGTACAATTCACACCTCTTTAACCTGGGGTTACCCCATCTCTGGATCTGTAAAGATTTAATCACCTGCTAATGCTCGCATTCCAAGCATTGTTTGGCATCTTTGAATTTGTCTATATATGTGTTTCTGGAACAGGCCTCTTCATTCACCTGAGGAAGGAGCAGCGCTCCAAAAGCTAGTGACATCGAAACAAACCTGTTGGACTTTAACCTGGTGTTAACCGGGGGTGGGAATCGGGCCGCGCCGGTTGGCAGGACCCCCCGCTGGATTCTCCGGCCCAGATGGGCCGAAGTCCCGCCCATAAATTGCCTGTCCCGCCGGTGTAAATCAAACCTGGTATTTACCGGCGGGACCAGGCGGCGTGGGCGGGCTCCGGGGTCCTGGGGGGGCACGGGGCGATTTGACCCCGGGGGGTGCCCCCACGGTGGCCTGGCCCGCGATCGGGGCCCACCGATCCGCGGGCGGGCCTGTGCCGTGGGGGCACTCTTTCCCTTCCGCCTCCCCCACGGCCTCCACCATGGCGGAGGTGGAAGAGACTCTCCCCACTGCGCATGCGCGGGAAACTGACAGCGGCCGCTGACGCTCCCGCGCATGCGCCGGGAAACTGACAGCGGCCGCTGACGCTCCCGCGCATGCGCCGCATTTCCGCGCCAGCTGGCGGGGCAACAAACGCCATTTCCGCCAGCTGGCGGGGCGGAAATCCCTCCGGCATCGGCCTAGCCCCTCAATGTTGGGGCTCGGCCCCCAAAGATGCGGAGCATTCCGCACCTTTGGGCCGGCACGATGCCCGTCTGATTGGCGCCGTTTTTGGCGCCAATCGGCGGACATCGCGCCGTTGGGGTAGAATTTCGCCCCAGATTTATTTTCGGAACAAAATAATATTACAGTTGTCATGTGCGATTTAAGCCCACACACTGCACAAAGTTTATAAAACAAGGTTTGCTTATTCCTCTGGAACCACAGCTTTGTTAACTTCAAGAAACAAACTATTAGACCTGATGGAATGTGGATCATACAGACCCATTTCACTGTTGAACGTGAATGCAAAAATACTCGCAAAGGTCCTGGCCAAAAGGCTGGAGGGCTGCGTATCAGAGGTGGTCGCAGAGGACCAAACGGGCTTTGTCAAGGGTAGACAGTAAACATCAGGCGGCTGCTGAATGTGATAATGACCCCCCCACCCCCGGGGAGAGAACACCAGAGGTGATTGTTTCCCTGGACGCAGAAAAGGCCTTCGACAGAGTCGAATACTGGAACGGTTTGGGCTAGGAGCGAGATTCACCGCCTGGGTGAGGCTCCTGTACAATGCTCCAAAAGCGAGTGTCCGAACTAACACCACCAGCTCTGAATATATCCAGCTACAGAGGGGAACAAGACAGGGCTGCCCCTTGTCCCCATTCTTGTTCGCGCTAGCGATCAAACGCCTGGCGATAGCCCTGCGGGACGCAAAAAGTTGGAAGGGAATCCGGAGAGGAGACAAAGAGCAGAGGCTCACTCTATGCAGATGACCTGCTCCTCTATGTCTCGAAGCCACAGGAGGGGCTGAAGGCAATACTGCAAATATTGAAAGAGTTTGGAACCTTCTCGGGCTACAAACTTAACCTGGGCAAAAGCGAGACATTCCCAGTGAACCCAAAAGGGGGAGGGACAGAGCTGGAGGGGCTCCCGTTTAAAACGGCCCAGACCAGTTTCCGATACCTGGGGATCCAAATAGCCAGAGATTGGACACAGATCCACAAGTGGAACCTGACCAACCTGGTGAAGGAAGTAAGAAAAGACTTTCAAAGGTTGGGCTCACTCCCACTCTCCCTGGCGGGAAGAATGCAGACGTTCAAGATGAACGCACTGCCAAGGTTCCTCTTCCTGTTTAGATCCATCCCAATCTTCATCCCCAAGGCCTTTTTCCAAAAAGTAGACAGTCTAATCATGGCGTTTGTGTGGGGGGTAAGAACCCGAGAATTCCCAAACCGACACTGCAAAGAGGGAAAGTCAGAGGGGGCCTGGCTTTACCGAAACTACAATACTACCACTGGGCAGCAACGGCAGAAAAAGTGAGGGGATGGGTACAAGAACCCGACACAGATTGGGTACAAATGGAGGAGGCATCCTGTAAAGGAACGACCCTCCGGGCCCTGGCCACAGCAGCACACCCATCCTCCTCAACAAGGTACACAACGAGCCCAGTGGTAGCAGCCACCCTGAGAACGTGGACCCAGTTGAGACAGCACTTCGAGATAACCAAAATGTCCCCCATGGCCCCCATCTGCGGCAATCACAGATTCACCCCAGCCATGCTAGATACCACCTTCAAAAGATGGAGGCACACTGACGGTCGTGGACTTCTACGTAGGGCGCAGACTGGCGACACTGGACGAACTGATGAGGAAGTGGAAACCAGCAAAAGGACAGGAATTGAGACACATCCAAATAAAACACTTCCTCCGCAAAGAGACAGTACGGTACCCCGGGCCCCAGAAAACACACTACTAGAGGACCTGCTAGGCACAAGCAGTGAGAAGGGTGGCCATGTGGGAAAATATGCAGACAGCCACTGGACAGAGCTCGAACACCACTGGATGAGACCAGACTGGAGGACGAACTGGGGACAGAGATGGAATGGGGACTCTGGAGCGAAGCACTGAGCAGGGCGAACATCACCTCCTCCTGCGCAAGGCTAAGCCTAATGCAGCTGAAAGTGGTGCACAGAGCGCACCTGACCAGAACCCGAATGAGCAGGTTCTTCCCGGAGATGGAAGACAAATATGAGCGGTGCCAGAGGGGCCCGGCCAACCACGCCCACATGTATTGGGCTTGCCCCAAGCTTGCTGGGTTCTGGACAGCCTTCTCCGAGGCAATGTCCAAGGCTGTGGGGGTGAGGGTGAAGCCATGCCCAATAGTGGCAATCTTTGGGGTATCGGAGCAGCCAGAGTTACACATGGGGAAGGGGCCAACGCTCTTGCTTTCGCTTCCCTAATCGCACGCCGGAGAATCCTGCTCGGCTGGCGATCGACAGCACCACCCAAAGTTGCAGACTGACTCGCTGACCTCTCGGAAGTTCTCCACCTGGAGAAGATTAAGTACGCCACCCGAGGGTCAGAGGAAGGCTTCCTGGATATTTGGGGGCAGTTCATCGGCCTGTTCCAAAACCTGTTCGAGGCCAGCAACGAGTAGTAAGTTAAGGAAAAAAAAAGATGAGGAACCAAAGGACTGCGCAACCCAGGGGCGGTGGAAAGGAAGGTGGGGAAACCACAAGAGAAGAGGAAGGGTGCTGAAGCCAATGGGGGGGCGGGCTGGGAGGAAGGGGGGGGGGGTATCATAGACCGATCCAGAGGGCAACAAAATGTACATAGAGTTAGTTAAATGAAGGACAAAACAAACCTCTGTAAAATAAAGTAAATTAACGCGGGCAAGAAACATGTAATGTATGTACACAACTGTTTATAAATCTGGAAAAGGCCAATAAAAAGATTTTCAAAAAAAAGAAACAAACTATTTACAGGGAATGTTGATGGTGAATGCTCCTGACCTCTGCCACATCCATGACCTCAGCTCCTCAAAGCAGTGACTCACCAATCTTGAACTATTACTCCACTCCTGGCTACAGCATTGCTCTTTCTCTCCGATAGTTTTCTGCTGCCAGTCAGTCTGACTAGGTCTCCAATTTCCCTCCATGGCTCTTAGACACCACCGGAGGCTACAAACTGCCCTGCTCATGGCCTTGGCTCTTGCCTTGCTGTTTGCTCCCTTGCCTCATGGCATCTGGTACCACCTCAGCTTGCCAAAAACACTGCTCCCTGTGAGGTGGGGCTCACAGCCCAGTTAACCTGCTGAGTGCTCTCCCCCACCATCACCACCTGCTGTTGGAGGCCCGAGTACAGAGTGGATTAAGCAAGTGGCTCACCACCGTCTTCTTAAGGCACAAGGACTATTAGGTGAATGAATAGGGATGTTTTACTGCAATTGTATACGGCATTGGTGAGGCCACACCTGGAGTATTGTGTGCAGTTTTGGTGTCCATAGAGCCCATGGTGTTAAGGGTAAGATCCTGGCATGGATAGAGATTGGCTGACTGACAGAAGGGAGAGAGTGGGGATAAAGGGGTCTTTTTCAGAATGGCCGCCGATGACTAGTGGTGTGTCTCAGGGCTCTGTGCTGGGACCACAACTTTTCACAATATATATGAATGGTCTGGAAGAAGGAACTGAAGGCACTGTTGCAGAGTTTACAGATGATACAAAGATCTGTAGAGGGACAGGTAGTATTGAGGAAGCAGGGGGGCTGCGGAAGGATTTGGACAGGCTAGGAGAGTGGGCAATGAAGTGGCAGATGAAATACGATGTGGAAAAGTGTGAGGTTATGCACTTTGTTAGGAGGAATGGAGGCATAGACTATTTTCTAAATGGGGAAATGCTGAGGAAATGAGAAGCACAAAGGGACTCGGGAGTCCTTGTTCACGATTCTCTTAAGGTTAACGTGCAGGTTCAGACAGTAGTTAGGAAGGCAAATGCAATGTTAACATTCATAGTGTGAGGGCTAGAATACAAGAGCAGGGATGTACTTCTGAGGCTGTATAAGACTCTGGTCAGACCCCATTTGGAGTACTGGGCCCGTATCTAAGGAAGGATGTGCTGGCCTTGGAAAGAATCCAGAGGGGGTTAACAAGAATGATCCCTGGAATGAAGAACTTGTCATATGAGGAACGATTGAGAATTCTGGGTCTGTCCTCGTTGGATTTTAGAAGGATGAGGGGGGATCTTATTGAAACTTACAGGATACTGCAAGGCCTGGAGAGAGTGGACGTGGAAAGGTTGTTTCCACTTGTAGAAAAAACTAGAAGCAGAGGACACAGTCTCAGACTAAAGGGACAATCCTTTAAAACAGAGATGAGGAGGAATTTCTTCAGCCAGAGGGTGGTGAATCTGTGGAACACTTTGCCACAGAAGGCTGTGGAGGCCAAAACACTGAGTGTCTTTAAGACAGAGATAGATAGGTTTTTGATTAATAAGGGGATCAGGGGTTATGGGGAGGAGGCAGAAAAATGGTAATGAGAAAAATATCAGCCATGATTGAATGGTGGAACAGACTCGATGGGCCGAGTGGCCTAATTCTGCTCCTATGTCTTATGGTCTTATGGTCTTATGGTCCTTATCTGAGGAAAGATGTTCTTGCTATGGAGGAAGAGCAGCGAAGGTTTACCAGACTGATTCCTGGGATTGCGGGACGATCATATGAGGAGAGACTAAGTCGGTTAGGATTATATTCATCAGAGTTTAGAAGAGTGAGAGGGGATCTCATAGAAGCTTACAAATTTCTAACAGGATTAGACAGGGTAGAAACAATGTCCCAATGGTGGGAGAGTCTGAAACTGAGGGTCGTAGTTTGAAGATAAGGGATAAACCTTTTAGGACACAGTTGAGGAAAAATTTATTCACCCAGAGAGTCGTGAGTCTATGGAATTCACTACCACAGGTAGTAGTTGAGGCCAAAACGTTGTGTGATTTCAAGAAAGAATTAGACATAGCTCTTGGGGCGAAAGGGATTAAGGGATATGGAGGGAAGGTGATATCAGAGTATTGAATTTGATGATCAACCATGATCATAATGAATAGTGAAGCAGGCTCGAAAGGCTTATTGGCCCCTTCCTGCTTCTACTTTCTGTGTATCTAGGTCCCTGGTGTTTCTACTTTACATAACATTCCTTTGCTTATAAAACTGTCAAACCGTTGTGAACGGTGCCCTGGGAGAACTACTAGTCCATACAAAAAGTGGCCATGATGTGACTTTCATCAAGTGACCTGGCCCTTATTACCATCATAATACTGTCTATAATTGTCATGAAGAACTCTAGGATTATATGATCCTTGACAACAATAAAATTACAGCAAAACTCCATGCTTAATTAGCTTCCACCCTCAATGAAATTAGTGGTGTCAGTCTACAACCATTAAAAACATTCACAGATCCTTTGCTGCCATATCAAGCATTGGGTTAGGAGGCAGGTAATAGAAAAAGGACTATTACAAGTTCATTGGAATAGAAGAAAAATGCCCAGGATGTGAAATATATTCACAGGTATCTAATAAAATATTTTGCCTGGACAACAATAAAATTGCATTTAGTATGAGTTAACAATATAGAGATCATTCACTCGAGAACTATAGAGTGAAGAATTGAAGTGCCGGCTAAAGAGTTAGCTCAGAGGTGATGGATTAAATGGTCTCTCTTTTGCGCTATGATTTCTATGATTCTGCAAGTCAGGGAGAATTAATGACTGCTGAATGAAGAAGGTAGCCTGCCTTAATAGTTCTGCCTTTTTACAGGACACTGCTGAGTGATATTGTCAGACCACATGTGTATCATTTTTAAATAACTTTGTTAACAAAATGAAATTATCTACCTAGAATGCAGGCTATTACAAGTTTCGAGTGAACTTTAATAATCTGAAATAAGACATCTTTGTCCAGACATGAGTCACCATCATCTTGAAAAATGTATTTGTGGAATAGTCTTGGCAGCAAAAAGCAGCACTGAATCAAAGAAGGAGGCGAGGATTAGAATTTGTGATTTAGTGCAGAGGCAAAAAGAAATTGTGAAATATAATTTTTCAGTTGTGGTTGATGCTGCACAGTAGATTAGAACAGGTTTAGCTGAACTATGCAACAGCCCCAGTTGAATAACCTGCTGAAGGTGTTGTGTGATATTTCTTGGATTAAGCACTGCTGGGGAGGCAAGGATAATGAATCGATTAAAAATAGAAAGGAGGTGCTGAATAAGTTTGCATCACTCAAAGTTAGCAAGTCAGCTGGTACAGATGGGATGCAAGCAACATTGCTGAGGGAAATTAGAGTGGAGATAACAGAATCTCTAACAACAATCATTCAATCCTCCTTGGAAATGGGATGGCCCCCAGAGGACTGTAGCATTGCAAATGCTAAAACAGAGAGAGGCATAAACTTGGTCACTACAGGACAATCAGCCTATCATCAGTGTTCGAGAAACTACTAGAGATCACTACCAAAGAGAAAATTAGTTCTCCCTTGGAGAAACAATGGTTATTAAGGATAGTGAACTAGATTGAGCTCTTTGCTGAAGTAACAAAGAGGGTTGATAAAGATAGTTTAGTAGATAAAAGCAAATGACTGCAGATAGTGGAATCTGAAACAAAAGCAGAAAATGCTGGACAATCTCAGCAAGTCTGACGGCATCTGTGGAGAGAGAATGGAGCTAATGTTTCGAGTCCGGATGACTCTTTATCAAAATGTAATAGATGGACTTTCAAAATGCATTTGATAAAATACCACATAACAGGCTTATACAGAAAATAGAAACATTAAAGTGATGATGGTAACTTGGGTGTGTAATTGGTTGAGAAATAGGAGACAAAGTGAACAGATATTTTTCTGACTGGAGAGAAATATTGCAGTAGATTGCCCCAGAGATGAGTGCTAGTACCATTGCGTTTTGCCACACTAGTGACAGGCAATGAGCATCTCCTACAAGAGAGGATCTAACAATCGACCCTTGACATTCAATGGATTACCATCGCTGAATCCCCCAAGTAACTCACCTCCTGACCCCCCCAAAAGCCTGTCCACCATCTACAAGGCTGAGGTTCCATGTTCATAAATCCTTGAACGTGGCAAGGCAAGTTGAAAGGTCACTATGAAAGCATATGGGATTTTCGCCTTGTAAATAGTGACATAGAAGACAAGAACAAGGAATTGATACAAAATCTTTACAAACACTGATTAGGCCTCACATGGATTAATGTGTGCAATTCTAGGCACCATACTTCAGAAAGGATGTCAAGGTTTTAGGACAGTGCGCAGAGGGTCATTACTTACGTGGAAAGATTGGAGAAGCTGGGATTGGTCTCCTGAGAACAGAGAGGTTTATAGGGAAAGATAATATAGATATTCAAAATTATGAGAGTTTCTGATGGAGCAAGGAGGGAGGATACGCTTTCCTCTGGAAAGTGGATCAGTAACCAGAGATCTAAAGTTTAAAATAATTGGCAAACGAACTACAAGGAAATTAGCACACTTTTCTCACAGAGGGCTGGTATGATCAGATTCCATTGAAACTTTCCAAAACCAATTTGACATGTATTTGATGGGAACTGAATTGTTAGATAATGGGGAAAAGCTTGTGTGTGGGACTAAACTGGACAGTGTACTCAAAGAGCTGGCAGAGACATGACAGAACAAATAACCCCCATGTTGGGAAATTCTATTGCTGGGACTTTATGGGGATTTTACATTCTAGACTCCCTAGCCAGGAGAATCAACCTCCCAACATTTACTCTACCAGACTCCTTAAAATCATGTTTTAATGAGATCACATCTCATTTTTCTAAATTCTATAAAGACTATAGGCTGTCTACTCAATGGACAATCCTCTCACCTCCGGGATCAGTCGAGTGAAACTTTGTTGAACTCTCTGTAAGGCAGGTGGGAGAAGAAGACCGAAAAACTCTACACAGGTTTTGTCTCACCAAGACCCTGTACAATTGCACTCTTATACTCCAAACCCACAATAAACCTCTAAGATTCTATATAAAGCCAACCTAGTTCAAATTCTTCTTGTGTAATACTTTCTTTTATCTCTCAGAAACCAAGGACGCGGTTTAGCAGGAAAAAACAGAGTCCCGTTTAGGACACCTGCAGCACCGAAAATGGTGCCGCCATCAAACGGAACTCTTGAGTTCTTTTGGCCTCGGTATGGAACACCCCACTGAGGCTGCACTTAACTTCATTTCCTGCAGAGACAAGCTCAGATTGTCATTTTTAAATGTCGCCCAATCTCCACGATCTCTGGACCCACAGCAGCCTTCGGACAATCCCCAATGCCCCAACTTACCTGTTAGAGGTCCTCGGGTCCACCTTACCCCATCTCAGGACCAATCTGGCACCTTGACTGGCTGTGTCCTCTTCACAAAAGAGGACACAAATGGGTGCTGGGACCTCAGCTACTCACATGATTTGTAACATTTCAAAGTTTGCAGCTGATACCAAGTTGGGTTGGAGGGTGGACTGTGACGAGGATGCAGAGATCCTTCAGCATGCATGATCTGGACAGGTTGGGTGAGTGGGCAAATCAATGCCAGATGCAGCAAAATTTGGATAAATGTGAGGTTATTCACTTTGGAAGCAAAAACAAGAAGGCAGATTACTACCTGAATGGCTGTAAATTGGGAGAGGGAAGTGTGCAGTGGGACTTGGGTGTCCTGGTGCACCAGTCGCAGAAAGTAAGCATGCAGGTGCAGTAAGCGGCAAAGAAGGCAAATGGTATGTTTGCTTTCACTGCGAGAGGTTTTGAATACAAAGAACAAAACAAAGAACAAAGAAATGTACAGCACAGGAACAGGCCCTTCGGCCCTCCAAGCCCATGCCGACCATACTGCCCGACTAAACTACAATCTTCTACACTTCCTGGGTCCGTATCCTTCTATTCCCATCCTACTCATATATTTGTCAAGATGCCCCTTAAATGTCCCTATCGTCCCTGCCTCCACTACCTCCTCCGGTAGTGAGTTCCAGGCACCCACTACCCTCTGCGTAAAAAACTTGCCTCGTACATCTACTCTAAACTTTGCCCCTCTCACCTTAAACCTATGCCCCCTAGTAATTGACCCCTCTACCCTGGGGAAAAGCCTCTGACTATCCACTCTGTCTATGCCCCTCATAATTTTGTATACCTCTATCAGGTCGCCCCTCAACCTCCTTCGTTCCAGTGAGAACAAACCGAGTTTATTCAATCGCTCCTCATAGCTTATGCCCTCCATACCAGGCAACATTCTGGTAAATCTCTTCTGCACCCTCTCTAAAGCCTCCACATCCTTCTGGTAGTGTGGCGACCAGAATTGAACACTATACTCCAAGTGTGGCCTAACTAAGGTTCTATACAGCTGCAACATGACTTGCCAATTCTTATACTCAATGCCCCGGCCAATGAAGGCAAGCATGCCGTATGCCTTCTTGACTACCTTCTCCACCTGTGTAGCCCCTTTCAGTGATCTGTGGACCTGTACTCCTAGATCTCTTTGACTTTCAATACTCTTGAGGGTTCTACCATTCACTGTATATTCCCTACCTGCATTAGCCCTTCCAAAATGCATTACCTCACATTTGTCCAGGTTAAACTCCATCTGCCATCTCTCCGCCCAAGTCTCCAGACAATCTAAATCCTGCTGTATCCTCAGACAGTCCTCATCGCTATCCGCAATTCCACCAACCTTTGTGTCGTCTGCAAACTTACTAATCAGACCAGTTACATTTTCCTCCAAATCATTTATATATACTACAAAGAGCAAAGGTCCCAGCACTGATCCCTGTGGAACACCACTGGTCACAGCCCTCCAATTAGAAAAGCATCCCTCCATTGCTACCCTCTGCCTTCTATGGCCTAGCCAGTTCTGTATCCACCTTGCCAGTTCACCCCTGATCCCGTGTGACTTCACCTTTTGTACTAGTCTACCATGAGGGACCTTGTCAAAGGCCTTACTGAAGTCCATATAGACAACATCTACTGCCCTACCTGCATCAATCATCTTAGTGACCTCCTCGAAAAACTCTATCAAGTTAGTGAGACACGACCTCCCCTTCACAAAACCGTGCTGCCTCTCACTAATACGTCCATTTGCTTCCAAATGGGAGTAGATCCTGTCTCGAAGAATTCTCTCCAGTAATTTCCCTACCACTGAAGTAAGGCTCACCGGCCTGTAGTTCCCGGGATTATCCCTGCCACCCTTCTTAAACAGAGGAACAACATTGGCTATTCTCCAGTCCTCCGGGACATCCCCTGAAGACAGCGAGGATCCAAAGATTTCTGTCAAGGCCTCAGCAATTTCCTCTCCAGCCTCCTTCAGTATTCTGGGGTAGATCCCATCCGGCCCTGGGGACTTATCTACCTTAATATTTTTTAAGACACCCAACACCTCGTCTTTTTGGATCACAATGTGACCCAGGCTATCTACACCCCCTTCTCCAGACTCAACATCTACCAATTCCTTCTCTTTGGTGAATACTGATGCAAAGTATTCATTTAGTACCTCGCCCATTTCCTCTGGCTCCACACATAGATTCCCTTGCCTATCCTTCAGTGGGCCAACCCTTTCCCTGGCTACCCTCTTACTTTTTATGTAAGTGTAAAAAGCCTTGGGATTTTCCTTAACCCTATTTGCCAGTGCCTTTTCATGACCCCTTCTAGCCCTCCTGACTCCTTGCTTAAGTTCCTTCCTACTTTCCTTATATGCCACACAGGCTTCGTCTGTTCCCAGCCTTTTAGCCCTGACAAATGCCTCCTTTTTCTTTTTGACGAGGCCTACAATATCACTCGTCATCCAAGGTTCCCGAAAATTGCCGTATTTATCTTTCTTCCTCACAGGAACATGCCTGTCCTGTATTCCTTTCAACTGACACTTGAAAGCCTCCCACATGTCAGATGTTGATTTGCCCTCAAACATCCGCCCCCAATCTATGTTCTTCAGTTCCCGCCTAATATTGTTATAATTAGCCTTCCCCCAATTTAGCACATTCATCCTCGGACCACTCTTATCCTTGTCCACCAGTACTTTAAAACTTACTGAATTGTGGTCACTGTTACCGAAATGCTCCCCTACTGAAACATCTACCACCTGGCCGGGCTCATTCCCCAATACCAGGTCCAGTACCGCCCCTTCCCTAGTTGGACTGTTTACATATTGTTTTAAGAAGCCCTCCTGGATGCTCCTTACAAACTCTGCCCCGTCTAAGCCCCTGGCACTAAGTGAGTCCCAGTCAATATTGGGGAAGTTGAAGTCTCCCATCACCACAACCCTGTTGTTTTTACTCTTTTCCAAAATCTGTCTACCTATCTGCTCCTCTATCTCCCGCTGGCTGTTGGGAGGCCTGTAGTATACCCCCAACATTGTGACTGCACCCTTCTTATTCCTGATCTCTACCCATATAGCCTCACTGCCCTCTGAGGTGTCCTCTCGCTGTATAGCTGTGATACTCTCCTGAACAAGTAGCGCAACTCCGCCTCCCCTTTTACATCCCCCTCTATCCCGCCTGAAACATCTAAATCCTGGAACGTTTAGCTGCCAATCCTGCCCTTCCCTCAACCAGGTCTCTGTAATGGCAACAACATCATAGTTCCAAGTAGTAATCCAAGCTCTAAGTTCATCTGCCTTACCCGTAATGCTCCTTGCATTAAAACATATGCACTTCAGGCCACCAGACCCGCTGTGTTCAGCAACTTCTCCCCGTCTGCGCTGCCTCAGAGCCACACTGTCCCTATTCCCTAGTTCTCCCTCAATGCTCTCACCTTCTGACCTATTGCTCCCGTGCCCACCCCCCTGCCATACTAGTTTAAACCCTCCCGTGTGACACTAGCAAACCTCGCGGCCAGGATATTTATGCCTCTCCGGTTTAGATGCAACCCGTCCATCTTATACAGGTCACACCTGCCCCGGAAGAGCTCCCAGTGGTCCAGATAACAGAAACCCTCCCTCCTACACCAGCTGTTTAGCCACGTGTTTGTCTGCTCTATCTTCCTATTTCTAGCCTCACTGGCACGTGGCACAGGGAGTAATCCCGAGATTACAACCCTCGAGGTCCTGTCTTTTAACTTTCTGCCTAGCTCCCTGAACTCCTGCTGCAGGACCTCATGCCCCTTCCTGCCTATGTCGTTAGTACCAATATGTACAACGACCTCTGCCTGTTTGCCCTCCCCCTTCAGGATTCCCTCTACCCGTTCGGAGACATCCTGGACCCTGGCACCAGGGAGGCAACATACCGTCCTGGAGTAGAGATGTGTTGTTGCAATTATACAGGGCCTAGGTGAGGCCACACCTAAAGCATTGTGTGCAGTTTCGATCTCCTTTTCTGAGGAAGGATGTTCTTGCACTTAGTTGAGGCTAAGACTGTCATAATATACACACAGGTATATGATGGTGCACAGACAGGCAGTGATTGACACACAGGATCCAGCCTCTGAGACAGCCAGAGCCCATGAGCAGCAACTAGAACATACACCATGTGGTAGTAAGATAGTCTGGTCAGGTTAGCCTCAGGTCTCCAGTCAAGTCAGCATAGTGTCAACCCACAGTTAAAATATGTATGATAGTTAAGAGGTCAATAAAATCGAGTTGCATTTCTTCAAGTGTTGGAAGCCTGTCTCTCTCACTGCTGCAGTAAACGCAGTCCTCGCAGACCTGGCATACCCAACACATCATGGTACCAGTGAGTTATGCTCGAGTTTGACGGACCTACCTTGAGATAGTCTGCCTTTGACCAGCGATCAGCCATCCGGTAACATGGACAGCGTCCGCTCTCCCCCGCAGTTCCGCATCGCCGGCAACCTCGGTGCTAACTGGAAGATTTTCAAGCAGAAGTTCCAGCTGTTTCTTAATGCCACCAACCTCGAAACCGCATCGGATGCCAGGAAGATCGCTCTCTTCCTCTCTACAGCTGGGGACCACGCTATACACATCTTCAACTCCCTCACCTTTGCTGAAGGCGAGGACAAGACAAAGTTTAAAACAGTCCTGCTGAAGTTCGACAGCCACTGTGACATCAAAGTCAACGAGAGCTTTGAACGCTATGTGTTCCAGCAGAGGCTGCAGGGTAAGGATGAACCTTTCCAGTCCTTCTTAACCCACCTTCATATCCTCGCGCAGTCCTGCAACTACGGCTCCACTTCCGACTCCATGGTCCGCGACCAGATCGTTTTTGGGGTCCACTCCGATCCCCTTCGCCAGCAGTTCCTTAAAGTTAAGCAGCTCACCCTTCCCATCGCCATTGGAACCTGCGTCCTCCACGAGCACGCTAACAACCAGTACTCCCATATCAAGGCGGCAGAGATGGTACGGCAAGGCCCCCATGCTGCGGAGCAGGTGCAGGCCGTAAAACAGCTCCAGGGCCTGAGTCTGGATGAGGGCAGCCATTTTGCGCGCTTTTCCCGAGCTCCTGCGCATGCACGCCACGACCAAGGGGACGGCGAGGTTGACGACCGAAATGCGCAGGTGCGCACATCGTTCGACCACACAGCGCATGCGCAGTGGCGCACGGAGCGTCCTGATGTCGGCGCCATGACGTGCAACAACTGTGGCTCCGCACATTTGGAGCGGCAATGTCCCGCTAAATCTCGACGCTGTCTCCAGTGTGGCAAGCTTGGCAACTACGCAGCCCTGTGCAGATCTGCTCAACTGCCCAATACACTGCGATCCCAGTCGCAGCGCAGGAACGTCCGGTCAGTACAGCAACCCGTTGCAGACTCCGACTCCAACATGGTTCCAGATTCCGACACCGAGGGCCTCACATCCCCATTCCGGGTGGGCATCATCACCAAGCATACGATGCTTTCAGCGAAGAAGGCGAAACGACTCCCAGTGATGAGCATTGATCTGGATGACGAGTGGTGTGCCACCCTTACGGTCAACAAGGCTCGCATATGCTTCAGGCGGGACACCGGCACTTCAGCGAACCTCATTTCAAAGTCTGACCTTGACACCATCCGCGTAAAGTCAAGCATTCTTCAACTGGCCTGCCAGCTCATCGACTACAATGGCAATGCCATTGCTGCCAGTGGCTCATGCCAGCTTGCGGTATCCCATCGTTTTTCAGAAGCAACCCTGCGTTTTGAAATTGTAGGAACCAACAGAGCTTCTCTGCTCGGTGCTCGGGCCTGCAAAGTCCTGAATCTGGTGCAGCGGGTTCTCACCATGTCGTCCGCAGAGGCAACTTCCAAGCCCAATTAGATGACATCATAGCACAATACCACAGCGTCTTCGAAGGTATGGGCAGACTACCTTACCGATACAAGATACTGCTGAAGCCGAATGCCACACCTGTGGTTCATGCACCGCGTCGGGTGCCGACACCCCTCAAGGACCGCCTCAAGCAGCAGCTGCAAGACCTCCAGGACCAGGGCGTCATTTCTAAGTTCACTGAACCCACGGACTGGGATAGTTCCATGGTCTGTGTCAAAAAACCGTATGGGGAACTTCGCATTTGCATCGACTCCAAAGATTTGAATCGTAACATCATGAGGGAACACTACCCTATACCTAAACGAGAAGAGCTCACCAGTGAAATGGCTCACGCCAAGCTTTTCGCAAAGCTGGATGCCTCCAAGGGGTTTTGGCAAATACAGCTGGATGCGGCCAGTCGAAAGTTGTGTACATTTAACACCCCGTTCGGTCACCCTGTTACAACCAGATGCCCCTTGACATCATCTCCGCCTCGGAAGTGTTCCACCGCATAATGGAGCAAATGATGGAGGGTATCGAGGGGGTGCGAGTGTACGTCGATGATATTATTATCTGGTCCACATCTCCTCAGGAGCACATCGATCGCCTCAAGCGAGTGTTCCACAGGATCCACGAGCATGGCCTCCGACTCAATACAGCCAAATGCTCGTTCGGTCCAGCAGAAATAAGGTTCCTTGGCGACCATATTTTGCAGTTCGGTGTGCGGCCAGATAAGGACAAGGTGGCGGCGATCAACGCCATGAAGACCCCAGAGGACAAGAAGGTGGTCCTCCGCTTCCTAGGGATGGTCAATTTCCTTGGGAAGTTTATCCCCAACCTTGCATCACACACCACAGCTCTCCGCAATCTTGTCAGAAAAACTACAGACTTCCAGTGGCTCCCCGCTCATGAGCAAGAGTGGCGTGAGCTCAAGGCGAAACTCATCAAGGCCCCGGTACTGACATTTCTTGACTCCGCCAAGGAGACGCAGATCTCCACCGACGCGAGCCAGGCTGGCATTGGGGCAGTGCTCCTCCAGCGGGACGAATCCTCCTCCTGGGCCCCAGTCTCATATGCCTCTAGAGCCATGATGCCTACTGAGCAACGATACGCTCAGATTGAAAAAGAATGCCTGGGCCTCCTCAAAGGGATTGACAAATTCCATGATTACGTGTATGGACTCCCCAAATTCACGGTTGAGACAGACCACAGACCATTGGTTCACATCATCCAAAAAGACCTCAATGATATGACGCCACAGCTACAACGTATCCTCCTCAAACTCCGCCGCTACGATTTCGACCTGGTCTACAGCCCGGGCAAAGAGCTCATTGTGGCCGACGCACTCTCTAGATCCATCACCACGCCGTGTGAGCAGTCGGACTTTGCCTGTCAGATAGACGCTCAGGTGAAGTTTTGTGCATCCAACTTTCCGGCCACTGATGAAAGGGTCATGCAGATTCGTCAGGAGATGGCCAGGGATCCTTTACTCCAGCGGGTAATGCGACATTGGCAAAAGGGGCAATGCCCACAGTTTTATAATATAAAGGACGATCTAGCGGTAGTGGACGGCATATTCATGAAGCTGGACAGGATAGTAATCCCACAGAGCATGCAAGAGCTGGTCCACGGCCAAATCCACGAGGATCATCTGGGAGTTGAAAAGCGTCGCCGTCGAGCCCGAGAGGCAGTATATTGGCCAGGCATCAGTCAAGATATCGCCAACACGGTCCTCAATTGCCCAACGTGTCAAAGGTTCGAGCCGGCTCTGCCCTAAGAGACTCTACAGCCGCATGAACAGGTGTCATCCCCATGGTCCAAAATTGGTATTGACCTCTTTCATGCAAAGGGCCGAGACTATGTCCTCCTCGTGGACTACTTTTCCAACTACCCCGAGGTGGTTAGACTGACTGACCTCACATCAGCAACGGTCATCAAGGCATGCAAAGAGACTTTTGCCCGTCATGGCATTCCATTTACAGTTATGACTGATAATGGCCCGTGTTTCTTCAGCCAGGAGTGGACGGATTTTGCCCGGCGGTACAATTTTACGCACGTCACTTCAAGCCCCCACTACCCCCAGTCGAATAGGAAGGCTGAATAAGGGGTCCACATTGTTAAAAGACTGTTGGGCAAAGCTGCTGACTTGGGTTCGGATTTTAACCTAGCGCTGTTAGCCTACCGGGCGACTCCTTTGTCCGCTGGCCTGTCCCCTGCACAGCTGCTAATGAACTGCACACTACGGACGATGGTGCTGGCTATATACATACCGGACCTTCACAATTTTCTGATCCTGCAGAGGATGCAACAGTCTCGGGCTCAATGCAAGTCGGTGTACGACGCCCACGCCACAGATCTCCCTGCTCTGGCTCCTGCTGACCCAGTTCGTGTTCAGCTTCCTGACGGTGGCTGGTCTGCCACGGCTGTGGTGGTTAAGCAAGTGGCCCCGAGATCGTTCCTCGTTCGCATGCACGATGGCTCCTTTCTTCGGCGTAATAAGCGGCTACTTCCACGCCCGCCACCTGAACGTGATGTCCCGCCTCGCATGCGGGTTCCTCAGGACACGCCCTTCCACGAGGCCACCGATCTGCCAGTTCTTTTACCAACCTCTACATTAGAGGCACTTCTGCCCACTCAAGTGCAGGCGGCCCCTGAACCACCCTTGAGGCGGTCAACCAGAACTCGTCGCCCGCCACAGAGACTGAATTTATAGACTGAATGTCGCATTACCTTGTGATCCGGTTACATATCTGTACATATTGTTTCTTCCTAATTTGTTATCTGCCCTGTATCTTCACCAGGCACCTTCCCATGTGAATATGTTAACATACTTTGTACATAGTCAGGCTCCTGTACACACACACACTCACTATTTATTGACCTACACACATGTTTTAATAAGTAACAAAAAAAAGGGGAGATGTCATAATAAACACACAGGCATATGATTGTGCACAGACAGGCAGTGATTGACACACAGGATGACCAGTGAACACAGCAGCCAATCACCAGATAGGACACGACCACTATAAAGCCAGAGGGCACTAGTTTTCCCACTCTCTTGGGATCCAGCCTCTGAGACAGTCAGAGCCCATGAGCAGCAACTAGAACATCCACCATGTGGTGGTAAGATAGTCTGGTCAGTTAGCCTCAGGTCTCCAGTCAACTCAGCATAGTGTCAATCCACAGTTAAAGTGCGTATGATAGTTAAGAGTTCAATAAAATCGAGTTGCATTTCTTCAAGTGTTGGAAGCCTGTCTCTCTCACTGCTGCAGTAAACACAGTCCTCGCAGACCCCGCATACCCAACACATCAAAGACGTTGAATAGATTCAAGAGGTGTCTAGATATGGCACTTGAGGCAAATAGGATCAAGGGTTATGAGACGAAAGCAGGATTAGGCTATTGAGTTGGACCATCAGCCATCGTGACAAATGCAGGCTCGAAGGGCCAAATGGCCTCCTCTTATCTTCTAAGTTTCTATGTTTCTTTTCTTCAAGTTCGATCGTTTACTAACTCAACTAAACAGCTAGGTGTGGGCTTGATTTTTCATCTCATTCAAGGGAAGGTGCAACACTGGATTGTCAGCCTAGATGACATGGTCAAGTCACAAAGTGGAGATTCACAGCTTTTTCATATGTTTGTTAGCAGCCAAGTCATTTTCCTGACCACTGGTATGCTGCATTTACTTGCATCTTTAAGAGGTTAATTTCTGAGCTACGATTAATTTCTGGAGACATTCATTTAAACCATTCTTTTTCAGGGAGTATGGAGCAATTGATGATGTGGACATCGACTTGCACATTGACGTCAGCTTCCTCGATGTGAGTAAACAAACCTGCTGTTCATTATTTTACACCATGATTCATTAATTTATGTGCAAATAAATTGAATAACGTTTCTGAATTTATACTGAAGGGCACTTTATTCACGGCTCATTAAATTCTATTCTTAAGTTGAAAAATTAAAATTGTCTGCAGTGCTGTGATAATGTTGAGGATAATAAAGCTGCCTTACGCATTGATTGCGCACATGGTTAACTCATCCCAGACATCAATTGATGGGTTGCACAGTGCTGATATGAGAAGCAGTGACATGGATGAATGAATGGCGAGTTTATCCTTGTGGGCCCAAAAGGACAATCAGATTTTTGATCGTCGTCTCTGAGAATTGATGAGAGGCAGTTTCTTCACCTTGGGAAGAGGAAAAGAGAAAAATTGGAAATCCATTCTAGGCTGTGATGTTGTACCAAGTGTGATAGGCAGGGGTATGAATAATTTTCCAGCCTATAACCTCAACCAGGGAATGATGTATGACAAACAGCCGATGAAAGGATAGTATGAAATAAATACCGGAAAAGTGGGAAAGAAAATGAGATGTATCATATGGTGAGGCTGTGCCACCATTCATAGAGATGGAGGTATGGTAATTTGAAATTGAGTCATGTGTGGCTAATCCTAACAGATGGGGCTGGCCAAAGGTGAAAGCTACCCATATTGGTTGGACCCCCCAGTCAGTAATTCGGAGAATGATATCTTGTATAAATCTTGTGTAAATTCCCATGAATTATGTAAAATTAAATACTTTATTGATATGTCACATCAAATGTAGATGTGTCATTTTTTAAAAAAAATTCACTTCAAAACCTACCAAAGGCACTGATTTACATCCCAGACTTGACAACAGGTCATTTGAACAGAGTACTGCTGGTGGTGCCTTTCAGGAAATCACCTGATTATTCTTTCTTGAGGCCCGAGTCTCGATAGTGAGGGTCAGTAATGTGTGAGCCCAGACTCTGCTATTGCCAGAATTCCACAAGTGTAAAGTTCCTCAAGGAAGTCACTGAACAACTTGGGCACTGTAGCTCTTCCGTAGCTCAAGAGCATGCACTACTTCATAACAGTTAGTCCAAGCACTGAATCCAGTCCCAGGAATAACATTCAAAGGGTTATAAGAATAAATTGTAGGAGATTGAAGCGAAGCATTACCCCCATAATTGAAACATGGACCAATGGACTCAAAGGCTGGAAGTTAATCAATTACTGTACTGGGAAACATTCACTCCCAGGCCGAAGTGTGAAACCATGTTTTCATGGGATGTGAATGTTACTGGCTAGGCCTGCATGTATTTCCAATCGCTAATTGCCCTTGAAATGTGGTGGGTGAGTCACATTTTTGAACTGCTGCCATCCATGTGGTGCAGATGCACCCCAATGCTGTTAGGGAGGGAGTTCCAGATTTTTGACCCAGCGACAGTGAAGGAACAGCGATGTAGTTCTGAGTCAGGATGATGTATGCCTTGGAGGTGAATTTGCAGGTTGTGGTATTCCCATGTACCTGTTGCCCTTGTTGGTCTAGATGGTCCAGGTCACGTGTTGGATAGTGCTGTCGTGAGTTGCTGTAGTGCATTGTGGTATATAGGGCGCTATTCTCGCCCCCCCCATGCTGGGTGGGAGAATTGCCGGGGCGCCGCGCGAATCGCGCCACGCCGCCCCGACCCCGGCACGCGATTCTCCCACCCCCCCGGAAACCAGCAGCGCATGATTCGCACCGGGCCGCTCGGAGAACCGGCGAGCAGCGATTCTCCGGCCGGATGGGCTGAGCGGCCTCCACGACACGACAGGTTCCAGATGGCGCCGTCCACCCCTGGTCGCTGCCGGCGGGAATTCTGCGGGAACGCTGGGGGGGGTGGCCTGTGGGGGGGACTCCTTCACCAGGGTGGCCTCCGCTGGGGTCTGGCCTCTCACCCCCCCCGGGCCTACCTCCTTCCGCGCGCGGCCCCAGAACACCGGCTCCATGTTGGTGAGGGGCCGGCGTGCGTAAGACGTTCCCCACGCATGCGCAGGATGGCGTGGCCCAACTACACATGTGCAGGATTGGGCTGCCCCAACTGCGCATGCGCGGGTTGGCGCAGCACCCATTTGGCGCCGAGTAAGGACGCTGGAGCGGCGTGTTTGCGCCATCGTGAAACGCGACGGCGTTCATGACGGCGCGAACACTTGGCCTTAATATCGGAGAATCGCCCCCATAGTATACAGTGCTGCTGCTGGGTGTGGGTGGTGAGGGAGTGAATGTTTCAGGTGGTGGACAGGGTGCCAATCGACCACACTGCTTTGTCCTGAACGGTGTCAATTTCCCTAAAGTTTTGTTGGAGCCACACATATCCAGGCAAACAATCATCAACAAACAGCTGCACTTTGAAGTGTACTCTTTACAACAGAATTTATGGTTTAACTACAGATAGCATCCAGCATCTTCATCTATTGTGTGTAACTTAGGTACTATGCTTAAATGTAAGGATAAAAGTTTTCCCATAAATAATGTTAATAGACAAACTGAAATAAGTAGAGCATGAACATTTATCATTTTATAATTGAGACTCCCAAGAAATCTCTAAATCTCCAAATATTTTAATGTGTGGCACAGTAGCACAGTGGTTAGCACTGTTGCTTCACAGCATCAGGGTCACAGGTTCGGATCCCAGCTTGGGTCACTGTCTGTGCGGAGTCTGCATGTTCTCCCGTGTCATCGTGGGTTTCCTCCACGTACTCCGGTTTCCTCCCACAAGCCCTGAAAGATGTGCTTGTTTGGTAATTTGGACAATCTGAATCCTCCCCCTGTGTACCCAAACAGGCGCCGGAGTGTGGCGAATCAGGGCTTTTAACGGTAACTTTTTTGCAGTGTTAATGTAAGCCTACTTGTGGCAATAATAAAGATAATAGTAGTATGAGTATGCTCAATGCATGACAGTGTCATTAAACTTGTAATGTGGCCTAACCTGTCTTTTATAAGTTCCTCCAAATATATATGGATTTTCTTGGTGAAGGTGGTCTTAAAGAACAAAAATACTAATATCAAATGGCAGGATAAATCATGATGAACAAAGTAATTCTGTTCTGATCGAGTTAGCAGCTAGGATGTGTAAGGGTCCTCCAGTTGATTCCCTTATTCCCCCTTTCTTTATTTTTTGCCGTTATCATTTTGATCCATGAATGCTTAATGGACATGTATCTTTAAGTCAAGCAGCAGAGAGAATGAGGAATTCAAGAAGTTGCAACATAGTATATGATGCCAGTTTTCGAGCAGCAAAACTCAGCCTTTGTGGCACCTGAGAGATGGGGTGGGACTTGGTTCAATTGGTTGACTGGTAGCCAATGAATTGAGCATACATAGAACATAGAACATAGAACAATACAGCGCAGTACAGGCCCTTCGGCCCACGATGTTTCACCGAAACAAAAGCCATCTAACCTACACTATGCCATTATCATCCATATGTTTATCCAATAAACTTTTAAATGCCCTCAATGTTGGCGAGTTCACTACTGTAGCAGGTAGGGCATTCCACGGCCTCACTACTCTTTGCGTAAAGAACCTACCTCTGACCTCTGTCCTATATCTATTACCCCTCAGTTTAAAGTTATGTCCCCTCGTGCCAGCCATATCCATTCGCGGGAGAAGGCTCTCACTGTCCACCCTATCCAACCCCCTGATCATTTTGTATGCCTCTATTAAGTCTCCTCTTAACCTTCTTCTCTCCAACGAAAACAACCTCAAGTCCATCAGCCTTTCCTCATAAGATTTCCCCTCCATACCAGGCAACATCCTGGTAAATCTCCTCTGCACCCGCTCCAAAGCCTCCAAGTCCTTCCTATAATGCGGTGACCAGAACTGTACGCAATACTCCAAATGCGGCCGTACCAGAGTTCTGTACAGCTGCAACATGACCTCCCGACTCCGGAACTCAATCCCTCTACCAATAAAGGCCAACACTCCATAGGCCTTCTTCACAACCCTATCAACCTGGGTGGCAACTTTCAGGGATCTATGTACATGGACACCAAAGGCCATATCCTGCCCATTAGCAGGTGGTGATTGGGATGATTTCCAGAGACTCAAGGAAAGCAGCGTTAGGTCCCTGGACACTCAGGGGAAAGGACCAATTTTCTCTCTCTCTCTATCTCTCTCTCGTGTTTTCTTCAGAAAAGCTGCTGTATTTTTGAAACTGCAAAAATCTGAATGAATCTGCAGTGAAAACTGGAAAGCAGAAATCTTGATCTGAAAGCCTGGTTTGAGGGAAAGTGTGCTGGAAACAACCATCCGAAACAAAGACTTTCAGTTGCTAGATTCTGCCAAACTTAAGCTTCAAACATGTTTGCTTAAGGAATTGGGATGTCACATGGCCCTATTGCCCATCAATTTCAAAGACTGACTGAACTGGCTTTGACAAACAGGACACATCATCCCATCCACCCGCTTGGGGCCGGTGCAACATTCTTAAGCCAAACATTTCACTAAAATTGTCAACAAGATGAGTTTTGCCAACAAGATCCCAGCCTGGTTTTATCTTAAGTCTCAAGTTTCTTGCAATGGATTGTGATGTTGGATGGTAACAATTTAAAAGGAGTCAAGCATGATTGAGATGTTAACATGACAAGTTAAATGGTGTCAGGTTTAGCACACAAGATACGCAAGTATATTTGTTATATATTAGAAAACAAATTAAGTGTGTGTTTACCATGATCATTCATTATGTATTCCTGATAGATCTTATTACTTTTATATATCTGAATAAATTGTTCTGTTTCTGCTTGCCTGGCTATTTGACAGGAGGAGATTGCTATTGCTTGGGACGTAATTCGCACGGAACCTGTGATAGTGCGGCTGCATTGCTCTCTCACACAGTATTTAAATGGCCCAGGTTAGTACTGTTCTGGACCTCTAGGTTAATTACGAGTGTTTGCTCACAGCAATTTTATCAATATCTGAAAAAGTTTAATGTACATAGGTGCCAAAAATCAATTTTGCCACCCAATCATTCATTTGGATGGGAATGAAAAATAAAGCTATTGTATAGGAGAGATAATTTTCAGACTTTACCTTCCCAGCACATGCCAAGAACAGAAATTGAACATTTGGGCAGGCACTGTCTACAATTGCGGGTCATTCTTGATCACCTCCAATGCACAATCATGATGGGAGATTCTCCTCACTGGCAGCCTAAAGCCAGAAGATTACCCTGAAAAGATTTACTTTCATTTCCCCCAGTACCTCAGAGGATGACCATTCCATTTGATGTAGGTTGGTGCCTAACAGATCTTGGGACTCAGCTCTATCTCAGGCAGCATAGTAGTTGCGTTACTGGGAAGATGGAATGGGACAAATTTGTTATATGAACCCTACCTTCCTCACCAGTGATTTCATCTATTCAGCCAGCGATTATAGAGATAGGGAGGAGCAATGTCATGGAAGGATTCAAAAACAAGGATTAGAATTGGGGCAGGATTCTCCATCAGCCGAAGCCAGAATCGGGAAAAACAGTTGGGCGGAGAATTCGGCGTAAGCCAAAAATCGAGGTTCCAAACGGAATACCATGCTCCGGTCCCTCGACAGAGGCGTGAATGTGTTTTATGTCGCATGCTGGCGTGGGCATGAAAATTGTACAGTAAATCTGTTGGCATATCATTAACGTGCCCGGCTCAGCGTTTATTGGGACTTCCGCGATGCTCCCCCTCTGCCAGGAGGAATTACTGATGGCGAGGTTCACTTGTGGTATTTCAAATTGGGACACAGGTGCCATGTCTGCTGAGGGTAGGGAGGCGGTACAAACAGTGTCCAACATCGCTATTGTATGCTGACAGTTGGGCCGTTCGCCGGGGACGTCTGCCAGGGCCAGGAGGAGAATGCGGGTAACGGCTAGGAGGTGGGCTGGGAGGTTGAGGTGGCCCGACTTGGACTGTCATTGCACGGACTTCAAGGCAGCCATGTGGCTGCATATGCCGCTGACTGCCCACTGGGAACATAGCGCCACAGGTTGTATGGGTGCCCCCAGGCCACACCCCTAGGTACCCTTTGGCCCCAGCCGACCCAACAATGGGTTGGGTGTGCTTCAGCGCAACGAGTGCCCATCATCTTGGCTGGGCTGAGGGTCAACACGCATTGGAATTGCTGATTTCTAGTGGCGTTGGTGCTAGCCCATTAACGGGACCTGAATCAATCCAGGACTGGCACCGCTTTCATTCACATGGAACATTTGTAATTCAGTCCCGGCATCAGCACTTAGTCTTTCAAATGGAGAATTCGCCCCAAGCTCTCTTAATCAAGAGCCAATGTAGGTCAGCAAGCAAACGAATGATGTGTGAATGGAATTTAGTCCGAGTTAAGGCGCGGGCAGTAGAGTTTGGGATTATCTCAAATTTATAGAGGGTAGAATATGGGTGACCAGCCAGGGTTGTGTCACAGAATCATAGAATCCCTACAGTGCAGAAGGAGACTATTCAGCCCATCAAGTCAGCACCAACCCTCTGAAAGAGCATCTGACATTGGCTCACTCCCCCATCCTATCTCTGTAACTCCACCGAACCTGCACATCTTTGGACTTTGGGAGGAAACCGGAGCACCTGGAGGAAATCTACATAGGTACAGGGAGAAACTCCACACAGACCCAAGGCTAGAATAGAACCCGGGTCTCTTCCGCTGTGAGGCAGCAGTGCTAACCACAGTGTCACAGGCCACCTTTAATAACACAGTCTCACTGTGGTAAAAATAGTGTAAATAATTAAGTTAAAGGTTAGATAGCTGATTAGCTGGCCCCATCCAATGTAGTGGTGGGGATGCTGCGATTTGTTTCAACAAATCTTTGGTTAGAGTGAAGAAAAATTGCCCATGGTTCCTCTTCCTGAGTATAATCTGAAGAACTCTGTTAGAATGTGCACTTGTGGAGACATGGAGTGAAAAGGAATGATCTTTGCTGAAATTCCGTTGCACTGTCAAATAGCCTGCTCAATGGAGGTTGTTGGCACAGGCCATCATATGCACATTATCATAAAGGTTTTGGACCCATCTTCCTGTCACTTGACTCCAGCTATTGGCCAATGATGGACTAAAAAACCTCAGCAGGAAATGGTGAACATGGCAGCCAAATGGACTTTACTGTGCCATAATTAATTAAAGCAAGCAAAACAAAATTCTCACAGAACAACTGTGATGACACTTCAAAAATAGTGTACTTGCTGGTTCCTTCCTTCATAAGTGGGATCCTATCCGGTGTTGTGTGAAATATTTGGAGCAGGTTATGAGCTGCGCTGCTGAAAACACAGTTAACCTATGAAATGCTGAGCTGCCTAGTAATGCACTCTCGGCCAGGATGTTTCAGAGCGCAGGTCCCGACTCGCGGGTGGGTCGTAGGTGGGTGTCAGAAGGGTCGCTGAGTTAAAGGTCGCAATGTTTCAGCGCCAGATATCCGGGTCTTTCTTGTTTGCTGTCAAAGGATCACACTGTTCCCCTGTTCAGGCCTCAAGAAAGAATTTAAGGTAAAGTTTTAGTTGAAGGATTTTGGTTTGTACATACCTCCCTAGCTTTCCTCATGGGCAAGCAGGAGTTTTAACTGCCATGTCTTCGCGCAACCAACAGCTTTATTTGAAAAGTAATTGTGACAGGATTTTGGGTTCGATTCCAGTCAAAAGTCCACCCTCTCATTCTAACATAAATGATCCCATGGTGCAGTGTTGAAGACACACAAGCAGTGGGGCTATCACCCTAACAACTGGTTGATATTTATCTGAGAAATGCAGCTTGGGTAGGATATTTGAATTATTCTCAGCATTTACTGAGTTGTGTGGGGAATTCTACTTCAGGACCAAGGATTGTCATTAGCGAGAGAATAATGGTTTTGACAGAAGGATGATACCTCGTTTCATCTCCCTCTAGATTTAGCTTTTCTTTATGAAGAGGGGGTGGAGGAATTAACTTTAACAGGCAACATGTATAGACTGGGTGAGAATTTGAAAACCTGTTCAGTCCAGGATTAGGAAGGTTGGAATGTAGGAACAAAAATAAACTATTCTTCCTCATGTCAGCTCTGCCATTTAATGAGATCATGACTGGTCTGTATTTTAACTCCATCTATTCACCTTTGTTTTATAATTCTTAAAACACTTACTAAAGAAAACCCAACAGTTTCAGTTTGGAAATTTCCTGTTAACACTCAATTTTAACGGTTGTTTGCGGAAGAGAGTTCAATATTTCCACCATCCCAAGGGAATGGCAGGGGGTTGGGAGCAAAGTGGCAAAGATGAGGAAAACAAGGACAGTAATAAAAGAAAGAACAGTAAAATGCAAAAAGATAGATGGTAATCAAGGGCGAGAGGCAAATAGGGCCACAGTACAAGGAAAAGTTATGATGATTAAAATAGCAAAAAAGTAAGCCTCAGGGCTTTGTATCATAATGCACAAAGCATTTGGAATAAGTGGGTCCTGAAGGTCAGCCGGTGTGGGTCCTGAACGTTGGTCAGTTGACATAAGTGGGTCCCAAGAAAAAAAGTTTGAAAAACACTGCTCTGGGCTGTTTGCCATTCAACATCACATATGAGACGACACCAATCTAGCTGATGAATGATTGGACTCTGACGAATACTCATCTGTTGGAGCAACAGGAGAATCCATCACTTGTCGTTCTAAATAAAATCATTTTGTGGCCAATGTGCTGATGTATAGCTGATGGAAAACTGGAAAACATGTCATTGCAAATAATGCAAACTAATTAGGCACTGCTGTCATATTATGATCTGGTAATAAAATTAGTATTGTCTGTTTTATCTTGTACCTTATTGTTTGGGCAATTTGAGATTAGATTTGATTCTCCTCATGATTACATTTTTTGGCTATATAGACACATAAATTTTAATTCTTTCCTCTTATATTGACATTGCCAGCGAAACAAAGCAGTAACGAAGGGCTGGGAGCAGGCCATGGGTGTGCTGTCTCCGCAGCAAAGACACAAATTCAAATAGACCTTAGGTTGAAAGAATGCTTGAGGACAAATTACAATTCAAAAGGCCCTTAAAACATCATGATCTCGGTCAGTCAGCACTAATAAAGTTGGCATGCTGCGTGACTTATGGACCTTGTGCTACATATAATTTCAAAGCTTAATATACGATGTATGACATATGCAAATTGGCTCTGCCCCCTCATTAAAGGTTGTGCAAAACCTATGCAAAGTGGTGTTAGGAACACATAAAATGCACTTACTATCTGAATTGTCATATTCCACTTGAAGTGAGTGGAGAGTAAAGTCACTGCCAATTCCAATAGCAGGTGGCAGAACAGATATGGTATGTGGAGCCATATGTAGCACACAGTGAAAAATATCCCCCATTGGTTCTTAACTTATAAAAAAAGGTTTGTAATTGTTCTGAAAACATTGCTGTTTGTGAATTTCTAAGCAGTGGCACTGTGGAACAGTGGTTAGCACTGCTGCCTCATAGGTTCAATTCTGACCTTGGGTGACTGTGCGGGGTTTGCACTTTCTCCTCTGGGTGCTCTGACTTCCTCCCACAGTCCAAAGATGTGTAGGTTAGGTAGATTGGCCATGCTAAATTGCCCCTTATTGTCCAAATGTTAGATGAGGTTGCTGGGATGGGATGGAGGTGTGACCTAGGTAAGGAGCTCTCTCAGAGAGTTGGTGCAGACTCGATGGACTGAGTGTCCTCCTTGAGTACTGTAGAGATTCTATGGTTCCATGAACAACAGTGAGACTGTTCTGCCATTTAATTAGGACATGGCTGATCTATACTTCAACCCCATCGCCATTAGGTTGTTGGCTGAAGGTGAGACTTCTGCCCCCATTGGAAGCTTGACAGCTTTCTGGTTCCTCCAACAGACCCAGGAGAAGTAGTCACTGTAGAGACCCCATCCAGTCCCCAAAGGCAGACTTTGATGTAGCCGTTTGTGAAGTTAAGTGGAGAGATGTCTCGCCAGTATCACAATCCCAGACCAGACCCCAATTGTGGCTCGGATACTAGACAGAAACACCAATATTTTATTTTAATTTTGTAAGACTGTGAGGAAAGGCTATCTCGCTCCAGGAGTGATTTCACGAAGAAATAGGGATAAGGTACATTAAAACAAACTTTATTACTAACACAGTCTTAAAATATCTTTAACATCATACAAGAAAATAGCTCACTCAATAAACAATGCGAATTAATACAGTGACACAATAACCCTGAACTCAAACAACAAAACCATTTCAAGTCCCAAGCCACTTTTAAGTACAGTTAGCACCCAGGAATACTTGCTGTATAGAGAGGCACTGCAGTAACTCACCAAGGTTCCTTAGACAGCACCTACCAAACCCAGAACCACTACCATTTAGAAGGACAAGAGCAGCAGATACCTGAGAACCCCATTACCTGGAGGTTCCCCTCCAAGTCACTCACCACCCTGACTTGGAAATGTACCGCGGTTCCTTCACTGTCACTGGGGCAAAATCCTGGAACTCCCTCCCTAACAGCACAGTGAGTGTACCTACACCTCAAGGACTGCAGCGGTTTAAGAAGGCAACTCATCACCACCTTCTGAAGGGCAACTAGTGATGGGCAATAAATGCTGGCTGAACCAGCGACGCCCACATCCTGCAAAATTAATTTTTTAAAAGCTGTCTTGGATACTCTACTTTGAGAAGGAGAAATCTTTTGAGTCTGCTTCAAAGAAAGAGACTTGATCCCCTGACAGAATAATGCAGAATCTCTGGCTGTATTTCTTCAGAAAACTTCTCCGCTCACATTCCAGCCAAAAACTAACCTTGAAAACTTCAATACCTGCCTGCTTCAACCCTTGGCTTCTCCCATTAACTATATCATCCTACGAAACTGAACACAATGTCTCTAATTTACTATTCCGCAGGGAACCCTCTCAATATAAATAAAAGTCCATTAGTCCAAACCTTTACGATGCTTTAATTGCATCTCTGGCCCCAAAACGCCGAGCTGTCTTTCAAACCACGATTTTAAAAATATGACTGCAGCAGTCAAATACTAGCCCAATCTTGTAACCTTTACTGCATCAAATACATACAATACAATCGGCGCGATTGAATCAAAAAAAAATCAGAGTCCATTATGGGCGGGATTAGTAGGGTTGTTCCCAGAGCTTGTAGCACCAGGAACGACCCTGCTATCGAACAGCACTCTATTGCTATTTTGGGCCCTGGCGGGGAACATGCTCCCAAGGCCACACTTAGTGCCATATCCTGCATTTGTTATGGGCCAGGGTTTAGAAAACCCCAACGTGTATCATGGAGTTCACCTGACCGACAACTTTTAATAGATTGTGGTATGGGGAGCACACGGCCCACTCTACAGGTGTGGTACAGCAGAAATGGAAAAGTATTTTTTAAAGCAAAACAATGTTCTGTGAACTCAAGTTAACCTTTTTAAAACATACAGTGAACATCTTAGCAACCATTAATTCAAATACAACCCCCAAAGAATACAACACTAAGTAACCCTTAATAACTTCCCAAACAACATCCAGAAGACAAAAGAAACACCTTTTATCAGAAGCACATCAGGTTTACATTCACTACTGAAAACATTTATAATTCCAAATTCACCAAATGATCAAGAGATAGTCTTTTGATGGCGGAGAGATCAACAGTACACCTGCTTTGTCTGGCTTCAGCTCCATCACTGAAAACAAAACTAAAACACACCCTGCAGCAAACAGCCTAAAACGAAAGTAAAAAGCTGACACACAGCCCGGCTCCACCCACACTCTGACATCACTGATAAACACCCATTTCTTAAAGGTACATTTCTTAAACACCCATTTCTTAAAGGTACTCTCACAGGACACACTGAGGAGCTAATTTTTAAATGGCGCCCCAATCTCACGACCCCCCACCCCGACGCGACACCCCCCAATGCCCCAACTCATCTATAAGGAGGTCCGCGGGCACCGCCCCTCACGCACCTCACCTCAAATGGGCAGGGCACCCCTGGGCATGATCCCCAGTGCAGGCAACATGCCAGGGTGGCAGTGCCACCTGGGAACCCTGACAGTGCCAGGCTAGCACCCGGAAGGCACTGCCAAGGTGTCTGGGTGGCATCAGCTGTGCCAGGATGCCACCTTGCCCAGAGGCCGACCACCCGGAGATCTTCGATTGCCTTGGAGACCCCTCCCCCCCAAGTGCCATTCCTCCTGGTCCACATTTGTAGGGGCTAGTGTTAAACGGCACCTTGCTGTGGTCTCCTCGCCGAGGCTGGTAGATGCCGGGTGACCATTCGATCCAGTGTCAGCAAAGTTATGTGGGTTTCTAAACTCACTTAACTCTGCGGCGGTGTGGACAGGGAAATGTCAAACAAAATATTGGGGGTGATAGGAACTTGGGGACGAACCATCAAAGGCCACAGTAGGCCTGTAAAGGAGGCACTCCACCCAATTGCCTTGCAATGGGATCTCCTGCCTTTACTTAAATCCTAGCAGAAGCTGGAGAAGACTCTTAAGTGACCATTTATTGGTCACATAAGAGCCTCAATTGGCGAACAGGTGGGTGGACCTCCTGACATCTCCCCAGCCACAGGTAAAATTGCTGGGGAGGGGGGAGGACCAGACAGATACCAGGAATGGCGCCCATGGCATGGTGCCCAATTTTACTGCCCTTGTCTGCCAACTGCAACCTGAGGAGGGGGAAGTGGAATATGCAGCCCATAGTAACACCGTTACAGAAGTAGGCCTTTACCTTCTAGTCCAGCTATCCATAGTGTGAAAAAACAGAACTAAAAGCAAATGCTGCAGATACTGACAATCAGAAAAAAATGTGAAACTGCTCAAAGTGCTCAGCAGGTCAGACAGCATCTGTGAAAAGAGGAATGTAGAGTTTATGGTTTTCTCCATTGACCTAAGATGTTAACTTTGCTCTGCTCTTTTCAGGCATGAATCTGCTGAGTTTTTCCAGGTTCACTTTTGTTTTAATCCAAATATCCCCGACTCATTTTTAAAAACCTTGGGCTGGATTCTCCGCCCCGCCGCGCCACATTTCTGCCTCGACTCTCCGGCGGGATTCTCCGTTACGCCGGCCGGTCAATGGGGTTTCCCATCGTGGGGCAGCCCCGCACCATAAGGAAACCCCCGGGCGCCGGCAAAACAGAGAATCCCACCGGTGGAGAATCCCGCTCCTTAAATCCCACATTTTCGCCGTTTGTCATGAACACGTATTGTTGCTTATTGATAACCATTAATGTTTCAATTTTCACTCTCCAAACTGGTCCACTAATTTAGAAACTTATTTACCACCTTTAAAAAAAATATTTTATCCAAGGCGTTTTCATTTTTATACAAAACAGAAAAAACACAACCATCTTTAGACAACTATCATATAAACGCATCACCCCACTCCTCCAAACACCCAACATGCCCCGTTTAAAGCTAACCAATAAAACAGCAATAATTATAACACAAACGGAGAAGAAAAGAAAACAAATCCACCCTCTCAACCCCAGCCTCCCACCCGCTGACATTCACATATCCTTAAAGTAGGAGATGAACAACCTCCACCTCGATACGAAACCCTCCTCCGACCTTCGAATGGCGAACTTTATCTTCTCCAAATACAAGAATTCCACCAGGTCACTCACCCACCCCGCCGCTTTATGGTTCGGAGCCCGTCACCCCATCAATATCCGCTTCTGGGCTATCAGGGAGGCAAAGTCCAACACATCAGCCTCTCTCCCCACCTGCACTCCTAGATCCGCCGAAACTCCAAATTACGCCACCCATGGGCTTGGAGCCACCTTCATCTCCAAAATCTCTGACATGCTTCCCGAGAAGGACTCTCAGAACTCCACCAACTTCGGGCATGACCAAAACATGTGAGTATGGTTAGCCAGCCCCCCTAAACACCGCCCACACCGATCCTCCACTTCCAGAAAGAACCGACTCATGCGCGACTTTGTCATGTGCGCCGTATGCACCACTTTAAATTGTATTAAATTTATTCACGCACAGGAGGTTGTTGGATTTCCCTTCCACAGGACCTCACTCCAACCCCCCCCCCCTTTAAATACCACCCAGCTCCTCCTCCCACTATCTCTTAATGACCCCCAATGCGACCCCCTCCCCCTTCATCAACTGCCGGTAAATGTCAGAGAACCTACCTTCTCCTATCTCATCCAGGGACACAATCATTTCAAGCAACAAAGGGGTAGGCAACCGTGGAAACATAGCAAACTCCTTCCAAACAAAATCCCTAATCTTCAGCAACCGAACCCATTCCCCTTTGGCAAATCAAACTTCTCCTCCAGTTCTCCTGCAAACCTACCTCCCACAAATAGATCCTGAATCTGCCCAACCCCCTTCCGTTCCCACACACTATACGTTGCATCTAACCCTGCTGAGGTAAATCTGTGATTGCCACAGATCGACGCCCGCAATGACATGCCCCCAATCCTGAAATGCTGCCTGAACTGATTCCAGATCCTTAATGTTACTCCCACCACCGGACCCGTGGAGTACTTAGCTGGCGAAGACAGAAAGGACGCCATCACCAGTGCCCTCAGACTTGTCCCCATAAACGACGCCTCCTCCATCCGCCCCCACACCGACCCCTCCTCCACAGCCCACTTCCGCAGCTTCTTGGTGTTCATTGCCCAATAATACTTCAACAGGTTCGGCAGAGCCAGGCCCTAACTCCGCCTATCCCTCTCCAAAAAAACCTTTGAATACAGGGCACCATCCCCGCCCACATGAAGTTTGTGATCATCCCCGTTTAACATCCCAAAAAAGACTTTGGCACAAAAATCAGGAGATTCTGAAGAAACTTCAGGAGAACCATCATCTTCACGGTCTGGACCTTCCCCGCCGATGATAACAGAAAACATCCCACCTCTTGAAATCCTCCCTCACCCCCTCTGCCAAATATGCCATGTTCAATTTGTGTAGCTGAGCTCAACGACTCGCCACCCATATCTCCAGATAACTAAAGTTTGACTTGACCCATCACAAAGATAACTTCTACAGACCCCTCCCATGTTCCTGAACATTGACCGCAAATGCCTCACTTTTTCCCACATTGAGCTTGTACCCTGAAAATGACCCAAATTTCATCAGGATCACCAGAATACTATTAATACTTGCCATCAGGTCCGTAGCATATAGCAGAAGGTCATCCGCATACAGGGACAGTCGGTGTTCCACCCCTCTCTCTCTATTCCTCTCCACTCTGCTGAAGCCCGAAGCGTCATTGCCAATGGTTCAATCGCCAATGCAAAAAGCAAAGGGGATGGTGGACACCCCTGCCTCATTCCCCGATTCAAGCATAAATACCTCAAACTTACAGCATTCGTGTGTTCACTCGCCATGGGGGGGGACCTGTATAACATCTTGATCCAACCAACAAACCCCTGCCCCAGATCAAACTGCACCAGCACCTCAGGAAGGTACTTCCACTCAACCCTGTCAAACATCTTCTCCGCATCTATAGATATTACCACCTCCGTTCCCCTGCCAGTTGGGGGTGTCATCACTACATTCAACAGTCTCCTAATGTTCGACGACAACTGTCACACCTTCACAAACCCTGTCTGATCACCCCTGGCACACAATCCTCCAAGTGCGTCGCAAACACCTTAGCTAACAACTTTGCATCCACATTCAAAAGCGATATCGGCCGATATGACACACACTCCTCCAGATCTTTATCTTTCTTTAAAATAAGTGAAATCGATGCCTCTGCCAACGTAAGCGGAAGCTCCCCCTTGTCAATTGAATCATTAAACATTTACACTAGGAACGGACCCAGCACTGTCAAAAACTTTTTGTAAAATTCCACTGGGAATCCATCCGGGCCCGGTGCATTCCCAGACCTGTACAGCCCCCTGTAAAAGTTCTCGCACACTCCATTCACCTTCCCTACCCCGTTTGCCACCTACCCTCAGAGACATAACCTGTCCAATCTCCCTGACCGCCGCCTGCCGCCTCAACCAAAAGCCTACTGGCCTTCTCGCCATGCTCATAAAACTCTCCCGTAACTTGGCATAACTGCCCCACTACCTTTCCCATTGACATAAGATCAAACTCCAACTGGAATTTCTTCCACACCTTCAAAAGCCGCTCTCCAGAGGCCGCTAAGAATTGCCGATCCACAGCCAAAATGGCCTCCACCAACCACTGCCTCTCCAGCCTACCTTTGTTATCCCTATGCGCCTTAATCAAAATAAACTCCTTGCTAATTAACACTTTCAATGCCTCCTCACTCTTATTAAACTTGACGTAAGGGACAATAGCCACCAACTTTCTCGCCTACACCCCTATCCACCAGTAACCCCACATCCAACCTCCCCTGTGGCCACTGGGAGCTCCCCTTCTCCACATACAATTCCACAAAAAGTGACGCATGATCTGACACAAAAATCGGCGAATACACTGAACCCATCACCTTCCAGCAATGTCTTGTCCATAACATAAAAGCCAATACGTGAGTACACCCGAAGCACATGTGAAAAGAAAGAAAACTCCTGCGCACCTGGGCACCAAACCGCCATGGATCCATATGCCCCATCCTCTCCATAAACCCCAGCAACGCCTTTGCCACCCCTAACTCCCTCAAAGACTTGGGGCATGACCGATCCAACCTAGGATCTGGAACAGTTAAAATCCCTGCCCCCCAAAGTCAACCGGTCATATCCAAGTCCAGTATCTTCGCCAGGACCTTCTTCATAAAGTCCACATCATCCCAATTAGGGATGTATACACTCACCGACACCACAGGTGATCCCTCTCACCTTCCACTAACCATCACATACCTACCCCCTGGGTTCCCTACTCTGTTACTCAGAGAAACCACCAACTTAGCAATCAGCACCTCTGCCTCGCTCGCCTTCATATCCAACACCGAATGTCCCACCCACCTTTTCCTCAGCCTCATACGATCTTTAACCTTCAGGTGAGTCTCTGCATTGAAACCACGTCCGCCCTCAAACTTTTTTATGGGCGAGACCTTAATCAGCCCATTCAGTCCCCTCACATTCCATGAGACCAGTCGCCGCCACCCTCCGCCCCCCACCCCCCCCCCAACAAAAACAATAGTCAGCCACATCCAAATCCAAGCGCACTCCACCAGGCCCTGTCTCGCTCTCTTCCCAGGACCCCCGAATATAGCTGCTGCCACCCCCCTTAACCAACTACTCCATAAAAATACCTTCCATATCAGCACCATCGCACCACACCCAAACCTTCCCCCAACCCAAAAAAAGAAAACTCCACCACCCTAGGCGCGCTGCCCCACCCCACCCAAAAAACAAAGAAACTAGCAAAACCAGAAAAACAGCCCCCCCTCCACCACCCTCCCCCAAGCAGCCAGTCGTGGCTCCCCCCAACACTTCACTTCTGTGAACCAGTATTTTTGCCAGCCAGAAGGCCCCCAATCGAGGCTAAGAGCAGACTATCTTATACCCAAACCTCTTCAAACCCTATTGCCTTGTAGTCATGAGCTCCTTTACCACCCCTCCCCACTCTTCTCCCCACGCTTCCCACCACATCCCCTAAATGAAAATGGCCCCATACCAATACTCCAAAAGCAGGCCAGCAAATATTACCAAACTCCACTGTTACACATTAACAATATTGAGTGGGTAACAATAACACATGAAAACATACAAGCCCTTGCACCCCCCCCCACCCCCCCCCCCCCCACAGATCCACAGTTCAATCATGTAGGTGAACCCACCCTAAAAACCCAAGTCCTCAAACGAATCCCAGTCCATAATCTCTTAGAAAGCATATTGCCTCATCCAGTAGAATTCCTTACTATTTGTAAGGAATTCAATACTATTATAAACTTATACTATTCCTTACTATATTCCTTGCATGACCCACAAGCAAGTCGGGTATATCATCCCGAGCCACACCGTGTCCATGAAGAGCACCTTAGCCTTGGCCTTATTAAACCCAGCCCTTCTTTTGGCCAGCTCCTCGCCCAACCCCAGATAGATGCAGACTGTATGCCCGTCCCAGGTTCATTCCCGTGTCTCCTTTTCCCATCTCAGGATCCTTTCCTTGTCCAAATACTGATGGAGCCTCACGATGATTGCTCACAGCAACTCCCCAGCTCTGAGCTTCCTCCGCAAAGATTGATGGGTCTGATCGACTTCTGGAACCCCTCACCAACTTCCAAACATTCTCTCTCCATTTTCCATGGCATTCATGCCCTCAATGCCTTCTGGCAGCTGCACAATCCTCAGGTTTTGCCTCCTTGAGTGATTTTCCAGGTCATCGACCTTCTCATTCAACTTCTTTTGCCCCTCCGCCATCATCAGCATTTCTGCCTCCAAGGAGACAATCCACCGTCTCCTCCACCTTCTGGAGGGACGCATTCTGCACTTCCAACCTCGGTTCTACCCTCTTCAGTGCAGCCTGAATCGGCTCTCCCACTCTCGCCAGATCCTCCGAGGCTGCCAGCCTTTGCTTCTCGAACTCGGCCAAAGAGATTGGACCAACTGCCCTGGTGACCACTGTGCGGGCAACGACACCATCGGCCCTTCTGCCATCTTTTCCCCTGCTGCACCATGCAAGTCGTTCTTGTCTGAAAAGTGCACCTTATTCGACGCATTCCTTGACTGATAACTCCTTGACATCACCCATCGAAGGAGAAAGTCTTATTCTGTACTGGGAGTACTTTGTTCACCTGCAATACCCCCATTAAATGGGCAGAAAGGGCCAAGTTATCCATCACCAAGCAAGAACCACCGTACGTGTGATCACTCACTCCATGGCCGCCACCGGAAGTCATCTACTTACCACCATTTTATTGAAAACGTTCCTCCTGCATTTTCTAAAAGAACTGAGGATTGTTTCTCTGCTTGGTACCTTGGGCAGGTGCAACCATCTAGAGGTGTGCACTCCCAAATTCCTGCACCCTCTTAGTGCAGTCCCGAGAATGCATTCACCAGATACGTTCGGATATAGAAGATGATAAAGCCCATTGAGGATGGTTTCCCAACTAATCAGTCTTCCCATTGTAGCTGACAGTTTTGTCAAATAAACTCATTGTTCCTGGAAAACCATTCCAGCTATTGATCACCCTTTGTGTATCCACTGAACAGTTGGAGGGTCATGCACGAAGGCACATATTAAAATGCTATATTAATATCCTGACAAATTTCTCTTTGCCAGAAGACCTGTTTAACTGCCAAAGTTTGTTAATCTGCCTACGGAGTGACAAATGATTGAGAAAATCCCTTTTTTCTTTCTGACCCCCCCATTTGCTACCTTGTATCAGGAGACAAGTGGCACTCTTCACGTCTGCTCCCACAAACATAGAACATACCACTCCCACAAACATAGAACAACCACTCCCAATGTCCACGATGTTACTCACTACACATTATTCAATTTTTAATGTTAACAACAATTTAGAACATGAATCTAGAACGGATTAAATCAAAACTCTACAGTCCTGCCTCACCCTGCGGTAAATGGTGACGAACAATTAAGCAATGAGCCTGAGGAGGATGTTCCACAAATATCTCCATCTATAATGATGGGGGAGTGCAGTACATTAATATAAAAAAGAAGGCTGAAGCATTGGGAACTGTCTTCAGTGAGAAATGCCAAGTGGATGATCCATCTTGGCCTCCTTCTGAGATCCCAGCATCACAGATTCCGATCTTCAGCCAAATCCATACACTCCACGTGACATCGAGAACCAGCTGAAGGCATTGGACACTACAAAGACTGTGGGCCCTGACAAAGCCTAGCCACAGTACAAAAGACTTGTCTTCCAGAATAAACTGTGTCCCCACCCAAGTTGTTCCAGTATAGCTGTAACACTGGCATCCACAAACAATGTGGAAAATTGCCTTGGTTTGTCCTGTCCACAAACAGCAGGACAAATCTATCTGTCCACGAAAAGCAGGGAAAATTCAATCTGGCCAATTACTGCCCCATCAACCTACTCTCGAGCATCAGCAAAGTGATAGAAGGTGTCATCGACAGTGCTATCAAACAGCACTTTCACAGCAATAGCCTGCTCATTGATGCTCAGTTAGGGCTCCACAAGAACCATTCAGCTCCTGACATCATTGCTGTTTTGGTCCATGCATGGGCAAAAGAGCAGAATTCCAGAGGTGATGGGAGAATGACTGTCCTTGATATCAGGGCAGAATTTGAGATCAAAGAGCCCCAGCATGATTGAAATCAAAGAGCCCCAGCTTGATTGAAATCAATGGGAATCAAGGGGAAAGTTGTCAATTGTCCTGACATGTACCTAGCATACAGGAAGATAGCTATGGGTTGTTGGAGGCCAATTATCGCAGTTCCAGGATATCACTGCAGGAGTACCCCCCCACCCCCCACCCCACCCTCCCCTGCCCCCCGCCCCCAGGTGGTGCCCTAAGCCCAACTATTTTCAACTGATTTATCCTCCACGATAAGGTCAGAAGTTGGGATGTTCGCTGATGACAGCACAATGTTCAGCACCATTTGTGACTCCATTCATACTAAAGCAGTCCATGTCCATACGGAGCAGGATGTGGACAACATTCAGGCTTGGGCTGACAAGTGGCAAGTCACATTTGCACCTCCCAACTACCAGGCAATAGCCATCTCCAACAAGAGAGAATCTAACCATCTACCCTTGACATTCAATAGCATTACCATCGCTGAATCCCCCGCTATCAATATCCTGGGGGTTACCCTTGACTAGAAACTGAACTGGACCAGCCATATAAATACCGTGGCTACAAGAGCAGATCAAAGGCAATGAGTTCTGCAGCAAGTCACTTCCTGACTCCCCAAAGAATGTAAACCATCCAAAAGCCACAACTCAGGAGTGTGATAGAATACTCTCTACTTGCCTGGATGAATGTGGCTCCAAAAACCCTCAAGAAGCTCGACATCATCCAGGACAAAGCATCCCGCTTGACCGGCACCCCACCCACCAACTTAAATACTCACGCCCTTCAACACCAGTGCACAGTGGCACCAGTGTATACCATCTATAAGATATACTGCAGCACCTTCCTAACCCGCAACCAGTACCATTTAGAAGGCAGGAGATCCATTAGATCTGGTTGATCTATGTTAAAGGTTAAAAATAAATGAAATAATTAGCATGAATTCTAGTTTCATATCTATCTATAACCTATGAAAAAAATACACGTTATCATCCTGGGAAGTGTGTGGAATTTTAACAGCTAGAACTTGGCTTTGCTTTTAACCATTGGCTTATAAAACCCAAACCTCGTCTCCAGCCTTCATTCATGACCATAAAGAGACATCACTATTTCCTGTATTTTCCGCTTCCTATCATATAATCCGACTCCATTGTACATGCCTGAAGCTCAAGCACGTGCACTTCAGCCTCTGTCAGAAGAACTGGACCAGTATCAGCGGAGGAATTTTCACTCATAGGTCAGCCACACATGTTTAACAACAACATTTCCCTCGGCTTTGTTTGTACTCAGCTACCACAGTAGGGTTGAGGCGCTGGGAGTGGCCTGAGAATGAAACTGGCTAACAACCAAACCCCTGAGGTCATTGTGTTGTCTCATTGTGTTGTCCAGCTGAATAATATGAGAAAACCTCCAAATAAATATGTAATAAACATCAATAAAAACATCAAAATTACTAGTAAACATGGTTAAGGATGTTTACACCTCACAGTTTTATAATAACATTAAGATTTGGAATCATCTTTTTTATTTTGCTCATTGCTCATTTCTGACGCGAGAAAGATTCACATTACCCTGTCTTCCATTCTATTCTTGATATCCTTTTATCTTCCACCTCACTCTAAACAATATTGTCTGTTGTTGTGATCAGGTGAGGTGGGATCAAATGTTTCCCCTCTTTCCCCTCTCATTTGATTGTAATAGTTTTTTTTTTAAAGGATTTACTTGCGAATTTAGTGAATATCTGCTTAGGTGCTGTGATCCTAAGAGAACGCATTGGACAGATTTTCTTTAATTTAGCAAAGAAATAGATTTGTTTTATGTACTTAAACTGAGCTAAGTAAAATAATATAATATGCTCCAATTTTCATTTGCACACAACACACTAACATTCATATATACATTTAAAGTTCCCCAAAACTCAAATACAGATTATAGAATGTAAAGGATATGTTGACCAAATTAGAACCCATAAAAAGAATACAAAGCCTGTAGTTTGGTGATTCAGCTGGCTAAGGCTGAACATTTATTGACTTTATGACTTTCCTTCTGTGGACCCAATGTTTCCGATTTTAAAATGTAGATGGTTGTGTTGGTTGTTCTTCTGCAGATGCTAGTGCTGGGTTGAATACTTTTAATAAATCTCTCTCTGCAGCAGGGGCTCCCCTGGATGGTCAGTCAGCAAACAGGGTTCGAAGCTTGTTGAGTGGGCTGGAGAGAAGGGAAGCAAGAGATCTTCTCTCTCAGTGTCTCAATTACTTGTTCCCAGTTCTACAGGAAGAAAAAATGTGCTTAAAGCATACAAAGGATTAGCTTGTCACCTGACCTTCCCTCACCAATTGTTAATGGAATCCAAATAAATTGTTATTTGTGTATTCCAAGGGTAACTTGATACCTGGGAAGCTTTCTTACCAATGTCCCATTTTTCAAGAGATTAACATTAATGGCCCATCTCCAACAGTTGAATAACTCAGGCGATTACCTTAATACCTAGCTAATTGGACAGATTTTGGTCCTTCACATTCTCCAGAAGGCCATTGTCTTTGGTGCATTATGCAGACAATGAGTTGGAATGTGGAATGTACAGCAATTTAAATTGGGGTCCCTATTTTAGACTAATCTCAAATTACCTTTAATCTCTTTGTCAAAGCTTTGAGCTTTGACAAAGAGTCCCCCAGACTCAAAACATTAGCTCCCTTCTCTCTCCACAGATGCTGTCAGACCGGCTGAGATTTTCCTGTATTTTCTGTTTTTGTTTCAGATTCCAGCATCCGCAGTAATTTGCTTTTACCTTTAGTCTCTGTGTTTTTAAAAGTCTTTTTTTAAACTTTCGGTTGAGGTTTCCAGCAGGTAGATTAAAAATAAGTATGTGTCACAAAGCATGTCTTCATGACTTTGTAAATACTCACCAATCTTGAAGACCTTTCACATGCATGACCTTCATAGAATCACAGAATCCCTACAGTGCAGGAGGAGGCTCCCTACAGTGCAGGAGGCTGCTATTCGACCCATCAAGTCTGCACCAACCCTCCAGTAGAGCACCCGACCTAGGCCCAATCACATGCCCTATCCCCATAACATTGTAACCCCACCTAACCTAACCTTTGGGCACCAAGGGGCAATTTAGCATGCCCAATCAATCTAACCTGGACATCTTTGGACTGTGGGAGGAAACAGCAGGACCCAGAGGAAACTCACGCAGACATGGGAAGACCGTACAAACTCCACACAGATAGTCACCTGAGCTCGGAATCAAACCCGGGTCCCTGGCATTGTGAGGCAGCAGTGCTAACCACTGTGCCACACTGCCACTATTGTAATCTCTGTCCAGTGACAACATTTTTGGTGCACATTGAATATTGGTACTAATTAATATGGGAAAAGCCTCTGTCATTCCCATAATCCAGTTGTTTGCATCTTTCACTTCTCCTAAAGAGCCACATTAAATGTGTGAGGGTAAAAAAAAGTGTCACTATTGCGGATGCTAGAAATCTGAAATAAAAACAAAAAGTATTGGAAATACTCAACTGGCCAGGTAGCATCTGTGAAGAGATGATCAGAATATATAGTCTGACCTTTAAGCCCCTGGGAGCGGCTGGCAGGTGGTGGGCACCATGTCTGCCACCTACCCGACTCCGCTGGCATTTTGCCAGAGGTGGTGTAGGTTTCAGGCACATCCTTGGGCCAATGAAGGCCCTGAGGTGGCCAACTGATGGTCATTTAACGGTCGCCCACCCCTACACTTCTGCCAGTATTTTAACAGTGACGGGGTCACCCATTCTACCAGCTTGGCTGTGGGCTCAGTGGTAGGGCCCTCATGATTGGACACCCTGTGCTGAACAGAGGCCATCTGCCATGGAAATAGCCCACTTGTCACCCAACCAGCATCCCGATCCCAAATACCACCCCACTCCTCCACACGGAAAGGATTATCTTTCTCACCACCCTCCCCCCAGCCCCCTCACCGGACCCTGCCTGACTGGCCCTGACAAATCCGCACCAAGACCTCAGTGTTATAAACTTCCTACCTTCCCTGTTCCAATGCAAAGTCACAGGTCTGAACGTAACTCTTTCTCTCCCACAAGTATTGCCAAAGCCGCTGGATATTTCCAGAATTTTCTGTTTATCTTGAAAGAATTCTTCACCCAAGGTTTACTACCACGTTCACTTCCGTCAAAGCTGTGCTGATACTTGACAATCGATTGTTGTTTTACATTCATCATTACTGAAACTAGCTTTCGGCTTCAGATTTTGACTAAAGTTTAATGCACATGACAATAAATGGATTGTGCCTTATTTTCTCAAATCTCGAGATGTGTTTAATACACAAAAAAGTATAGTGCAAATTTTTATCATTCTTGTAATTAATTCAAGGTGGGTTTTATTTGTGAATTAGGTTTTACTGACTTATGAGCTCTGAAAGAATGAGAAAAGCTTTATTCTCTTGTGTGTCAAACACAATGTCCCACTGCTCTTTATCCAGAACCATTTCCATTTAAAGTACTGTATTTAACAAATTCATTCCCACAGTTCTTAATGTACTGTAATTGGAGCTGTGACACGGTGATCATTCACTCCCAGACATTGGACAATTAAACCAGTCATTGTATGTAAATAAGTTACAGGATGACAAGGCACCTATAGTCTTTGAGAGCTCCTTATTTCTGACACATGAAAGTTTATTTTTTTGCCTCCTAATTGTATCCTTTGTCTCTCTCCTGTAATTTTACAGTTCCAACAGTTGATGTTTTCCAGACATCAACAAAGGATCGATTTGGACTGGGACATCAACTGAAAAAGTAAGTCATTCAGAAAAATGATAAGATTTATAAAGAGCAGTGGCACCTGCATTTCCATAGCACCCAGCACTGTGAGAGGCACAGCCTTTTGAATGGGATGTTAAACAGGTTACAGAGTATTATTTTGAGAAAGAGCAGGGGAGTTCTTCCCACTGTCCTGGCCAACATTTATCCCTCAACAGTCATCAATAAAACAGATTCCCTGATTATTACCACAATGCTGTTTGTGGAACCAGGGGGAAGCAGTGGCTTGGAAGCATAGTTGCTGGACTAGTAATCCAGCGACCCAGGGTAATGCTCTGGGGACCTGGTTTGAATCCCACCATGGCAGATGGTGAAATTTTAATTCATTAAAGAAGTCTGGAATCAATAGTCTAATGATGAACATTAAATTATTGTTGATTGTCATAAAAACCCATCTGGTTCACTAACGACCCTTCAGGGAAGGAAATCTGTCGTACTTACCTTGCCCTGGTCTGGCCTACATGTGACTCCAGATCCACAGCAATGTGGTTGAAACTTAAAATACCCAGCCAGTGATACCCACATCCTCTGAACGAGTAAAATAGGATGCTCTGTGCAAATTGACGTACAATACCCATCATTGACTATAAGTATTTGACGTACAATGACATACAACACCCATAATTGACTTTAAGTATTTTTTTAAAAAAGCTTCAAGAGATCCTGAGGTCATAAAACTTGTCATTTTCTTTTCCAATTAAGGGGCAATTTAGTGTGGCCAATCCACCTACCCTGCACATCTTTGGGTTGTGGGGTGAGACCCATGCAGACATGGGGGGAATGTGCCAACTCCACATGGACAGTGACCCGGGGCCAGGATCAAACATGGGTCGTCAGTGTCGTGAGGCAGCAGTGCTACCTACGGCGCCACCATGCCACCCCAAATACTTGCCATATTAATACAAGTCGTTCTTATTGAAAGGTGTCATTTTGATGCAAGTTGTTGGAAAGTGTTACATAAATGTAAATTTTGTTAAAAGCTGGTATGTGAGGGCAGCACGGTGGTGCAGTGGTTAGCATTGCTGCCTCCTGGTGCCGAGGTCCCAGGTTCGATCATGGCTCTGGTTCACTGTCCGTGTGGAGTTCGCCCCATGTTTGTATGGGTTTCACCCCCACAACCCAAAGATGTACAGGCTAGGTGGATTGGCCACGCTAAATTGCCCCTTAATTGGAAAAAAATGAATTGGGTACACTAAATTTATATTTTAAAAAAGCTGTTATGTAAATGCAAGTTATTGTTGCTCAAATATTAATAATGTAGTATACAAGTTTAATTGGTAGGATATGTTAATATATGATGGAAATGATGATGTACTATTGACATAAGTTAGTCATGTGTTAGACGAAAGAGAGAGAGATGGAGGTTGGAATCATACCTCGGAGCAACATGCCTACTCTGTAACCTGTTTTCATAGAATTTACAGTGCAGAAGGAGGCCATTCGGCCCATCAAGCCTGCACCAGCTCTTGGAAAGAGCACCTTACCCAAGGTCAACACCGCCACCCTATCCCCATAACCCAGTAACCCCACCCAACACTAAGGGCAATTTTGGTCACGAAGGGCAATTTATCATGGCCAATCCACCTAATCTGCACGTCATTGGACTGTGGGAGGAAACCGGAGCACCCGGAGGAAACCCACGCACACACGGGGAGGATGTGCAGACTCCGCACAGACAGTGACCCAAGCCGGAATCGAACCTGGGACCCTGGAGCTGTGAAGCAATTGTGCTATCCACAAGGCTACCGTGCTGCCCCACCTTTTTGTGGTTTTGTTGTGGTACTAATAAACAAGAACACCTAGGGCGCGATTATCTGCTCCCGCGCCATTTCAGAGAATCGCCTGGGTCGCCAAATTTTCCCGCGACGCCGGTCCGACACCCTCCCGCGATTCACGGAAGTGGCCAGATCGGCACAATCGCTTTTGCGCGGCGCGGTCCAGTGAATCGCCCGAGACAGCCAAAATGCCGATTCACCGGTACCCCCGCGGTTCTCAGTGCCGGATGGGCCGAGCGGCCTGCCCAAAACGGCGGGTTCCCCCTAGCGCCGTCCACACCTGGTCGCTGTCGGCGGGAACAGCGCGGGAACGCTAGGGGGGCGGCCTGTGGGGGAGGGAGGGGGGTTCCTGCACCGGGGGGGCCTCAAATGGGGTCTGGCCCACGATCAGTGCCCACCGATCGTCAGGCCGGCCTATCTGAAGGAGGACCTCCTTTCTTCCACAGCCCGCAAGATCCATCGGACATCTTCTTGCGGGGCGGACTCGGGGAGGACGGCAACCACGCATGCGCGGGTGACGCCAGTTATGCGGTGCCGGCCGTGTCATGTATGCGGCACCTCCTTTACGCGGCGGCAAGGCCTGGTGCGCGTAAATGACGCGGTGCCGCTCCTAGTCCATTTTCGGCCCCTGAATCAGTCAGGATAGGGGCCGTTTCGCGCCGTCGTGAACCTCAACGGCGTTCACGACGACGCGAACACTCTGCCTCCATTTCAGAGAATCGCGCCCCTAGAGTCCCACACCGAGAGTCCAAGGTAGAAGGACTATCCCAGAATATGATGGCAGCAGTGGAAACATCAATATAAAGAAAACGCATTAGTGTTATTCAAGGGAGCACAGAGTGAAAATAACTTTGAAAGCAGCTCGTAAAAAATCAGCAGAAGAAGTAGGTGCACTGGAGAGAGGCACCGGTGACCGTACCTGGTCAGCAGTTCCTGCCCTTACCCGCCTGTTTGACTGCCTTGAGGATCTGCAGAGAGGCCAGCAGTTGGAGTTATGCAAACACCATTTTCTCTGGCAACAAGCAGCATCAGGCCTTCACGAAATGGAGCAAAAGCTGCAAATTAGTTCCTTTCTTTATGCATTAGGTCCAGTAGAAGATGCCATTCTCCCAAGGCAAGGTGCGCAGGAGTCCATTCAGCTATGGGAACAGAGAATCCCAATGGTTGGAAAATTCTGCCCGGTATTTATGAAACACGTTCCATCCAAGAAATGGAAAGTCAAGAAAAAGACATAAGACCATGGGCGGCATTCTTCGGAAACCGGCGGGGCGGGCAACTCCGGTGCGAAGGAGTGGCGTGAATCACTCCGGCGTCGGGCCGCCCCAAAGGTGCGGAATCCTCCACACCTTCCGGGTCTAGGCCGGCACCGGAGTGGTTTGCCCCGCGCCGGCCGGCACGGAAGGGGCTTGGCGCCATGCCAACTGGCGCTGAAGGGCCTCCGCCGGCCAGTGCGAGTTGGCGCATGCGTGAGAGCGCCAGCGTGTGCTGGCGTCATCCCAGCGCATGCGCAGGGGGGTTCATCTCCGCGCCGGCATCGCGGACCGCTACACCAGCCAGCGCGGAGGAATAGAGTGCCCCCACGGCACAGGCCCGCCCGTGGATTGGTGGTCCCCGATCATGGGCCAGGCCATCATGGGGGCACCCGCCGGGGCCAGATCCCCCCGCGCCCCCCCGAGGACCCCGTAGGCTGCCCGTGGAGCCAGGTCCCTCCGGCAAATACCTGTTGTAACATACGCCGGCGGGACCCGCCGAAAACAGGTGGCCGCTCGACCCATCGCAGGCCGGAGAATCACCGGGGGGGGGGGTCCGCTGCCAGCGGCCGCCGACCGGCGCAGCTTGATTCCCGCCCCCACCAAATCCCCGGCGCCGGAGAATTCGGCAGCCGGCAGGTGCGGGATTCACGCCGTCCCCCAGCGATTCTCCGACCTGGCGAGGTATCGGAGAATCCCGTCCCATGACTTCTTTGGAGTGGCAATCAGCACAAGATTGCCACTCTATAGTCATTTACCTATGGCAAATTTCTTCTATGCCTGTCTTGCCCAACCTTCTGACACAGGCCAGGTGAGATCCAGGCAGCTCAGTTTCCAAAGCCCAGCATCACAGTCTTGCAGATTGAAGGAGGACGTGTCTTCTTTTTTGTTGCATTGGCAGCCAAAAAGCAGATAAATTTAATGGTCTGCTTTAGGTCGTTGGGGGCAGGAAGGTTCGAGTAAGACCAGATTGTGGGGGAGGGGGAGGAGTGGGGGGGCTGTCTGGGTTTGGCCCGTTGGTCAGGCCAGGTAGTGAGGTGGGGAGGGGGGATCTGGTTGGGCAAGGAGGTGTGAGTTGGGCTCACAGTGGTGGTTGCATGTGGGGGAATTCCATGGCGTATTGCCAGGGTGGGGAATACCATGAAAGGGTGTTTATTCAGAGTTGGGGCAGTCTCCTGGGGTGTCGGGGTGTGGGGTAGTTCGTTGGAGAGTTGGTCTGGTTCTTTACAATAGTTTCCCAGAACTTAGAGGAGGTTTTAATTCTAACTATTTCTGAGGACGCATCCTAGTTGAACCATCCGAAGTTTGTGAATTAAATCACATTTTCGGATATTTCACAGTGCCGGGCAATTACCCAGCGGAAGTTTGCACATTTGGGCAATTGCTAGGCAAATGCTTACCTGTAACGTTCTGAGATCCGATCCTGGGGAGCTCAGAATTGTCAGCCCAAAATTACAGAGTTCCTTCGGGGAAGTTAATAGTCCTGATCCAAACTATTGGTCCATTATAGTACAAGTTCAAGGATTTATCGAAACATAGAAAGTAGGAACAGGAGGAGGCCAGTCGGCCCTTTGAGCATGATCCGCCATTCATTATGATCATGGCTGATCATCCACTTCAACAGCGTAATCCCGTTTTCTGCGATATCCTTCGCCCTAAGTGCTGTATCTAACTGCTTCTTGAAAACATACAATGTTGTTGCCTCAGCTACTTTCTGATAACGAATTCCACAGGCCAACCACTCTCTGGGTGAAGAAATTTCTCCTCATCTCAGTCCTAAATTGTCTACCCTGTATCCTCAGACTGTGACCACTTGTTCTGGACACACTCATCATTGGGAACATCATTCCTGCATCTACCCTGTCCAGTCCTGTTAGAATTTTCTCGGTTTCTATGAGAGGCCCCCTCATTCGTCTGACTTCCAGCAAGTACAATCCTAGCCGTTTCAATCTCTCATCATACGTCAGTCCTGCCATCCCAGGAATCAGTCTGGTAAACCTTCATTGCACTCCCTTTAGAGCATGAACATCCTTCCTCAGATAAGGAGACCAAAACTGCCCACAATATTCCAAGTGTGGCCTGTATTATTGCAGCAAGATATCGCTGCTCCTGTACTCGAATCCTCGCACTATGAAGGCCAACATACCATTTTACTTCTTTACCGCCTGTTGTGCCTGCATGCTTACCTTCAGTGACTGGTGTATGAGGGAAGAAGACTGGAGTCAGCACAGAAGCTGCAGGTGAATCCTGTATTTCTGAAGCTGCAGAATCTTGCATAGGAATCTTGACCCAGAGTTGATTGTCTCGAGTAAATTTATCTCATTACAGAAGTTGAGGCTGTCTTGTCACCATATTCACAGCAGTTCTTCCCATTGCCTCTCATGGAGCAACCTTATACAGAAGTGCAGCTCTCTGACCATTGCCTACAGAAAGAAGACAGTTCTCCTAAAATATCTTTGGAAAATCACCTCCTCTTTTCTTAATAATCTTACAGGAAGTTAATTGTTTTATCCTTTGTTATCTAAGTTGATTGAAATCTTGGATTTTCAATGCCTTTTCAGCCGTTACTACAGCAGTGCAGGGTATACCTGTGACAGTCTTCTCTGGAGTTGAAGCCCTGCTGGAATAGAGATGCTCCTGGCCATGCTGGCTCTAGGAGTGGCACCCAGGAGTGATTCCCTCACCCTAGCCATGCTAATTCATGCATGGCGTGGAGTTCCAAGGATTCCTTTCAGAATTCCGCCATCGGGCCGCAATTTTGAACAGGCTGCCCAATACCGAGGTCCAGAGGTTGGACCCCATCTCGCCCCTCTCCCCACAAAGCAAATCATGTCTCCGCCCCCCCCCCTCCCCGCCCTGCTGACAAGTAGGGTTATAACTCCCTCCCCACCATCAAGGGATTGATGGGTCACCTCCCCCGACCTCCACAGCACGTACACATGAGAGTGACCCGACATCCTCAGCTTCCCCCTTAGCCCCTTCATCCCCCTTTAGCCACACTCTTCTGCTATCCTCCAGGCCCTCCCTTCAGTCATCCCTTTCAGTCCACACCCCTTGGCATTGTCAAAAGTGCACCCCCCAGGCACCATGGCACTGACACCCTGGCAGTGACTCCCTATCCTGGCGCGATGGACCACAAGTGGGGCCAAGGAGGTCAGACCATTGTCCAGGCTGCAGAGGGTCTCCCAAAGATCCTGGGGGTTAAATAGGCTCCTGCCATGTGTAGGAGTAATGCAACTAAGTGCTTTCTGCAGTTATAAAAGAGGAAGTGAAACCACCTAGATACTTTGAAGTGGTCAGCAGCTGTCACATTGCAGCATTGCAGTTAGATCATTGGAGAGTACTTCAGATGCATTCAAGCATAAAGGTAAAGGTAAATAAACAAAACTCCTGGCAGCTGTGTTTAAACCATTAAGCTGTTGATCAAAGGCTAATTAAAGTCACTGAACTGTGGAATTGAATGTAGGATCTCAGTGGATTTCAAGCCTTTTGAAGTGTTGTGGGCTTTCTAGGAAGGCTCAGACATTCCACAAAAAGATAGTTTAAAAAGCACAGGGCTGAGGGAGCAGGTGTGAGGAAAGGGAAAGTGTTCCTGGCTTGATTCTTCACGAAACTGTCTCGTCTGCTCATCAGTTGTCAGGCAGAGCAGTTCAGAGTGAGAAGGCCACTTCAGAGTTTAAACAGATCAGACCAGGATGAGGATTTTGAACAGCGGGCTTCCTGAGATCATCATACCAAAAGTGATCTTCAGGGTTCCTGGGGTGGATGTTGTAGTGCAGACAAGGTTCCCCCATCCCAGGGGAAGATCCCGGGGTTAACCCCTTACCCACAGCCCATGCTCACCCAACTTCCAGGATCCTTGGGGAATACTCCCTCTGCAGCATGGCAGTAGCAGAAAGGCACATGAGCAATGGGCTGACCCCCTTGACCTATACCCCCTTGAGGTCCATCGCGCAAGGACCAAAGCCCGCCCGGTGTAACTTCGAACAATCATCATCAATAAGGAAAAAGTACTAAACAAACTATTGGGATTGAAGGCAGTCAAGTCCCCAGGGCCTGGTTGCCTACAAAGGAAGGGCAGCAGAGATAGTGGATCCATTGATTATAATATTCCAAAATTCCTGACATGTGGGAAAGCTTCCAAAAGATTGGAAATATGATAATGTAACACCTACATTCAAAAAGTGAGGGAGGCAGAAAGTAGGAAATTATAAATCAATTAGTTTAACATCTGTCGGTGGGAAATTGTTAGAATCCATTTTTAAGGAAGTAATGACAGGACAATTGGAAAGTCAAAAATCCATCCATCAGAGTCAGCATGGTTTTATAAAGGGTAAATTGTGCTTTTCTAATTTGCTGGAGTTCTTCGAAAATGTAACAGGCCATGTAGATAATGGGGATAATAAATGTAGATATATGCAATATATCTGGACTTCCAGAAAATATTTGATAAGGATGCCGCATAAAATGTTAATACACAAGGTAAGATCACATGTGGTTAGGGGTAATTTATGAGCTGGGATAGAGGACTGGCCATCCAACAGAAGGCAAAGAGTTGGAATAAATGGGTCTTTTTCTGGTTGGCAAGATCTAACTAGTGGAGTGCCACAGGTTCCACAGGGTTCGTTCCTCGGGCCCCAACTATTTACAATATATATTAATGATGTGGATGCAGGGATAGAAGCTCCTGCAGCTAAATTTGAGGATGATACTAAAATAGTTGTGATAGTAAATTAGAATGAGGAATTAAGAAATTTACAAATGGATATGGATATGTTAGGTGAGTGGGCCAAAATTTAGCAGATGTAGTTTAACGTGGATAATTGTGAGGTTATCCATTTTGGTTTGAAAAATGGAAAGGGATCTTATCATCGAAATGGAGAGGAGCTTCAGAGTGCTTTGGTGCAAAGGAATCTGGGTGTGCTCTTGCATGAATCACAGAAAATTAGTTTGATGGTACAGCAGGTAATAATGAAGGCTAATGGAATTTTGGCATTTTTGACTGAAGGTATAGAGTACAAAAGTAGGGGAGTGTTGCAAGAACTGTTCAGGGCAATGGTGAGACCGTACCTAGAGTACTGTGTAGAGTTTTGGTCCCCTTATTTGAGGAGGGATGTAGTTGCATTGGAGGCAGTTCAGAGGAGGTTCACTAGATTGATTCCAGTGAACAGGGATTTGTCTTATGGAGCATATTTGAGCAGTTTAGGTCTATATTCTGTAGAGTTTTGAAGAATAAGAGATCTAATTGAGGTATATAAGATGATAAAAGGTATTGACAAAGTAGACGTAGGGCGGATGCTTCCTCTCGTGGGCAATCTAGAATGAAAGATCATAGTTTTAGCACAAGGGCTAGCAGATTTAGAACAGAGATGAGGAGAAATTGCTTCTCTCAAAGGATTGTGAATCTATGGAATTCACTACCCCAGAGTGCGGTGGATGTCGGGACATTGAGTAAATTTAAGGGAGAGACAGACAGATTTTCAATCAGCAATGGGTCGAAGGGTTATGGAGAATGGGCAGGAAAGTGGAGTTGAGGCCGAGATGATATCAGCCCGGAAAGTATTGAATGGCGAAGCAGGCTTGAGGCATGAATTGGCTAATCCTGTTCCTAGTTTTTATGTTATGTTCTTGTGTTCCTACTGATATCAGTCAGCTATGTGTTAGATTCTCTCTCTCTCTCTCTCAAGACAGAGAGAGAGAGATTGGAATCATGCCTTGAAGCAATGTGCCCACCATACAACTTGTTTAGATGTAGTTTTAATAAGCAAGTGTTAAGCAGATACCAATGTTTACAATTTGTCGAAGAATCAAGTCCCATGCCGAGAGTACAAGATAGAAGGACCATTCCAGAACAAATAAGATTGAAAATATTACCAGTCACCACTGGCAGCATTGAATGCGACATGCACCCATTCTGTCTATAAATAAGCAGTGATTGCTATATCTACTCATGTTCACATTGCTGATCTGTCCAGAGCCATCAGAGATGATCTGTGCATCAATGTATGCATTGTAAAGCTACTAGAGTTGCCACGGGCACTCAAAAACCTAGCCTACAATATGCATGTGGGAGATCGCCTGAGTACCAGCAGCTTTCTGTACTGTGGAGCTGCAAACAAGATCTCAAGTAGCAGAATGCTAATTTGATGACATGTTCCGAAACAGTTTGTCAAGAGAGACCATCTACACTTTGGTTATTATGCAACATAAGTAAAAACAGCCTTCCAGCAAAATGTGAGTGTGCGGAACAGGAATTTGAAGGATATCTCCAGGTTTCTGGAGAAGCAGATGCCAAGTCCCAATGAGTTGCTCACATGTTAGGAATGAGGCTGCAGAGGGAAAAACCCAGATAAAATAAGGTTGGGTATACCGATACAATTACTCACAATGAACAAATGAGCACTGGATGTTTTACCTGGACTCAATCTGCCTGGGCAATACAAATAAATTGACAAACTTGTAATTTAAATGATGCCTTAATGAGCTGGAATGGAATTGTCATTCTGAAATTCTCATTTTGAATCTGTAGGTACTAACTTGTACTTCATTCATTGATCAAATATAACATTTCCAGTTTTTTACTCCCACAGAATTATGCAGACTTTTGTTACGCACCAGTGGAAACAGAACAGCAAAGAGAAGCCCAATTGTCCCCATGGCAAGAAGATTAGTGAGAAGAAGGTGAAGTCCCCTCTGCACATATTTTCATCACTGCGCAGGTAATGTTGTAAAAATCAAGAAAGGTTAACTTCACTGGCATTAATTATACTTGGATGGGCATTGATTCATTACATTGTGACCACAAATGCAACTTAGTGCCCATTCTGTCAGCATGTGCTTGTAATGGCCTCATAAATCACACATAAATTACACTAAACAACTACTATTTATGCCAATAATCATAGATTCATTGAAATTTACAGAGGAGTCCATTCAACCCATTATGTTCTTGCCAACAGGAAAAGAACCAACTCGACTAATCCCACTTTCCGGCTCATGGTTCTATAAATCTGTAGGTTATGACACCTTGGATTATATTTGTTGTAGGTCAAACCACTGGTGGGAAAACTGGTGGGAAGCCCGTGTAATCTCTCCAAGAGATGTCCACCGCTATTTAAGTGCAACCAGGCACTTAAGTGGGCAGCATTGGGCCTGCGCAGAATTAAGCCCCCCTGAGTAGGGCGGAAACATTCCCCCATTCCTGAGAGCTAATCACAAGAACACAAGAAATAGAATCGAGTGTAGACCACATGGCACTTTGAACCTGCTCCATCATTCAATATGAACATGGCAGTTCTTGGGGTTCAGCCCATTCCCCATATCCTTTAATTCCCTGAGAGACCAAAAATCTGTCTGTCCCAACCTTAAATGTATTCAATGATGGAGCATCCATATCCCTCTGTGGGGCAGAGAATTCCTAACATTCACAACGCTTTGAGTGAAGGAATTTCTCTTCATTTCGACCCCTTATCCTGAGACTATGGTCCTGTGTTTTAGATTCCCCAACAGACGGAAAAAATCTCTCAGCATTCTCCTGATCAAGCACCCTCAGAGATTTTTAGGTTTCAATAAGGAACTCTCATTCTTCAAAATTCCAGTAACATAAACCCAATTTACTCAGCCTCTCATCATAGGGCAACCACCTCGTCTCAGGGACCAGTTTAGTGAATGTACCACCTCTACTGCAAGTATATCCTTCCTTAAAATGTGGATACCAAAACTACTCACAATTCTCCAGATGTGGTCTCACCAAAATCCTGTACAAATGCAGCAACAATTCCTTATTCCTGTGCTCCAATTCCCTTGCAATGAAATGAAATGAAAATCGCTTATTGTCACAAGTAGGCTTTAAATGAAGTTACTGTGAAAAGCCCCGAGTCGCCACATTCCGCCGCCTGTTCGGGGAGGCTGTTACGGTGCTGCTGGCCTGCCTTGGTCTGCTTTAAAAGCCAGCTATTTAGCCCTGTGCTAAACCAGCCCCTGAAAGCCAATAAGCCATTTGACACATCCTCCTAATATGTCTCTGCAGCCTCTTTGTGCCCTCCCAAGGCCTACCTTTCAATCTGGCTTGGTATCACCAGCCGACTTAGATACATTACTTTCTGTCTCTTGGGAGGAGGTGGTGGAAGCAGGTACAATAATGGTGTCTAAGAGGCATCTTGACAAGTACATGAATAGGATGGGAATAGAGGGATACAGACATCAGAAGTGTGGAAGGTTTTAGGTTAGACAGGCACCATGGTCAGCACAGTCTCAGAGGACCTAAGGGCCTGTTCCTGTGCTGTACCTTTCTTTGTTCTTTGTTCATCTATATAGATTGTAAGTTGCTGAGGCCCCTGCACTGATCTTTGCATCAATCCACTGTTCCTTGCGTGCCAACTTGAAAAAGCCACATTTATGCCCACTCTCTGTTTTTGATCCATTAACCAATCCTCTTCGATGCTAATATATTCCACCGACTTTCCTATTTATCTTTTGTGTGTCACCTTATTGAGTGACTTTTTGAAATCCAGGTATACTACATCTACTCATTCCCCTTTATCTACTCTACTGGTTGCATCCTCAAAAAATTCTAATACATTTGTCAAACAGGATTTCCCTTTATTAAAACTGTGCTGACCTGTTCCAATTATACTATGCTTATCTAAGTACATTGTCAAGACTTCTTAGATAATAAATTTCAACATTTCCCCAATAGCTGATGTTTAGCTAACTGGCCTGTACTTCCCTGTTTTCTCTTTCTTCCTTTCTTGAAAAGTGTTGCAACATTGCCAATTTCCAATCTAGTGGAATCTAAGGATTTGGAAAATTGCAGCCAGCACATCCACTATCTTTGCAGCTGTCTCATTTAGAACCCCTGCAGGCCCCTTAACATTCTCCAATAGTTTATCTGTGCTGATATTAATTGCCTAATTTCCTCACACTTTTTAGCCCCTAGGTTATCATTTATTTTTGGTATGGAACTTGTATCTTCTACTGTGAAGGCAGATACAAGGTTTAATGTCTCTACCATTTTCTCGTTCCACATGATGATCATTTCTCCGATCTCTACTTCTAAGGGACTAACGTTTACAAAAGCACCCGTTGACCGTTACTCTTTGCTTCCTGTCACTGAGCCAAATTTGGGTCCAAGTTACCACTTTTCCTTCGATCCCATGAACATTTACTTCTTAGTCTTCTGGAGAGACTTTGTCAAAAGCATTGTTTATATAATAAGTAAACTACTTCGAATGTGCTACCCTGTTCCGCCCTCCTTATTAGTGCCTCAAAAAATTCAATTAAGTTATGCCAAAACATGCAACCTCCCTTCAACAAATCCATGCTGAATGTCCTTGTTTAATCTGTGCCTTTCTACATGATGATCAATACTGTCTCTCTGAAGTTTTTGCAATAATTTTACCGCGATTGAGGTTAGGCTTGCCACGAAGTATTTGGTCTGTCCCTTTCTCTCTTTTTAAACAATGGTACAATGTTAACAATCCTCAGGAATCTTTGTGGTTACCATTATGTCACAGGAACTGTGGCAAGGTTGAATCCCCTCACTGTGTCCCCACCCAAATATGCTCTAACATTTACAAGTCAAATTTTATGGAGCTGAAGTTCCATAGTAGTTGAGTTTTTCATACTTCTCTGACCCTGAATAATGACGTGCACTCCTTTTAATCTTGTAAATTCTGGCAGATTACAACCCAAGACCTATAACTTTCAATTCTGACCAACAAGTTCTATGCTGTTTATTCACTACTTAATATTTTCTATCTATTATAAGGTTGCCTGCCCATAGTACCTTGAATCATCATAGCATCCCATTTAAAGAAGTCACCATTGACATCATCAGCACAAATTGAACCTCAAGTTGCTCAGGAAACTTGACCCTCATTTATGATTCGAATACTTCTTGCTTTTGGGGAAAGATTTCAGATCCATACTTCTGGTCTGAGAGCTCAGCCTTACTGACATGAATGTGGGAGGTGTGATCATTACGTTTTCAGATAACACAAAAATTGATGGTGCAGTAAATAGTTAGGAGGAAAGCCTTAGGTTACAGGATGATATTGACGGACTGATTGGATGGGCAGAAAATTGGCAAATTGAATTGAACTCTGAAAAGTGTGGGGTAATGTCTTTTACGAGGACTAACAAGGCTAGGGAGTATATAATGAATGATAGGACCCTAGGAAGTACAGAAGATCAGAGTGACCTTGGGTTCATAGATCTCTGAAGACAGCAGGACAGGTGGATAAAGTGGTTAAGAAAGCATAAGGGATTCTTGCCTTTATTAACCAAGGCATTGAAGATAAGAGCAGAGAGGTTAAAATTGCGCTGTATAGCGGTTGCGGTGATGCCTTGCTAGCCGCACGTTTCGGCGGCTCCAGCTCCGACGGACCTTCGGGCTCTTTTAAGAGCCCCAACGGGAAATTTTTGGGCGACGCAACCCGGTGTGGGGTGAGTGAGAAGGGAGTCCCCCCCCTAACGAAGGAGGAAAAAAACGGTGGCGGCGGCTGCAGCGCGAGGAATCGTCGACCAAAGAGACAGAAAGGGAGAAGCACAAGATGGCGGCGGAGAAAGCGCAGGCGACATGGGGGCCCGAGCAGGATGAATTTTTTGACAACTGGGTTGCTGCTGCGGAAATCCAAAAGGAAATGGCTAAAGAGTGGGTGGACGGGGATGGTATGCGACGCTGGGGGAGCGAGTGGGAGCGCGGAGGCGGGATATGGGACTGGCCTAGAGAAGGTAATGGCTAGTCAACACGGGAGGGGGGCAGGTAGCCCCCTAGTGAGGCTGATCACGTGGAACGTGAGAGGCCTGAACGGACCGATAAAAAGGGCCCGAGTGCTCGCGCATTTGAAAGGACTAAGGGCAGACGTGGTTATGCTCCAAGAGACGCACCTAAAGGTGGCGGACCAAGTTAGGTTAAGGAAAGGATGGGTGGGACAGGTGTTCCACTCAGGACTAGACGCAAAGAACAGAGGGGTGGCCATTTTGGTGGGGAAACGGGTAGTATTTGAAGCAAAGAACATCGTAGCAGATAGCGGAGGTAGATATGTAATGGTGAGTGGCAGGCTGGAGGGAATGGAGGTCGTGTTGGTTAATGTATATGCCCCGAACTGGGACGATGCGGGATTTATGAGACAGATGCTGGGGCGTATACCGGACCTGGAGGTAGGAAACTTGATTTTAGGAGGGGACTTTAATACTGTGCTGGACCCGGGGCTAGATAGATCCAGCTCAAGGACCGGAAGAAGACCGGCAGCGGCCAAGGTGCTTAAGGGGTTTATGGACCAAATAGGGGGAGTGGATCCATGGCGATTTCTTAGACCTAGGGCTAGGGAGTTCTTCTTCTCCCATGTCCATAAAGTGTACTCCCAGATAGATTTTTTTGTTTTGGGAAGGTCGTTGATCTCTAGGGTGGAAGAAGCTGAGTATTCAGCCATAGCGGTTTCGGACCATGCCCCACATTGGGTGGACCTGGAATTAGGAGAGGAAAGGGAGCAGAGAGCACTCTGGCGATTAGATGTGGGATTGATGGCGGATGAGGGAGTGTGTGCAAGAGTGCGGGGGTGTATTGAGAGATACCTGGAGGTCAATGACGACGGTGAGGTCCCTGTGGGAGTGGTATGGGAAGCACTAAAAGCGGTGGTCAGAGGAGAACTGATCTCCATTGGGGCCACAAAAGGAAAACAGAGGCCAAGGAAAGGGAAAGATTACTGGGGGAGATTTTAAGGGTGGATAGGGAATTTGCAGAGACCCCGGAGGAGGGACTGTACAGGGAGAGGAGACGACTCCAGACGGAGTTTGACCTTCTGACCACCAGAAAGGCGGAGGTGCTGTGGAGGAAGGCACAGGGGAGGAGGTATGAATATGGGAAAAAGGCTAGTCACCTGCTGGCTCATCAATTGGGAAAGAGGACAGCAGCGAGGGAGATAGGAGGAATTAGAGACGAAAAGGGAGACACGGTGCGAAGAGCAGGAAAGATAAATGAGGTGTTCAAGACTTTTTATGAGGGACTGTATAGGTCGCAACCCCCAGAGGGAGAGGAGGGGATGCGGCAGTTCCTGAACCAATTGAGGTTCCCGAAAGTGGAGGAGCAGGAGGTGGTAGGCCTGGGGGCACCGATTGGGGCAGGCGAGGTTATTAAGGGACTGGGAAGCATGCAAGCAGGGAAGGCTCCGGGACCAGACGGGTTCCCGGTGGAATTTTACAGAAAATATGTGGACTTGTTGGCCCCGTTGATGGTGAGGACGTTCAATGAGGCTAGGGACTTTACCCCCGACAATGTCGGAGGCGACGATATCGCTAATTTTGAAGAGGGATAAAGATCCGTTGCAGTGCGGGTCCTATAGACCTATTTCATTATTGAACGTGGACGCCAAATTGCTGGCAAAGGTACTGGCATCGAGGATAGAGGACTGTGTCCCGGGGGTAGTGCACGAAGACCAGACAGGGTTCCTAAAAGGGAGACAACTGAATGTTAACGTGCGACGACTATTAGGGGTGATAATGATGCCCCCAGTGGAGGGGGAGGCAGAGATAGTGGCGGCAATGGATGCAGAGAAGGCATTTGATAGGGTGGAGAGGGAGTATTTATGGGAAGTGTTAAGGAGGTTTGGGTTCGGGAACGGGTTTATTAGCTGGGTCAAACTTCTTTATGGGGCTCCAACGGCAAGTGTAATTACGGGTCGACAAAGATCGGAGTATTTCCGACTATATAGGGGAACAAGACAGGGATGCCCGCTGTCTCCATTGTTGTTCGCGTTGGCAATTGAAACTCTGGCCATGGCGTTGAGAGACTCCAGGAAATGGAGAGGGGTGATTAGAGGGGGAGAAGAACACCGAGTCTCGCTATACGCAGATGACCTATTGTTATACGTGTCGGACCCAGCGGGGGGGATGATAGAGGTTATGCGAATGTTGAGGGAGTTCGGGGATTTCTCGGGGTATAGGCTAAACATGGGGAAGAGTGAATTATTTGTGATACATCCAGGGGACCAGAGTAGAGAGATAGAAGACCTGCCTCTAAGGAAAGTGGAAAAAAACTTGCGATACCTGGGGATTCAGATCGCTAGGAGCTGGGGAACCTTGCACAGACTTAATCTGACATGGCTGGTAGAACAAATGGAGGAGGACTTCAAGAGGTGGGACATGCAGCCTCTGTCGCTGGCGGGCAGGGTGCATGCAATTAAGATGATGGTCCTCCCGAGGTTCTTATTTGTATTTCAATGTCTCCCTATACTAATCACTAAGACCTTTTTCAATAAAATAGACAGGAGCATCACGAGCTTCGTGTGGGCAGGGAAAGTTCCGAGAGTAAGGAGGGGGTTCCTTCAGCGTAGCAGGGACAGAGGAGGATTGGCACTACCGAACTTGGGCGATTACTATTGGGCCGCCAATGTGGCAATGATACGTAAATGGATGATGGAGGGCGAGGGAGTGGCGTGGAAAAAGACTGGAGAGAAAGTTCTGTAAAGGGACGAGTTTAGAGGCGCTGGTGACGGCGCCGCTACCGTTCTCGCCAAAGAAGTTTACCACGAACTCGGTGGTGGCGGCAACATTGAATATCTGGGGACAGTGGAGGCGGCAGAGAGGGGTGCGGGGTGCCCTGGTGGGGTCCCCAATTAGGAACAACCATAGGTTCGCCCCAGGAAGAATGGATGGAGGATTTCAGAGCTGGCACCAGTTGGGAATTAGGAGGGTGGGAGATTTATTTATAGATGGGACTTTTGCGAGCTTGGGAGCATTGGAGGAAAAGTATAAGTTGCCCCGGGGAAACTTCCTGAGATATATGCAGGTGAGGGCGTTTACTAGACAACAGGTGTGGGAATTTCCGCTGCTCCCGACACAGGGGACTCAGGACAGAGTGCTTTCAGGGGTGTGGGTCGGAGAGGGCAAGGTGTCAGAGATATACCGAGAGATGAGGGAAGAGGGGGAGGAGTTGGTGGGCGAACTAAAAGGAAAGTGGGAAGAAGAACTAGGGGAGGAGATAGAGGAGGGTATGTGGGCTGATGCCCTAAGCAGGGTAAATTCCTCTTCCTCATGCGCCAGGCTTAGCCTGATTCAATTTAAGGTGCTACATAGAGCACACATAACGGGAGCAAGATTGAGCAGGTTCTTTGGAGTGGAGGACAAATGTGGGAGGTGCGGCGGGAGCCCGGCAAACCACGCACATATGTTTTGGGCGTGCTCGGCACTGGAGGGGTATTGGAAGGGAGTGACGGGAGTGATTTCGATGCTGGTGAAGGCCCGGGTCAAACCAGGCTGGGGGCTAGCTCTATTTGGAGTTGCGGATGAGCCGGGAGTGCAGGAGGCGAAAGAGGCCGACGTTGTGGCCTTTGCGTCCCTAGTAGCCCGGCGTAGGATCCTACTCATGTGGAAGGAGGCGAACCCCCCCGGACTGGAGGCCTGGGTAAACGATATGGCGGGGTTCATTAAACTGGAGCAGATAAAGTTTGCCCTGAGAGGATCGGCTCAAGGGTTCACCAGGCGGTGGCAGCCATTTCTCGACTACCTAGGGGAACGTTAGAGGGAAGACAGATGACCAGCAGCAGCAACCCAGGGGGGAGGGGGGGGGGGTTAGTTTAGTTTATGTTAAAAGATTATGTGGTTTAGTTATTTGTGTATTGTTTAAAAATTTCTTTACTGTTACGTTTGCTTTGTAAGAGGGAAAAAATTGTTGTTTGGAAAAAATTTTCAATAAAATATATTAAAAAAAAAAAAAATTGTGCTGTATAAAACACTGGTTCGGCCACAGCTGGAATACTGCGTGCAGTTCTGGTCGCCACACTATAGAAAGGAAGAGATTGCAGTAGAAAGGGTGCAGAAGAGATTCACCAGGATGTTGCCTGGGCTGGAGCCTTTCAGCTATCAAGAGAGACTGGATAGACTGGGGTTATTTTCCTTGGAGCAGAGAAGGCCTGATTGAGGTGTACAAAATTATGAAGGACATAGATAGGAGGTGTAGAAAGGAACGTTTCCCCTTAGCGGAGGAGTTAATAACCAGGAGGCATGGATTTAAGATAAGAGGTAGGAGATTAATAGGGGATGTGAAGAAAACGTGTATTGCTCAGAGGGTGATGGGAATCTGGAGCTCACTGCCTGAAATCGTGGTCGAGGTGGGAACCATTATAACACTTGAGAAGTATTTAGATGAGCACTTGAAATGCCATAGAATTGGGTCAAGTGCTGGAAAGTGAGATGAGAATAAAAAAGGTGTTTGATGACCAGTGCGGACACAATGGGCTGAATGGCCTCTTTCCGTGCTGTAAAAACTCTATGACATCCAAGCCCAGTGCAAGTTCCAGCACCCAACTGTTTGAGGTGCCTCAACATACCTCCAAACAAGAAGAGTGTTGATGCCACTTTTCATTGGCATTGCTAATCGGCTAATTGCTTCACCATCACTCATTTCATCAGAGGCAACCCTGTGCATGTTAATTGAGTTTGTCTGTCCATTTCCCAAAACAGGGATACTTGTAAGTAAACCTGCATATAAAGGTGCATAATTCTAATTTATACAGTATGTACAAATAGAACCTTAATGTATTTGATTAATATGCAGTAATTTATCTATGGTTGAGTGTATGCAAATGTATTCCTGGTGGTGTTTAGACGTACCTTAGAATTTGAAACTGAATATAGCATTGCTTCAATTCTAGGTCGCCAAGTTATCCTCCACCTGGATGTGGCAAAAGCAAATCAAAGTTGAAACCAGAACAAGACGGGATTGCCAAGTCACAGAAACTGTTAAAGAGAAACTGTTCCAATACTATCAAAGTGGAAGATGGTTGTGACTCCAAACCTCACAAACCTCTTGGCCGTTCTTTCTCCAGTGATCCCAGAGCTGAACAGGCTAATTCAACAAAGCCACATAAACTTTTAAGTCGGTCATGTTCTGCTACCATGAGGTTAGATGAAAATCTTCCTTTGAAACCCCATAAGTTACTGAGCAGGACATGTTCTGGTGACCCCAGATGTGAGCACAACAGTGCCCCGAAGCCACATAAGCTGCTGAGCAAATCCTGTTCCAGCACTCTGAAGACAGAGGAGTCAGATGGACTAAAACACCACAAGCTGCTGAGCAGGTCCTACTCTAGCAATGCCAAAGTGGGCAAAACGGAACTGTGCAAAGAGCCCACTTCTGAGGGTAGAAGACTCTCACTTACCTCAGGTCTCATTGGCATATTAGCACCTTCCTCTTCATCACAGCCTACAGTATGTAAATTTCTCATTTTCATTTTTCTCTTTTTATGTTTCCCTGAGTGTGAACTTAATGATGGGATTTCATACATTTCAACGGCTAACATTAACGAAAGGTAGAGCAGTATAGAAAATAAGCTTGTCTGTTCTCAAGCGTTTATATTCAGGATGGGTGGCATCAGCATTTCATTCAAAATTGAGTTGAAGCTTTGAAATTGGAACCACAAATCAAGATTGCAGTAGTCTTACATTGGACTTTGATCTATACTACAGATACGTGCAATATTTTCAATTACAGTTGTCGCATCTTTTTGTTACAAGCATTAATATCATTGGTATTTTGTAAATCGAATGGCCTGAATTCTTCGGAATGCAAGATCTTGTTTCCCACCATCCGAAGAGTCGTCAGGGATTCCGCGCAGCCAATTTACGCTACAATGAGCATTGATTGGCTGCAGGCAAGACTCTCCCCCTCACATGGGAGGAAGTTCCCTCTTAGAGAGATGCTGGTCAATCTGATTGGGCAGTAGCTCTCCAGTCCCTGCAGCAACCTGGCTGGAGCAAATATGACCTTGGCCGTTTTCCATCAATAACAATTATCCCTTCTATTGCCATTCAGTACTATTCAAAGATTGGGGGGGGCGATTCTCCGATATGGCGGCCAAGTGTTCGCGCCGTCGTGAATGCCGTCGCGTTTCACGACGGTGCGAATAGGGCCCAGGCACGACCCGGGCTCCAGCCTCCGTACGTGGCGCCAAATGGGCGCCGCCCCAACTCGCGCATGCGCAGTTGGGCCATGCCATCCTGCTTACGCGCGCCGGCCCCGACCCAACATGGCGCGGGGCTCGGAGAATCGCCCCCTGGGCACCTGCTCGCCTAATTGCTTAGTTGCACAGAGTTAAGAAACGTTGAAATTACTTTCCTTTTTAAGTAGGAGTGGAACTGAAGAGGAAATGATTTTGAATTAAATTATCAGAACTTCAGATAAAATCTAGAATCACAGGAGAAAAGGACAAATCTAGTGAATTCTATTAAATATCATTTAGAACATAGACATAGAACATAGAATATACAGTGCAGAAGGAGGCCATTTGCCCCATCGAGTCTGCACCGACCCACTTAAGCTCTCACTTCCACCCTATCCCCGTAACCCAATAACCCCTCCTATGCTTTTTTGGTCACTAAGGGCAATTTAACATGGCCAATCCACCTAACCTACACGTCTTTGGACTGTGGGAGGAAACCGGAGCTCCTGGAGGAAACCCATGCAGACACGGGGAGAACGTGCAGACTCCGCACAGCAGTGACCCAGCGGGGAATCGAACCTGAGACCCTGGCGCTGTGAAGCCACAGTGCTATCCACTTGTGCTACCGTGCTGCCAATTTCTCATGATGCAGCCCCTATTTTCATTAGAATTAATGAGAAATACAACTGCGATGTCCAATTATTTTCTTAGAACTTGACAAATGAGTCAGACACAGGTCACATTTTAAAACAGTCCCTTGAAATGAAAAAACGAACAAAGAAAGAAATACCAAAGATAATCAACCAAATGTATCTGTGTCTGTAGCAGGGCACCGAACAGCATGTGCCATGGTATAGGTTGAAAGAATTTTGAGTGAAAAGTTGCTCAGAATGCATGCTGATAATGTTGTAGTGAGGGAAACTGGACATCTGGGACCTGAGTGAACATAACTATTATGGGCTGGATTCTCCGCTGTCGGGATTCTCCATTGCGCTGGCAGCCCGGGGGATTTCCCGACGGAGTGGGCTGCCCACAATGGGAAACCCCATTGGCTGGCTGTCGGAGAATCCCACCCCATGTCTCTCCTTAACCAAGCAGTTTGGAAGATTGAGAAAGTAGCTGGGCAAGAACTGAGAAAGAAGGCACATCTGATTAACTGCTCATTAGCCCTTACCTGATGTTGCTGCACCGTTTGCACATTCCTTTCTTCCTCTGGCCTGGTCAGGCCAATATGTGACCCAAAGGACTGATCTTTTATCTAAGCTGACCCACAGGGAGAAGGTTGGTCACAAAGTCATGGGGAACCCACAATACAGAATTCCCACACATGTTGTGTTTGTGTTATATTATGTCAGGGATAGGATCCCCATCTGGAGGCTAACCTGATTGATAGCTTCGGCCTCCAGTAGGGCAAGGAATAGTCAGTGAAGCCTTCAGGAGCAGATACGTCGTTGCCGAGGTGGATGGTGTTCTGCGGAGGAGGAGGTAAGTGGTGGAGTTAGGTGATCAGTGAAGGGAAGAGAGGGATTCATTGGAAGGGAGGAAGGGAGGGCAATCAGAGGAGGAAGGGCTCAACTGATATAGAGGAGGTGAGGAAGACAGGCAGCAATTGGAGATAGATGAGGGGACTTGATTAGAGGTAAAGTTGAGTAGAGGTAGAGGTATTTTTAAACAGTGACCCCTAATTCTAGATTCTAGATTCTCTGACAAGAGAAAACATCCTCTCCACATCCATCCTGTCAATATCCTACAGTTTTCAATCAAGTTGCCTCTTACTATTGAAAACTCTAGTGAATGCCAACCTTTCCTCTTGCAACAACTTATTCATTCCTGGTATTAGCCTAGCAAACCTTCGCTGAACTGCTTCTAATGCAGTTATATATTTCCTTTAAAAAGGAGATACATGCTGCACACATTACTCCAGATGTGGGGTTAAATTCTCCACATCTTGACGCCAGTAGAGGGGTTCCAGATGAGACCCCCTAAATAGGAGGACCTTCCGCAGACCCTCCATAAAAGCGGCCCCTTTCAGGAAGTCCCCAAGAGAAGAGAAACCTATCCGTAACCTCCCAGAAAAGAAACCTCTGTCAGCAGTCCAGACAGAGGCAGTGAAAAAAAATCACTGTTGTATCACTCACCTGGGCAAACACCTGCTGGCTCAGACAGAGGAGCAGCACCTGTCAATTCCTAGAAAGAGAATCAATTGGCCTGTGTTTAAACCCCTCAGATCCTTGAGCTGCAAGCCATTCATTCATTTCACTTAGTGGGATGTGATTGACAGCTTCCCCACATACACAGTTGTGAGCCTTGTTCCATTCATCTTTTTCATGGCTCAGTAACTCTGAAGTGTTGCAGCCACAATGTTTACAAACATCAACCACTTCAAAAAGAGTTAAGTGCTGTTAATTTCCTGCTGAGCACTTCAAGATCACACAAGCATGAAGGGGAATGATTGGAATGTATTTAACTCTCCCCCTCAATAAATGTTAATATTCTATTAGTTTTCTTGATTTCTTACTGTACCTGTACACTAGCCTTGTGTGATTCACACACTAGGGCACCCAGATCCCTCTGCATCTCAGAGCTCTGCAGTCTCTCACTATTTAGATAATAAGCATCCTGTCAAAATGAACAGTTTCACATGTGTCTACATTATACGCCATTGCCAGATTTTTGTTCACTCACTTGACCTATTTAGGTCCCTTTGTGGCCTCCTTGCGTCCTCTTCACAATTTGTTTCCCTACCTATCTTTGTGTCATCATCAAATTTAGCAACCATACCTCCAGTCCCTTCATCCAAGTCATTTATATGAATTGTATAAAGTTGAAGCCCCAGCACTGATCCCTATGGCACACCACTCATTACATTCTGCCAGCCAGAAAAGACCCATTTATGCCAGCTATCTGATTCTTGTTAGCTAGCCGATCTGTTATCCACTATGTAACCTCCTGCGCCATGAGCTTTTATTTTCCATAATAACCTTTAATGAGGCACCTTATCAAACGCCTTCTGGAAATCTAAGTACAGTACATCCACTGATCCCCCTTTATCCACAGCACATAGGACTCCATCAGAGAACTCTAGTATACATGATTTCCCTTTCACAAAACCATGCTGACCTTGCTTGACTGCTTGAATCTATCCAAGTGTCCTGCTATAACACATTTAATAATGGCATTCATTTTGAGAGGGCTAGAATACAAGAGCAAAGATGTACTGATGAGGCTCTAGAAAACTCTGGTCAGACCCTTTTTGGAGTATTGTGAGCAGTTTTGAGCCCCATATTTAAGGAAGGATATGCTGGCCTTGGAGGAGGTCTAGAGGACATCCACAAAAATTATCCCGCAAATGAAGAGCTTGTTATATGAGGAGCGGTTGAGAACTCTGGGTCTGTACTCAATGGAATTTAGAAGAATGAGGGAGGATCTCATTGAAACTTATAGATAGAGTGAAAGTGGAGAAGATGTTTCCACTCATAGGAGAGACCTGAGGGCACAGCCTCAGACTGAAGGGACGATCCTTTAAAACTGAGATGAGGACAATTTTCTTCAGCCAGAGGGCGGTAAATCTGTGGAACTCATTGCCGCAGAAGGCTGTGTTGGCCAAATCACTGAGTGTCTTTAAGTCAGACATAGACAGGTTCTTGATTAATAAGGGGATCAGGGGTTATGGGGAGAAAGCAGGAGAATGGGGATGGGAAACTTATCAGACATGATCAAATGACCGAACAGACTAAAGGGCCAAATGGCCTAATTCTGCTCTTATATCTTATGGTCTTTTGACTTCTAATATTTTCCCTGTGGCAGATGTTAGGCTAACTAGCCTGTAGTTTTCTGATTTCTGTCTCCCTCCCCTTTTGAATAAAGGAGTTACATTTGCTACCTTCCAATCTGATGGAACCTTCTCTGAATCGAGGGAAGTTTGAAAATTAAAACCAATGCGTTAACTTTCTCATTAGCCACTCCTTGCAAGATCTTAGACTGAAGTCCATCCAGACCCAAGGATTTGTCAGCCCACAGACCCAACAATTTGGTCAATACCACTTCCCTGGTGATTTTCATTTTCCTGAGTTCCTCCCTCCTTCCATTTTCTGATTTAGAACTATTTCTGAGATGTTATTTGTATCCTCTATAGTGAAGACCGATACAAAATACCTGATTTATTTATCCGTCGTCTCCTTATTTTCCATTATTAATTCACCAGACGCACTTTCTCTCAGACCAACGCTCAATTTTTGAAACTCTTTTTTCTTATTTAATTATCTATAGAAACTTTTATTATCTGTCTTTATATTACTAGCTAGCTTTCTCTCGTACTCTATAGTTTTTCCCTCGTTCTCAATCTTTTGTCATCCTTTGATGTTCTTTATATTATTTCCAATTGTCTTACCTGCCACTCATCTTTGCACAAATATATGCTTTTTCTTTAGGTTTAATACTGTCTTTAACTTTTTAGTTAACCACGGATGACATTGAAATGTGTCCATTCTGTGTATTCTGAAATATCCCTTTAAATATTTGCGACTGAACCTCTGTTGATCTGTACCATAAGCCTACTTGCTGGTTCACTTCAAGTAACGCCAATTTCATATCCTCATGATTCTCTTTATTTAAATTTAAAATAGTAATCTTGGGTGCACCTTTCTCTGCCTCAAACTGAATGTAAAATTCAATCACATCATGGTTGCTGCTACCTAGGGGTGTCTTGACCATAAGGTTGTTATGTTATGTAATTTGGAATAACACAAGCTGCCACTTGATGCAGTTCTGAGTAAAAGATGCTCCAGACTTTGAAGTGAGTTCAATGTGTTTTATTGAACTAGTAGCACAGTTCTCAATGAGTTCGACTCTCTGCTAATCTAAATGCAGTAACTCAGACTAACTGAACCAGCCTTGCTCTAAGCCACGTGCTGGGGTGTGATGCTGAGGATACACCCTGTGTCACTCTGTAAATGTTGGTCTGTGGAAAGAGGCGGGTGTGAGTGCCTCATCTCTTTTATAGTGAGATACCACTCCTGAGTGTCCTGACTGCTCATTGGTCGTGTCCTATTCTATGTGTTCATTAGCTGCATGTTTGCATATCATGACATCTCCCTTTTTAAAAATATTTTGTTGGCGTATGTGAATGTATTTACATGTGAATGAGTCTGTCTAACGTGACTGACGGAGGACAACAGAAAAGAGCAAACAAAACAAACGTTCACAAGTCCAGTCTCTGAGGCTTGCGTCTGATCCTGGTCGACCGCCGGAGAGGTGGCAGAGGGGACGACGGCGCCTTGACAGGCGGGATGGAAGCCTGACTGGTGGCCTCGCGCTGCGAGGTATCAGGAGATGGCAATTCAACATATGGAAATGTAGGAGAAAGTGGTTGCGGGCAGGCAACTTTGCGTAGTGGCCGTCGATTCCTTTGCACGATGGAGCCATCAGCCTTACGTACAATATAAGAGCGGGGCATGGCCTGTCGAACAACGACAGCCGGGGCAGACCACCCACCATCCGGTATCTTGAACGTGACAGCGTCTGCCGGGGATAGCACGGCCAGATCGGTGGCATGGGCATCATAGCCCTGCTTTTGACGGTCTCTGAGCTACTGCATCTTCTGCAGCACCGGACGGTGATCCAGTTTGGGCAGGTGTATGGCTGTAATCGTCGTCCGCAGGTCCCTGTTCATCAGGAGTTGAGCCGGCGACATGCCAATGGACAATGGAGTCGCCTTGTACGCGAGCAGTGCAAGGTGTATGTTGGAAGCAGAGTCCGCGGCCTTGCAGATGAGCTGTTTCACAATGTGCACCCCTTTCTCGACTTTTCCATTGGACTGCGGATAGTGCGGACTGGAGATGACATGCTGGAAATTGTATGACCTGGCAAAGGTAGACCATTCTCGACTGCTAAAGCACAGGCCATTGTTGCTCATGACGGTGATTGGGATGCCATGCCTTGAGAAAGTCTCCTTACAGGCTTTGATGATGGTCCGAGAGGTGAGGTCCGGGAGCTTCAGCACCTCAGGGTAATTCGAGAAATAGTCGATGATCAATACGTAGACGCGACCATTTGCATGGAAGAGGTCGATGCCAAGCTTGGACCACGGAGAGGTCACTATGTCATGCTGTTGGAGCATCTCCTTGCTCTGCGCTGGCTGGAACCGCTGACAGGTAGCACAGTTCAGGACCATGTTCATGATGTCCTGGCTGATGTCGGGCCAGTAGACAGCTTGCCGGGCTCTGCGTCTGCACTTTTCATAGAATTTACAGTGCAGAAGGAGGCCATTCGGCCCATCGAGTCTGCACCGGCTCTTTGAAAGAGCACCCTACAAGAGGTCCACACCTCCACCCTATCCCCATAACCCACTAACCCCACCCAACACTAAGGGCAATTTTGGACACGAAGGGCAATTTATCATGGCCAATCCACCTAACCTGCACATCTTTGGATTGTGGGAGGAAACCGGAGCCCCCGGAGGAAACCCACGCAGACACGGGGAGGATGTGCAGACTCCGCACAGACAGTAACCCAAGCTGGAATGGAACCTGGGACCCTGGAGCTGTGAAGAAATTATGCTATCCACAATGCTACCGTGCTGGTTCTCGACGCCCAGGTGTCCCTCATGAATCTGGCGCAATACCAAGCTCTGGAGACTGAGCGGAATGACAATCCTGGCCAGCTTGAGGAGGATACCATCAATCACCGCCAGGTCATCCTTCACATTGTAAAATTGTGGGCACTGCACTTGCTGCCAGCCATTGGTGAGGTTGTGGATGATGCGCTGCAAGAGGGGCTCTTTGGCTGTCTCATCACTGATGAGAACTATCTTCTCATCTGTCTCTGGGAGAGTGCTAGCACACTGCTGCACCTGCGATTCGATGTGCTGGATGATCTCCATCGGCTCACTGGGCGAGGTGACGGAATGGGACAATGCATCAGCGACGATGAGCTCCTTGCCAGGTGTGTACACCAAGTTTAAGTCATACCTCCTAAGTTTAAGCAGGATTTTCTGCAACTGAGGTGTCAAGTCATTCAGGTCTTTGTGGATGATTTGGACCAGAGGTCTATGATCCATCTCGACAGTGAATGTCGGCAGGCAGTAGACATAATCATGAAATTTGAGGATGCCGGTGGGAAGACCCAAGCACTCCTTCTCAATCTGAGCATATCGGGCTTCTTTGGGCGTCATCGACCTTGATGCGTAGGCTACTGGTGCCCAGGATGATGTGTCATCTCGTTGAAGCAACACCGCACTGATGCCATCCTGACTCGCATCTGTGGATATCTTTGTCTCCTAGTCCGGGTCGAAGAATGCTCGGACTGGTGCAGTGGTGAGCTTGGCTTTCAGCTCCAGCCACTCTGTCTGGTGTGCCGCCTTCCACTCAAAGGCAGTTGACTTTTTCACCAGGTTGCGTCGGGCCGTGGTGTGTGTGGCCATGTTTGGAATGAACTTGCCCAGAAAATTGACCATACCCAAGAAGCGCAGCACCACCTTTTTGTCCTCAGGGACCTTCATCGCCTCGATGGCCATGATTTTGTCTGTGTCCTGGCGCATACCATTCTGTGAGAGCTGGTCGCCTAGGAACTTGAGCGTCGATGTGCCAAAACAACATTTGGACAAAGAACAAAGAACAAAGAAATGTACAGCACAGGAACAGGCCCTTCGGCCCTCCAAGCCCGTGCCGACCATACTGCCCGACTAAACTACAATCTTCTACACTTCCTGGGTCCGTATCCTTCTATTCCCATCCTATTCATATATTTGTCAAGATGCCCCTTAAATGTCCCTATCGTCCCTGCTTCCACTACCTCCTCCGGTAGTGAGTTCCAGGCACCCACTACCCTCTGCGTAAAAAACTTGCCTCGTACATCTACTCTAAACCTTGCCCCTCTCACCTTAAACCTATGCCCCCTAGTAATTGACCCCTCTACCCTGGGGAAAAGCCTCTGACTATCCACTCTGTCTATGCCCCTCATAATTTTGTATACCTCTATCAGGTCGCCCCTCAACCTCCTTCGTTCCAGTGAGAACAAACCGAGTTTATTCAATCGCTCCTCATAGCTTATGCCCTCCATACCAGGCAACATTCTGGTAAATCTCTTCTGCACCCTCTCTAAAGCCTCCACATCCTTCTGGTAGTGTGGCGACCAGAATTGAACACTATACTCCAAGTGTGGCCTAACTAAGGTTCTATACAGCTGCAACATGACTTGCCAATTCTTATACTCAATGCCCCGGCCAATGAAGGCAAGCATGCCGTATGCCTTCTTGACTACCTTCTCCACCTGTGTTGCCCCTTTCAATGACCTGTGGACCTGTACTCCTAGATCTCTTTGACTTTCAATACTCTTGAGGGTTCTACCATTCACTGTATATTCCCTACCTGCATTAGCCCTTCCAAAATGGATTACCTCACATTTGTAAGGACCTGTTTAACTTTAGGCCGTTGGCATGTACACGGCGGAATATCTTCTGGAGATGGGACCCACATGTTCTTCGGGGTCATGGACCATATGATGATGTCGTCCACGTACACACAAACCCCTTCAATGCCTTCCATCATCTGCTCCATGATGCGATGGAATGTCTCCGATGCCGAGATGATGCCAAATGGCATGCGATTGTAACAGTATCTGCCAAACGGTGCGTTGAAGGTGCAGAGCCTTCTCCTGGACTCTTCCAGCTGGATTTGCCAAAATCCCTGTGATGAATCCAATTTGGTGAAGAAGCGCGCATGTGCCATCTCACTGGTGAGTTCCTCCCGCTTTGGGATGGGGTAGTGTTCCCGCATGATATTCTTATTGAGATCCTTGGAATCAATGCAGATGCGCAGGTCCCCCGAAGGCTTCTTTACGCACACCATCGAGCTGACCCAGTCAGTCGGCTCGGTGACCTTGGATATGATGCCTTTTTGCTGAAGATCCTTGAGCTGTGCCTTCAGGCGCTCTCTCAGTGGAGCAGGGACACGTCGTGGTGCGTGGACCACTGGCTTGGCATCAGGTCGTAGCAGAATGTTGTATCGATACGGCAGCATGCCCATCCCGTTGAACACATCTGGTTACAAGGCGAGGATGTCGTCGATGCCGGCCTGAAGATCCACATGGGAGGATGTTGTGGTGTAAACGCTTTGAATGAGGTTCAGCTGTTTGCAGCCGTGCGCACCTAGTAGGGATGCCCTGTCCGGCTTAACAAATTCAAAGCGTAACCGTGCTTGAGTATGTCGGTTGGATACGTGCAGATGTCAGGATCCCAGTGCAGTGATGGCATTCCCGTTGTAATCCAGGAGCTTGCAGGCAGCTGGAAGGACCATGGGGGGCTTCTTAATGCGTCTGAAGCCTGCCTGGGAGAGGAGGTTGGCAGATGCACCTGTATCCAGCTTGAACTGGATGGGGCAGTGATTGACCTTCATCACTGCTTGCCATTCGTCCTCGGAATCACAGCTGGGATTGACTGGACTTGCAATGAGTGTGGTGTAGCATATTCACACATTGTAATAATGCCCACACGGTAGGCATTGTCCAGGCATTCGTCATCTGGATCCGTTGCACTGCCAGGATCAGAATCCTGTAGGCGTTGTTGCACACTCCGGATGCGCCGTCGTCGGAATTGGGAGCGCTGGCCCCTGACTGGCGGTGCAGATCTGCACAGGGCTGCATAGTGTCCAGGCTTCCCGCAGTTTAAACAGCGTCTGCCTCTTGCAGGGCAGTGTTTCTTTAAATGGGCAGTGCCACAGTTCGAACACATCATGATGTTGGCGTCCTGATGCTCCGTGCGATGTTGCACATGCGCAGTGTGGTTCTCATACGTCTGCACCTACGCAGTGCGGGTTTCGGCCGCTTTGTTATCCCGTTCACATGGTGCACGCGTCCGGCCCCGGGAAGAGCGCGCAAAATGGCCGTTTTCGTCAATGTTAAGGCGCTGCACCCGGGAGATGGCCTGCACACTCTCCACCTCGTGGGAGGATAGTTTATCATTTTCTGCCGTTTTGTACTGGGAATAGCGATTTTCAGCGTGCTCATGCACTGTGCATGTTTCAATCGCGACTGGCAGGGTCATATGCTTGATCTTCAGTAACTACTCTCTCAGACGGATCAGAGTGAACTCCAAAAACGATTTGGTCTCTGATCATGGAGTCAGTGATATCACCGAAGTTGCAGGATTGTGCTAGCAATCTCAGGCTTGTTAAATATGAGTTGAAGGATTGGTCTTTACCTTGCAATCGCTGCTTGAATATGTAGCGCTCAAAGATTTTGTTGGTGTCCACCTCACAGCAGCTGTCAAACTTGTCCAGGATGGTCTGAAACTTTGTCTTGTCCTGGTCTTCGGTGAAGTGAAAGGAGTTGAATATTTCCAATGCGTGATCACCCGCTGTGGTGAGGAAAAGAGCTATCTTCCGTGCATCAGACGCACCATTGAGGTCTGATGCTTCGACGGAAAGCTGAAATTTCTGCTTCAATATCCGCCACTTGGCACTAAGATTGCCAGAGGTCCTGAGCTGGTGAAGAGCCGGAATCTTTCCATTGTGCCGGTATACATTCGCTGGTCGTCACGGATCTTGCTGAGTTGAACGAACTAGATTGAACAGACTCCTGGTATCATGTTATGTAATTTGGAATAACACAAGCTGCCACTTGATACAGTTTTGAGTAAAAGATGCTCCAGACTTTGAAGTGAGTTCAGTGTGTTTTATTGAACTATTAGCACAATTCTTAATGAGTTTGACTCTCTGCTAATCTAAATATAGTAACTCAGTCTAACTGAACCAGCCTTGCTCGAAGCCACGTGCTGGGGTGTGATGCTGAGGATACACCCTGTCTCACTCTGTAGATGTTGGTCTGTGGAAAGAGGCAGGGTGTGAGTGCCTCATCCCTTTTATAGTGAGATACCACCCCTGAGTGTCCTGACTGCTCATTGGTCGTGTCCTTTTCTATGTGTTCATTAGCTGCATGTTTGCATATCATGACAAAGGTTATCAATTAATCCTATCTCGTAGCCCTCTGGTCAGCTCCAGAATGTGCTGTTCTGAGAAACTATCCTGAAAACATTATGAATTCCTCATATAGACTACCTTTGCCCTTCTGATTTTTTGAGTCTTTATGTAGATTTAAACCCCCAGGAATTATTGTTGTACCTTTCTGACAAGCCTCCTATTATCTCTTCTTTCATACTCTGTCCTACTGTATAGTTACAATAAGGGGCTTGTACACCACTCCCACAAGTGATTTCTTGCCTTTATCATTTCTCATCTCCACCCAAACTGCTTCTACATCCTGGTTTCCTGAACTTAGATCTACCCTCGCTAATACCATCATTATTTAACAGCCACCTTGCCACCTTTTCTGAACATTCTGTCCTTCCTAAATGTCACATACTCTTCAATATTTAGGTCCCATAAGACCATAAGATGTCGGAGCAGAAGTAGGCCGTTCGACCCATCGAGACTTCTCCACTACTCAAGAGACCATGACTGATCTGATGTGATAATTCTCAACTCCACTTTCCTGCCTTAACCCGATAACTCTTGATTCCCTTATTGATTAAATATCTGTCCCAATTTATGTCATCCTGTAGCCATGTCTCTGTCATGGCGGTCATGTAGTATTTATTAATTTCTATTTTCACCATCAGTTCATTGTTATTTTAAATTGAACTTTATTGCACTTAAACCTCAGTATTTCTTACAGTGACAATTCAGGCAAGCTACTGCACTGTCTCTATCTACAACAGAATCTTTGTTGGCTGTTCTCATAGACACCACTGCGTAAAAATGCTGTGCACACAGCCAGCATCACTACAAATTCTTGCTAACTCTGCAGGGGCACTTGTTCACTGCTGTGAACAAAATGCTGACTGAGAGACTGAAGTGTAATCTTTATCACCTGCTCAGTATTGGACTGGACAATCCGGACTCTGAGTGGAGCGAAAAAAAAAGCCAGATCACTGTTTTTGAAGTAGGATACAATTGTTTTTCAATTGCAGCTGTGTCTTTGCATATGGAGCATCAGTTATTCTGGGCTGCAGTTCATTTTCATCACCAGCATAAGCCATTAAAGGAATCTAAATTGAACAGGCAAGCTCATTACTAACATCACTTTGACTTGAATCTGCAGAATCCTTGCCAAATATCCCATGCTCACATTCTGTGTCCCTGGATTTTGCGATAGTAATGATGGTGAAACTATCAGCATTTGCCATAATTTCTCCATTGGAACTGACAAGTTGATACATGCACAGGACGAAGCAAAAGCCCAGAAATTTCTGCCATTGATTATATGCTGCTCCAGATGATGCACTCGTGAGATACATGTGGTAATACCAGGTATTGCGGTACCTGAGAGGTGGATGACCATTGGCTAGACCCAGGAGTCTACCATTGGCCGATGTACATAGCTCCGCCCTGAGAGGAGGAGTATAAGAACCAATGCCGTCCCAACAGCCTTCACTTTCTGTATCGAAGCTGCTGGGGAATAGTTCTAGCAGATTAAAGCCTATTAGTTATGACTCACCTTGTCTTGAGAGTAATTGATTGCGCATCAATTTAATCTGCTACAACTTCAGTGAAAGGATGGATCTCCGGAGTGCCTTCAGCTCAGCCGCCACGCGGACAACTCTGCTGCTATCTTTAAACATTGGCTGGCGTGCTTTAAGGGCTACCTCGACACGGTCGCCGACACCCCCACGGCAAGACAGAAAATGCACCTTCTACGCTCGCGGGTCAGCCCTGGGAGCTACCCTCTGATCGAGGAGGCGGAGAATTATGCTGAGGCGATCCAACTGCTAGTAAGGACACTATATCCGCCCTGTGAACCAGGTCTACGCTCGTCACCTGCTGGCGACTAGGAGGCAAAGCCCCGAGGAAATGTTGGAAGACTTCTACCGGGCGCTGCTCGTGCTGGGCCGAAACTGTGGCTGCCCGCCAGTTTCGGGGAACGAGCACACGGAACTTTTGATCAGGGACGCTTTCGTGGCAGGTACGACATCCCCGACATCCGCCGCAGGCTCCTAGACTCTTGGACTGACTGAGGCACGGGCCCTGGCGGGGTCCATGGACGTTGCGTATAAAAATGCGCTGGCTTTTGCTCTCGGACGCGCGGCGGCCCCCTGGGCTGCGTGGCACCCCTCTGCGGCAGCGCCTCAGACTTTCCCCCTGACCCCACAAGCCTGCGCGACGAGACGGCCCTCTAACGCCGCCGGGCCCCACTGTTTCTTCTGCGGGCAGGCGAATCATCCCCAACCGCGCTGTCCGGCCCGCATCGCCACCTGCAAAGGGTGCGGCAAGAATGGCCACTATGTCGGGGTCTGCCAGTCCCGTGCCATGGCCGCGGTCTCCAGCGACTATCGGCAGCCCCCTTTTCAGGACCCGGCCGTCCTAAACCCACCGCCACCCCCCTATCCTCAGGCCACGTGCGATCTGTGGCCGCGGCCATTTTGCCCCCCGGCCACCACGCTGGATGGGTGGGCGCCGCCATTTTTTCCCTCGCCGCCGCCATCTTCTTTGTCCCCGGACTCCATGTGCGACCATGACGCCATCTTGGATGGGGCCTCAGGCCCCCAGCACAGCCGACTACACGCTGCCCGACCAGAACTCGAACTCTCAATTACTTCAGCTGGCCTCGGTGACTCTGGACGCTTGCGAAAGCTACGATGATGATCTCCATCAACGGCCACGTGACGTCGTGCTTGATCGACTCCGGGAGCACGGAGAGCTTTATTCACCCCAACACGGTAAGGCGCTGTTCTCTTGTCACCCATCCCGTTAACCAAAGGATCTCCCTGGCCTGTGGGTCACACGCGGTGGAGATAAAGGGGTTCTGCCTAGCGAACCTCACGGTCCAAGGCCGGGAATTCCACAATTTCCGCCTGTACGTCCTGCCGCACCTCTACGCGGCCACCCTTCCTGGGCTGGATTTCCAGTGCCATCTGCAAAGCCTGACCTTTAAATTTGGCGGCCCTATACCCCCCCTTACTGTCTGCGGCCTCATGACCCTTAAGGTTGATCCGCTTTCCCTGTTTCCGAACCTCACCCTGGATTGCAAACCCGTCGCCACCAGGAGCAGACGGCACAGTGCCCAGGACTGCACCTTCATCAGGTCAGAGGTCCAAAGGCTGCTGAGGGAAGGGGTCATCGAAGCAAGCAGCAGCCCCTGGAGGGCTCAAGTAGTGGTGTTAAAAACCGGGGAGAAACACAGGATGGTCATTGACTACAGCCAGACCATCATCAGATTTACGCAGCTGAATGCGTACCCTCTCCCCCTTATAGCCGACCTGGTGAACAGGATTGCGCAATACAAGGTTTTCTCCATGGTGGATCTCAAGTCTGCCTACCACCAGCTACCGCTCCGTCATGGTGACCGCCAGTACACTGCCTTCGAAGCAGATGGGCGGCTCTATCACTTTTTAAGGGTTCCCTTCGGTGTCACGAACGGGGTCTCGGTCTTCCAACGAGAGATGGACCGAATGGTCGACCGGTACGGCTTACGCGCAACGTTCCCCTATCTTGATAACGTCACCATCTGCGGCCATGACCAGCAGGACCACGGCACCAATCTCCGAAAATTTCTCCAGACCGCAAATATCCTTCATCTGATATACAATAAGGATAAATGCATGTTTAGCACCGACCGGCTAGCCATTCTGGGCTACGTAGTGCAAAGTGGCCCCGACCCTGAACGCATGCGCCCCCTCATGGAGATCCCCCTCCCTCACTACTCCAAGGCCCTAAAGCGCTGCCTCGGCTTCTTCAGCTTTTATGCACAATGGGTCCCCAATTACGCCGACAAGGCTCGACCCCTGATCCAGTCCACAACCTTCCCCCTGTTGACGGAGGCCCGCCAGGCCTTCTGCCGCATCAAGGCAGACATTGCTAAAGCCACGATGCGCGCCATCGACGAGTCCCTCCCCTTCCAGGTCGAGAGCAATGCGTCCGACGTAGCTCTGGCGGCCACCCTCAACCAAGCGGGCAGGCCCGTGGCTTTCTTCACCCGCACTCTCCATGCTTCTGAAATTCGCCACTCCTCGGTCGAAAAGGAGGCCAAGACCATAGTAGAAGCTGTGCGACACTGAAGGCATTACCTGGCCGGCAGGAGATTCACTCTCCTCACGGACCAACGGTCAGTTGCCTTCATGTTCGATAATGCGCAGCGGGGCACGATTAAGAACGACAAGATCTTGTGGTGGAGGATCGAACTCTCCACCTACAATTACGAGATCTTGTACCGTTTTGGGAAGCTGAACGAGCCTCCTGATGCCCTGTCCCGCGGCACTTGTGCCACCGCACAAGTGGACCGACTCCGATCCCTCCACGAGGACCTCTGCCACCCGGGGGTCACTCATCTCTGTCATTTTACCAAGACCCGCAACCTGCCCTATTCCATCGAGGAGGTCAGGTCCGTCACCAGGGACTGCCAAATCTGCACGGAGTGCAAACCGCACTTCTACCGGCCAGAGAGAGCGCATCTGATAAAGGCTTCCCGTCCCTTTGAACGCCTCAGCATGGATTTCAAAGGCCCCCTCCCCTCCACCGACCACAACACGTACTTCCTGAACGTGATTGACGAGTACTCCCGGTTCCCATTCGCCATCCCCTGCCCGGACATAACCACAACCACCCTCATCAAGGCCCTCCAGGGTATCTTTACACTGTTCGGTTTCCCCGCTTACATTCACAGTGATAGGGGGTCCTCCTTCATGAGTGATGTACTCCGTCAATTCCTGCTCAGCAAGGGCATCGCCTCAAGCAGGACGACCAGTTACAACCCCCGGGAAACGGGCAGGTTGAGAGGGAGAACGGCACGGTCTGGAAGACCATCCTGCTGGCCCTACGGTCCAGGAATCTCGCAGTCTCCCGCTGGCAGGAAGTCCTCCCTGTCGCCCTGCATTCCATCCGGTCGCTGTTCTGTACTACCACAAATCAGACACCTCATGAATGTCTCCTTGTTTTCCCCAGGAAGTCCTCCTCCGGGACCTCGCTCCCAACCTGGCTAGCGACACCCGGACCCATCCTGCTTCGGAAACATGTGAGGGCGCACAAGTCGGACCCGTTGGTCGAGAGGGTCCACCTGCTGCACGCCAACCCCCAGTACGCCTATGTAGCGTTCCCGGATGGCCGGCAAGACACTGTCTCCCTTCGGGACCTGGCGCCCGCAGGAGCCCCACGCGCCCCCGCACCAGTGCCCCCACGACGCTCCCTACAGGCGCCCCCCGTCCTGCCCACTTTTCGCCCCAACAGCGCCGCCTAGGGGTGACAAGCTGCCTGGGAGGACAACACCACGTTCCCGGAATCGCAACCACCGGGACCCTCATCAGGATCACCACCGAAGCCCAGATACTCCAGAAGGATGACCAGGCCACCCGATCGACTGATTGCTGCACCATGAAAACTTTGCTATTACCCTCGACATCACGGCACCTCAATACCTGGTCCTACCATGCGAAAGGCGACATTAATGCTGGCCATCACCCCGCCGGATTCTTTTTAACAGGGGGTGAATGTGGTAATACCAGGTATTGTGGTACCTGAGAGGTGGATGACCATTGGCTAGACCCAGGAGTGTACCATTGGCCGATGTACATAGCTCCGCCCTGAGAGGCGGAGTAGAAGAACCAACGCCGTCCCAGCAGCCTTCACTTTCTGTATCAAAGCTGCTGGGGAATAGTTCTAGCAGATTAAAGCCTATTAGTTATGACTCACCTTGTCTTGAGAGTAATTGATTGCGCATCAATACCCAAGACACTAATCACGAGAAAATCTATCAATTGTCGAGAACCTCCACACTTAAGTCTATCTTGCTGAATGAAATGTAACTGGATTTTTCAAAATGACTGCCAAACACCACTGACCGTGAGGAGCTCATTTTATATTTGTGGCATGTCAGATCTATTCATTTATTCAACTTCTACACATTAAAAAAATTTCAACGTAGTTTAAAAATTACAAATGCCTTCTGAAAAAAAAGGTTTGTTTATTTCTTTTAGCATTTATCTCAATCCAATCATAACCCGCATCTCCACATCAATCATAATTTATTTCACCATCTGAAAATTTAAATTCAAGCTGAAGGATATTAAATTATTTTTACTTCCTGGCTTGACATGTGTAAATATTCCAATGGGATTGGCTGCTTAATTGTGTGCTGACATCATTTCTGTTGGACACCTGGAGATCTTCTTGACTGTCATTGGCATAGGGGGAACCGCACCATAGAGATTACTAATTGTTCATGGACTTTCCTTTCACATCAATGGTTCACAGCAGGGCCTCGTTTATAACTGTAAAATCTACCCATTGTTTTTTTAAATTGCTATTTGCAAAATTCTAGGAATTTTGGTTTGGTAAATATATTAATGCTTACGGACCTAAGGCAGGTAGATAGTGTGAATGAGATTACCCGTGATCTGAATGAATGGTGGAGCAGACCCAAGGGACAGAATGACCGACTCATGTTCTTGTGGTCCTAGCCTCTGACCTAAAGATTTGATTACTACTACCTGAACCAAACTGATACATTGATCATTAAAGTTGCACATTGATCCAACAGCCCCAACTTGCATTTATGCAGTGCCCTTAACATAGTAAAATATTCCAGGGAATTTCGAGTCAATCAGACAAAAGTTGAAACCAAGCCTAAAAAGTCAAGGAACACCCTTAAAGGATATGAGTAATGGAAAGAGGTTTTAGAGGGAAAATACCAGAGCTCATGGGCGTGTCAGCTGGAGGGACTGCCAGTGGGATGAAGGAAATAGAGAATGCATCAGAAACCAAAATTGGAGACTTGTTAGGCTGGAGGAGCTTTCAGTGAAGGGTCCCAGGTCATGGAAGGATTTTAATACGAAGACACAAATTTTAAATTGAAGTGCTACCAGGCTAATTTAGGTTGCAGGTCACATTGGGGTGCATGAGTGAGCAGCATTTGGTGTAAGTTAAGTTATATGCAGCAAACTTCTGCATCAGCTTAACTTTATGACTGGGGCAAGATGGGAGACCAGCTCAGATAGTAAATACAATGGAATTTTTAAACAATCTACAATTGTTCAGCAGAACGTGTCATTTTAAAACTTTTAAAATGTAAGGGCAGGAATCTTGTGATCTTTCAGAGGAGACAGAAATGTGGTGGGATGGAAGTACGATAGGACAGAACTGCTACAGTGAGCAATTGATGACTGATGGAGTCATTTAACCCTTCATGTGGACACTGACGTGAAGAGCAGAACAGCAGGAGTGCCCATTCCTGTGAGAGGCAGCAGCCAAAACCCCGATTGGCTGAAAAGAGAAGTACACATTTACACTTAAATCCTTCAGTTAAGAGGTTAAAGTGCTCGTTGAAAAGGGACAGTTAACCTTTCTGTGAGTAATTTGCAGTCACATTGTACCCTAATGGTCCATAGCGGGAATTACTCCTGTTTTCAGTAGGTATAGGTGCCATTGACCAAACAGGTGGATCAGGTAAAGTTTTTGGAAATGCACCTGAGGTACACAGCCAATGTATTCAAGGCACAATATTCGCAGAGCATCACCTGAGTACAGTTATATTGTTATGAATGGGACAGAAATTCAGCACATTTGGCGACACCCAAATGTCTCCATCATCATCCCCACCCTATATCCCACCGAGGTAATATCCTCAATTGTGCGCCCAACTGCATACTGAAGGGTTGGTGTTTTGGCTAATGTTGTCATGTATTGGTGTGAACATGTTATAATATCAAACTTGCTGGTTCCAGAGATGTTTCAGTTCCAGGATCTGCCTGGCTATTCCAGGTAACTGCACATCCTTGAAAATAATGACACTGCTCCTTTAGTAATGATATTGTAAGAAAGATTCATGGGTATTCCCTGATATCTTGAGGAGGAAAAGATTGATAAATTAATGCCTGTCATTCTTGATTGTTATGGCTAATGTTCTTTTGTCCTTCCTTTTTTCCATTAGTCTGGCTATAATGCGAGAACACTAGTGTCAAGGGAGCATGGGTTTCTCGTACAGGTAGGAATCTCATCAGCATCATTGCTTCAGCCATTAGCCTGTCTCTTGCTTTTTCAGAGTTTATGTACCTTTATTTTGTGCAGACCATTGAGTATGCAGAGCAGAGGATACCAATCCTTAATGAGTACTGCGTGGTGTGCGATGAGCCCCATGTTTTTCAGAATGGACCAATGCTCCGGGTGAGTAGAACCTTTACTCCTTAATTTTGAATATGCCTGTGTTTTGTGACGCAGAGTAATAAATGTTCAGTACAAAATAACAACATATGACCAAAGTTTAGACAAATGTTAGGGTTGGAATTTTTCAACAACCATTGGATCAGGACATGGTATGGGTGGGCGTCATGGACACATTGGAACGCTGATGCCTCCAGAACAATTTTCAAAGGGGCAATGGGGGATTAAGGAATAGAGGAATGGGGTCAAGACCAATTCACGGCCCTTTACCTTAAGAAGCTTGCTAAGGGGCCTGCAAAATGTAAATTTCAATTTATTTTTCTGTTGAGCCCAAACAAATTAACTGTGCATTTCAGTGCACAGTTACTGGGTTCACCAAAGAGCCCATGTAAATTCTGTTAAAGTTGACTTGGAAACAGTACTGTAGGGCCAACTATCACCGCCACAAACACTGGTCCTAACTTTGTCAACCTTGGCCGGAATTCTCCAGTCATTGTGATTCAGTTTTTGTGCCAGCAGCACACCCTTGCCAGATGGGTTTTGTGGCAGCATAGGCTGGTTATAATGGGAAGAGCGAATCCCGCTGCAAGTGGACGGAGCGCGGCCGAGAAGCACAAGGTTGGCGGGCCGGAAAATCCTGCCCCTTATTCCACCTCCATGGCCTTCCCAGGAGCAGCCTGCTGTAGTTGGTAAGGCAGCAGGGACCTTCAACATGGCTGCTACCTGTCTCTGCCGCAGGAACCAGGCAGGCAGCTCCCACATTCTGAAGGCACTTGGCACTTCCAATTTGACATCAAGCTTAACTACTGGCCAGTTGCGTCATTCACATTTGAAAATCACACCATGAGCTCATGGTCAGAACTTGGAATTCATTTGAGTGTTGGGTTTCTGACCCTGCATTGAAAATCCAGTATTTTCTATTTCAATTGACCTGGGCCAGAATCTTCTCAACTCTCTAAAATTATCCCTCCCCGGTTATGTATTTTTATGCTTGATTGTTATCGTCATTGATCTGCAAATGAAACAAGCTTCACTTTCCTTACTTCATTTCCCAAAAATACATCCAGCACCACTTCCTTTAATGGAAAATAGGACTTGCTCAGCTAATGAATGAGCAGTGCTCCGAAAGCAAGTGATTTGAAACAAACCTGTTGGACTTTAACCTGGTGTTGGAAGACTTCTTACTGTGCTCATCCCAGTCCAACGCCAGCATCTCCACATCATGCCTATGTCTTATGGTCTTACAATTACCTCTTAAACAATGCTGATCAATACAGTGGCACCATAAACCTTACATGCTATCTTTATTTCCACTCAAACAACAAAAGAAATCGCAGCTCTCAATCCCATTTCAAATACAGTGAGCACTCAGGTATACCTGCTGTGCAGAGATGCCTGGATATTCTACTTCGGGAAATAAATATATTTTAACACTGCTTTAAAGAAAAGGGGTGTGGGGATGACCATGGCCAGATGTTCGTCTTCATCGATGACGTGTTGAAGGCTGCAAAGAAGATGTCATAGTTTCTCCGCTCCGGAGAAGTACTGGACGACGAAGGGTACTCTGTCGGTTGTGTCCCGTGTTTGTCTTCTGAGGAGGTCGATGCGGTTTTTTGCTATGGCGGGTTGGAACTGTCGATCAATGAGTCGAGCGCCATATCCCATTCATACGAGGGCATCTTTCAGCGTCTGTAGATGTTTGTTACACTCCTCCTCATCTGAGCAGACCCCGTGTGTACGGAGGGCTTGTCCATAGGGTATGGCTTCTTTAATCTGTTTAGGGTGGAAGCTGGAGAAGTGGAGACATAGGAGCATAATTAGGCCACTCGGCCCATCGAGCCTGCTCCTCCATTCAATCATGGCTGATATTTTTCTCATCCCCATTCTCCTGTCTTTTCCCCATAACCGCTGATCCCCTTATTAATCAAGAACCTATCTATCTCTGTCTTAAAGACACTCAGTGATTTGGCCTCCACAGCCATCTGCAGCAAAGAGTTACACATATTCACCACCGTCTGGCTGAAGAAATTCCTCCTCATCTGTTTTAAAAGATCATCCTTTTAGTCTGAGATTGTGTCCTCTGGTTCTAGTTTTTCCTACAAGTGGAAACATCCTCTCCATGTCCAATCTATTCAGGCTTCGCAGTATCTTGTCGGTTTCAAAAAGATCCCCCCTCATCCTTCTGAACTCCAACGAGTACAGACCCATAGTCCTCAACTGTTCCTCATATGACAAGCTCTTCATTCCAGGGATTATTCTTGTGAAACTCCTCTGGCCCTTACAAATGTTTTGGTACAACTGAGCAAGGGTGGATTTACAATGAAACACATTGAACCCTGACACAGGAGCCCCAAAGGCAGGGGACACCAGAGTGCAGGTTCTCTGATTGATGTCTCTCACAGCCAATCAAGTAGAGTCACACCTGTTGAAAACCTGTCCACGACTGAAAAAAACAGCCACCATTCTCTTTTTTTTAAATTTAGAGTACCCAATTCATTTTTTCCAATTAAGGGGCAATTTAGCATGGCCAATCCATCTCCCCTGCACAGCTTTGGGTTTTGGGGGCGAAACCCACACAGACATGGGGAGAATGTGCAGCACGGTAGCATTGTGGATGGCACAATTGCTTCACAGCTCCAGGGTCCCAGGTTCGATTCCAGCTTGGGTCACTGTCTGTGCGGAGTCTGCACATCCTCCCCGTGTGTGCGTGAGTTTCCTCCGGGTGCTCCGGTTTCCTCCTACAGTCCAAAGATGTGCGGGTTAGGTGGATTGGCCATGATAAATTGCGCTTAGTAACCACAATTGCCCTTAATGTTGGGTGGGGTCACTGGGTTATGGGGATAGGGTGGAAGTGTTGACCTTGGGTAGGGTGCTCTTTCCAAGAGCCAGTGCACATACTCGATGGGCCGAATGGCCTCCTTCAGCACTGTAAATTCTATGATAATCTATGATAATCCACACGGACAGTGACCCAGGGCCGGGATTTGAACCCAGGTCCCCAGTGCCGTAGGTAGCAGTGCTTACCACTGTGCCACCGTGCTGCCCTCCAGTCACCATTCTCAACCAAGTACAGAAGAGAGGCTGGGACTTATCGCACCCGCTGCAGCTCTCAGTTCCGCGCAGGCGCTGTGGAGACATCCACCCGTTCGGAACCTAATTGATAAATGCTGCTTGTGGCCGAAATCAGTGGAGGATGTCAATGTGGAATCGGAGCCTGATGGGAGTGCTTTTGGCGCCCAGCATTGGGGAGTTTGAATCCCCACCGCCCGCCAGTTTCTAGACCCCCCCACCTTTCACCCCCCCCACCCCCCGCAACCTTCCAGTGGCCCCTGGAACCCCTATCCTCCTCTAATGGGCAAGGCTCCCCCCAAGCCCAGCGCCTGGCAGTGTAAACCTGGCACCTGGGCACCTGGCATTGCCAGCCTGGCATCTTGGCCGTGGTGCTCGGGTGGCACTGCCAGGGTGCTAGGCTGGCAGTGCCAAGATTCCAGGGTGCCAGGGACATTGCCATGGTACTATCTTGCACTTTCCTTTACCACCTGAGGTCTCTAATGGTCTGCGAGACCCACCCCCGAGGTGTGGTCACGTCTTTTTCACGTTTGTAGAAGCTAGTACTAAATGCCACCCTGTCGAGGTCTTGCATATGCGGCGGTTGATTCTCGGGCACAGGGCGTATAAATGAGCCAAATGGCTGATTGAAATATAATTGTCTGACCATATCCAGCGAGGGCGTGCTTCAAATCGCGCCAGTGGAGCGAGTCAGGTGACTCGGATAGGCCCGGAATCGGAAACGGAGCCCGATTTAGGGTTTTCGCGGGATACACCCATTGGATACACATGGTGGCTGAATCGTGCCTATAAACATGAAAAATAAAGTTATTCACATATATAGTTTGAAAATGTTCTTGTATCTTTATCATAAATAAGTGAGTATATGCTCAACTGAAACCTAATTGTCTTAATGAAGGTACATCGGGAAAATAGCCTCAAATATGTATATATATATTTTTTAATTCATTTTACGGGATGTGGGTGTTGCTGGTTAGACCAGCATTTTTATTACCCAACCCCAGTTGTCCTTCAGGAGGTGGTGGTGAGCTGCCTTCTTGAACCACTGCAGTCCCCGAGGTGCAGGCACTGCCACAGAGCTGTTAGGGAGGGCATTCCAGGATTTTGACCCAGCAACAGTGAAGGAACGGCGATATATTTCCAGTCAGGATGGCGAGTGGCTTGGAAGGGAACTTCCTGGTAGTGGTGTTCCCAGGTATCAGCTGCGCTAGTCCTTCCAGATGGGTTTGTTTGGGAGGTGCTGCGAAAGGAACTTTGATGAGTTCCTGCAGTGCATCTTGTAGAATGTACACATGGTTGTCACTGTTCCTCAGTGGTTGAAGGATTGAATTTATGGAAGAGGTAGCAATCAAGCATGCTGCTTTGTCTAAGATGGTGTTAAACATTTTGAGTGTTGTTGGAGCTGCACTCACCAGGCAAGTGGAGAGTATTCCATTATACTCCTGACTTGAACCTTGTTGATGGCGGACAGGCTTTGGGGAGTGGGAGTTGAGTTAATTGTTGCAGGATTCCTAGCCTATGACCTGCTCTGGCAGCCGTACTATTTATATGGCTAGTCCAGCTCAGTTTCTGGTGAATGGTAACCCTCAGAAGTTTGATACAGTATTATTCTTCACAAAGTATAAACCAATGCCAGATTGCATTTATAGGTATCAGATAAAGCTGAAGTGAACAAAAAAGACACAATTGAATGCCCAAAAAGCACTGGAAAAATAACAACTGTTCAATTGCCATTTCAATGATAAAGCTTTATAAGTTCTGTTAGGGAACAGAAAATTCACATGGGCCCTTTGAGGGATTTAGCATGGTGGTTAGGATTGAGGAGTATGATATGGTGAAGGGTAGATATATTTATTTTGTATTCATTTTCTCTCTTTAAGTATCTAATGGTAGATACAAATAGTTAGATATTGACTCCTTAAATGTAAACTCATCAATGGCCTTAGTTTGGTTTGAGGCACTGACAATTGATCAGTTTGCTGGATCTGATACTTTCACTACTTTTATAGAAAATTGGAGAAGTACTTTGTAAGCCATTAATTTAGCTGTCTAATAGTTCTTTTTGATCTGGACTAATTTGAATTGACTGGAGAAAGAGCTTGATGCATGAATGCTTGCACATATGTGCCAAGCCCCATTCATTGATATCTAGATAGGAACATGAGTCGGCCATTCAGCCCCTTGAGCTTGTTTTGCCATTAGGCTGATCTGTATCTTAACTCTATTTGCCCAGTTTTGTTCCATACCTTGTGAGTAAAGCTCTGTAATCCATGTTTTTAATAGGATTGAATTACATAATTGAACTGTTGCATAATGCAACTCTATGCTAAAGACTAATGATTCATGGTTCAAAATAAAAGGCGACTGGCACTAATATTTTTCACTTAAAAATTTAGTTTTACTGACGTTGGGAGGCTGAAATGATTAATACGTAAGAAAACAATGTAACAGAAGCTTGAGAAATGATATGATCGACACATTTTGTAACAGCTCCTGCGCCTCAAAATTTCACACTACACCACTGATCGTCAGAGGGAGAGAGCAAGTGTGGGGGGAGTGAGTGTGACAGAAGGTGGGGAAGAGAGTGTGTGAGGAGGGCATGGATAGGAGAGTCTGCGAGGGGGTTGGGGTGAACAGGGAGTGTGTGAGAGGAGTTGAGGGAAAAGAGAATGTGTGAGGGGGTGGGCTCCGGCTTTCACATCCTGGGGTAGGGGGTGACCCTGAAAAAGAAGCTGAGCACAAGGTCCACTAACTGTAAATCCGACAGTGCCTGGCCACTTCAGACAGCAGTAGAGAATTGGTGTGGGACTGGAGTCACATGTAAACCAGACCACATAAGGCTGGCATCTTTCCTTCCTAAAAGACATTAGTAAAATAGTTGGGCTTTTGAAACAATGTGGAAATCTCATAGGCACTTTCATTGCCTCGCGCATTATTTGTTTACAGATTTTCATGAACGGAATTTAAATTCTCAAACTGCTATTGTGGAATTTAAACTCACATTTGATTGATGGGAGAGAGGAGGTGTTAATGGTTTTAGCCTGCTTAAAAGTGGATATTTCCCCAGCCCTGATGAAATGTATCCCAAACAGCTGTGGGAGGTAAGGGAGGAGATTTCAGGGGCTCTGATGCTGATTTTCAAATCTTCTCTGGTCACAGGGGGGGGTGCCAGAGGACAGGAGGACAGCTAATATGGTGCTATTATTCAAGATGGGAAGTAGGTATAAACAAGGAAATTACTGGCCAGTGAGTCTAACTTCAGTGTTAGGGAAACTACTGGAAAATATTCTGAGGGACAGAATTAATCTCCACTTGGGGAGGCAAAGATCAATCAAAGATACTGAGCATGGCTTTGTCAAAGGGAGATCATGCACGCGATCCTCCAAAAAAATTTCTAAGTAATTTGTGGTGGTTTTTCAGGGAGTTTCCAGTTCCCCACCGTTATTCAATGACAGTTAGTCACTTTTTTGGGCCTTGGGGAATTTCAACCGGTTTAGCCCACACTTAGGACTTGATTCTCCCACCCCACCCACCGCAAGAATGCCACGGGCGTGCTGCGTACAATTGAGAACTTCATTGACCTTGGGCGGGATTTTCCAGTAGCCAGGCGAATGTGGCCAGCGAATCCCACCCTTAGAATTTTTTATAGCATTGGGGAGCTGAACTCAGAGATTGGGCCGCCATTTTGAAAGGGTGCCCCGATCTCTAAGTGAGCAGGAGGTTTAGCTGGGATGTGAGGATTTTTCACCCAGAGCACATTGTTATGGGCGAGGCGTTTTCAGAACCCCAAAATGTATCATGGAGTTCAACCAACCTCTCCCTTTCATGGATTTGTTGCTTTTCCTAGCACACGGCTTTTTCCCTAGGTGTGGTATTACAATTATGGACACGTGGGTTTTTAAACACAAAACACTGTTTATTCCATGAACTCAACTTAACATCTTAAATAAACATTGGATCTCTTAACACCCCTTACTTCAAAGATAACTCAGAAAATATTGCAACAGTAAATAACTCCTTAAAATGTTCCTTCAAACTTCCAAGAGACTTAACACCTTTAAACAAAATTACATCAGGTTAAAGGCTTCACTATTATAAGTTTAAATCACCCAAATGATCCAGAGCTAGTCTTTCATGGCAGATACCCAGTTCACTGCAAAACACAGGCACACACCCAGCTCTTTTCAAAACTGAAACTAAAAATCTGCAAAACTAAACTGCAAAATGGCTGACCTGTGCTCAGCCCCACCCACTCTCTGACATCACTGTTTTTTTTAAAAGGTACATTGCTTAGCATCCATGTCTTAAAAGTACCCTACATGACAATGGTTGGAATCTGGATCTCTCTGCCTGAAAGGTTGGGAGAGGCAGGAACCCTCACAGCATTTAAGAATCATTTGAAATACCATTGCATACAAGTCTACAGGTCAATAGCTGGAAAATGGGATTAGAATAGATAGTTGCTTGATGGCCGCCAAAGCCACGATGGGCCGAAGGGCCTCGTTCCATGCTGTAAACTTTCTATGCCTATGATGCAGGCTGCCGGATGACAGATTCAGTAACATAACATCCACATTGTCTCTTTTGTGGGGACTTCCTCTGTTGTGTCACTAGTAAAACACATCAAAGAGTGCACAATGCAGACTTCACTCAGTTCTGCCCTGAAATGGCAATCAGGGTCCTAAGCACGTCAGAGAACCTCAATATTCATATTTGTGAAGTTGATAACCTGAAACAACTCTTCAGCCACCTGGTAATAAACTGCTTTAAAAATGGCAGTGGCTGCAGTGTAAACAGGTGACAAGCCAACAGATGCCAATTAGAAGCTGGTAATGTCTAGTTGGCAAGTTAAATCAACCTGTATTGTAGGAGAGATCACAAGAATGCATGATGAATTTCCCCTTGTTAGTGGAGGGATACTGGTGGAGTGGCCAGTGATGCAGAGACCAATGATAGTGCTCCTTCACATCCTTGGGCAATCACTGTGCGTTCCTTGTCCATGTAGTTCAGTTTCACACCGAGCGCAGCCAACTGCAACATCAGCAAGTTTGTAATTAATCCTTTTTCCTTGAAAGCAAGAATGAAATTTGCTCCCAATTGATGCAAAACTGTTATTCAAGAAAAAAACAAGCAATTTTATTCAGAATCAGAAAGGTGAGAATGCTAGGGAAATGATCCATTGCCCATTGCAATGGTTTTGGAATACTGTCGACTGTGGCTAGTATGAACCCAGTGGTGGGTGAGGAATCCACCATGTGCAGAGATTGACAAGTAAGCCCTGGCATGTTTTCTTGCATGCTCTAAGAGGGGAGGAGGGAGGCCCCTTGTTCAAAGGCACTCAATTCCTGATTTAGGGACCCAGCTTTTGAAAGAGCGGAGGGCGCTGCGGTGGTGGAGGGCACAGAAGACCCTCCCTATCCTCACACCGTGACCCTCACACCGTGATCCTCTTTCCGACAAAATATACCTGTATCTGGGACCCACCCCAATCCGAGGCCTCACCATGGTGTAGTATCAACAGCAGCGACCACCTCCCCACCTCTGATTGGCTGGCAGCTCTCAGTGAGTGGGAATCCTGTGCCAGGGTCCTTGATTCCATGGGAAGGTTTGCTACTGGTTTGTCAGGTGCCTGAGTGGCACAAATTGCAGTAGGCCTTCCCAAAAAGAGGCAATGCAAGGTCTCACCAGTTCCCCAGCCAAATACTGAGGCCCCCATTGCCTCCACAAGATTCCGCCCAGAAGTGCTTTGTGGTACAAGAGTTGATTGTCACACCCAAACCATCAGTTCTTTAAAATTTTAATTTTTAATTCCACATCACTCCCCCAAAACAACTCTTACTTCCCAGGCCATCCTCTCCTTTCCTTTCCTTGCCTCTGAACAGGACAACTATCTCCTCAGTGGTCACAATCTCCATCTAATCTTGGCTGCTTCCCTTCCCCAGGCTAATTACTGTTCCTTGGGAACATCATCTGCGGAAGTGTTGTCACCTTCCACATGTACACTGATGACTCAACTCCATCTCTCCTCTAACTCATTCAATATCACACCACTACAGTTGTGTTGGCAGAATATTTCTCCAACATCCCGTTTTGGATGTGCTGCATGGGCCACATAAGTAAACATTATGGCAGAAAGTGATACTTTGACATCTAAGGAAATTATCATTAGGGCAAGTTATTCATCTTTCTTTGAAGTAGACTTTCATTCAATATGATAATGGCTGATCTCCTGTCTCAATGCTATACTCCTGCTCTCTCCCCATATCCCTTGACACCTTTAATGTCTAGAAATCTATGTATTTCCTTCTTCTGACCCCCATGTCCTTTGCACTTCTGCTTCTTCAGCCAGACCTGACTATTCCGATGCTCTCTTGGACTTCTCCCTCTGTACACTTTGGTTAATTCAAAACTTTGATATCTATAAAATTGCAGTTCCTCTTCCTCATCCATAACCCTTTTCCCCAATGACCAACATTAGCTTGCCGTGCTAATCTAAAACTATTGTCCTTATGTTTCGGGTTCCTGGCTATGTGCCTCACTATCGCTGCAGCTTTCCACTCTCTCACTTCCTGAACTCTAACCTTTTGTGCAAGCTCCTCACACTTCAGGCCATTATTGGTCATTGTGCCCTCAGTGCCTCAGCCCCATTATCTGGAAATTCTTGCCCAAATCCTCCCCACCTCCTTTAGAAGCCTCCTTGAAACAGACCTCTGACCAAGCTTTTGGTTCAAGTCCCTTTTGCTTCATGGTCCGTGTTATCCTTATGTCTCTGTGAAGTACCTTGGTTTTTTCGTTTTCTATTTGAAAGCACTCGCTAACTGCAACTCCTTCTTCATACTGTTGTTTTATTTGTGTTGTTGTTTAGCTTTTTGTTAGTGGTGCAGTGAAATTTGTCACCAGTGATACCTACCAGCCAGCACAAAAATGGAATATGTCTGAAAGTATCTTTCTATTGCTGTTACTTACACATTGTATTTACATTTTGCACAATAGCTGTATATAACGTGCAGACATTTTCTCCACAGCTTTGTGGTTTCAACAGACGGAAGCTAGTAATAACATGTTGAATTTATGGGTCACAGGAAAAGGGGACTTCCAGACCAAAACTTAAACCAAATACACACTAACTTTAATAAGTGGTGCAGCTTTACTGTGAACAACACTTAAAGGAAAAAGTATATTGATAAGTCTACTTCAAAGAAAGATTCATAACTTGCCCTATTTACAATTTCAATGGACAGGAAAGAGTTACTTCTTGTCATAGTTTTTACTTATTTGGCCCATTCAGACATAACCTTCGATATTCCTGATCTATGAGTAGACAGGAGCTGATCACAGGTAGATTACTTGATCGTACAGAAGGGATGCAATCATAATATCTGTGGTTCGAATCCCAATAGTTCCTTCAAGCTACTTGTTGTACTTGGTGTATCAAATAAAACAAAATTACACCTTCTGTTCTCACAGCAGTTGCCCAATAAAACAAGCATTAGCATGAAGTAATGTTTGGAAAAGTCATATTTTTGTTGCATTTTGTTGTAAAAGAGTATGAAACGGTTTTGTTCAGTAATAATTCCAGCTATAGGGGTTAAGATGCCACCTTAATCTAATCCTTCCATTTGTTGGGTCCCTTGGGAAAAGGATATCCCTGATAATTATGTGTTCTCTACATTATAAATTCAACAGAAAAGCTTCCTCCATTTGTAATTCCAAACTTAATCATAAAAGTGTTCTCAAATATTATGATGGAGATGCCGGCGTTGGACTGGGGTGAGCACAGTACGAAGTCTTACAACACCAGTTTAAAGTCCAACAGGTTTGTTTCGATGTCACTAGCTTTCGGAGCGCTGCTCCTTCCTCAGGTGAATGCCAAGGTACTTCACCAAGGTACTTCACCCGAGGAAGGAGCAGCGCTCCGAAAGCTAGTGACATCGAAACAAACCTGTTGGACTTTAACCTGGTGTTGTAAGACTTCGTACTGTGCTCAAATGTTATGTTAATGGCTACACTCAGAATAATCAGAGGAAATCATTTCCTTTATTTATTAAGTGGCAAACACATTGCAACCAGAGGAAATCTTTGCCCTAGGTTGTCAACACATTTTGGTGCTTTTTTGCACTTTCAAATACTCCAGTCAGATATTGCTTCAGATAACAATGCTTCAAAGGAATTTAGAATTAACATAACTATGGCCCGAGAATTATTTGCATATATTTAAAATGTTTGAAAATTAAATATTCGTCAAACATGAGGGTGCAGCACATTTTCCTGCAATGTGCACTCAGAAGGTAAAGCTCAATGCTGGCACATGAGTTTGGTCCGATAGTGTCTGTGGAGGTAATGAGTCTCCATTCGCCACAGAGTAGTGGATTTTACACCCATCCCCTCACCAAAATGTCTGTTCGCACTGCACCGAACAGGAATCTGGCTAACCAGCCAGCAATAATACTCTAGGGATAGTTTTAATTGGATGAAAGTAGGACTTATGCCACCCTCTGTTTTCTGTGGAATTAAGATAGACCCTGATTCATGCTACATTTACACACACAGCTGATTCCATTATTAGGAAGCAGCCCTGTCAGGGAATTTGGTTCTTGTATTTTTGTTGAATAGAAAAATTCTGACCATTCATTGATTCCCACTGACATAGAACTCCAACACCATTCCTTCACTGTCACTGGGTCAAATTCTGGAATTGCCCCCTGAACATCACTGTGGATGTACCTACACCACATGGACTGCGGCATTTCAAGGAGGCTGTTCATCTTCTCAAGGGCAATTAGGGAGTAACAGTAAATGCTGGTCGAGCCAATGAAGCCCACATCCCATAAAAGAATTAATAAAGCGCGAGACTCACAAATTTATGAAGTACACGTGGATACTTGTGAAGGGTGGATAAGGTCCATTTAAGTGTCATGATCTGATTTTTTAAATCTACAGGCCATTAAACATGAAAATAGAGGCTTAATCTGTCATTCAGAGTTAAGAGCACCCTTTCCTGGAGCTCCAAAATTTACAGAATCACTTATCTCTGCAGGGGGTTGCTGAGTTCCTCTTTTTAATTGTCCTTTTAAAGAGGCTGTAAAGGGATTATTTGTCTTTGATGTGGATAGTGAATAAAACATTTTTTTATAATTGATTAAATACTTGAGGGGATTTAAATGCCTTGAGTGGGTGTCATGAAAGGGAGCTTTTTAACTATCAATTATGTATGAGTGAGAATTGCAGAGTGTTAGAAGTTTTTTTCTATCTCCACATGACGCCTGAGGTCTGCTCATAGTGGACACTGGATGAGTGACTATGGAGGTGGCATGGATGTATGAGATAGATTGGGGAACATGCTGGCATGAATGGCGTGGGAGTAGAAGAGAGCATGGGGATGGGTGGGTTAGCGCATTCGCATGACGAGAGCATGGGGAGTGACTGGGGTGGTGAGAGTCTACCAGCCTTTTATACAACTACTTTGAAGTCCCAGGGAATCATTGTGGGCATTCTTACCAGCCTTCCGCGGCACTCTCTGATCCTGTGACGACCAACCATCTGTTTCCATTGTCGGCAAGCCCAACTCTACCCCACCTCGGCCTCCCCGGGGTGAAGATTGGGTGTAACAGAGCCCTTTAAAACATGGCAGGACTGTTGATTTGGAAAATAGCAACCCATGTCGGTGGAGAAAATCCAGCCCCATTTCATTAAAAAGCACAGATAGGCATTTCAAGGTACTTCCCAGTACTGTCAAAAAAGATGATATTCTGAGAAGCAGGCAAAGGTTTGGTCAAAGAGGATCTGAAGGGAACTAAAAGCATGAAGGTGAAGGATTTCAGAGACTAAAGGTGTAGCAGCCAATGGTCGGGGCACATAAAAGTGGCAGGGGTGGGAAACTACAAAGGGTCACAGCCAGAGGAATGGAGAGTTGTAGGGCTGGTGAAGATGAGAATTTTAAATTTAAAGCTATGAAGCTCCAGGAGGCAGTGGGGACAAGGGTCGAATGACAAAAGGGATTTAGTGTGGGATAGAATATAATCAGCAGTGTTTAGCGAAGGATGACGATGAGAGCAACGAAGCTTGGTGATGATTAAAACATAAATGAAAGCTTCAGTGCAGATGGGCTGAGATAGGAAAGAAGAAGGTAATACTACTCCATAGAGAATCATTGTGTCTGTGTAACGCAAGAGCACCCAGCACTGTTGCTGCAGCTGCACTGTTGTTGGATCCTTTGAGGATACAGAAATTATTTCTAATGTAATAAATCATTCCAAGGGTCTTATTGGGACGTTTATTTACAGCAATAAAAATGTCTATTTTTGGAGTCAGAAACAAAATAAAGAGCATGATTTAAGTGCATGTCAGAATGAGTTAGAAGTGTAAGCATTAAGATAAGGGAATTCTTGCAGCATATGGTATGTTGTACTCCAGAGATCATAAACTTGCATAACTTTTCTCCGGGCACGGCCACCTTAGTGGTGAGGAAGCAGTAACCCTTGATTAAATGAAGGTGCTGACTGCAGGTGCATGAACGGCGACAGAAATGCAGTCACTGCTGTCCGCACTTAGCGAATGCCAGTTGTTGCTGTGTGCCAGCAATAAACTTGATCTCATGCCAACACATGGCAGAGAAGAGCATCTGTAACCATTGATGAACCGCAATCGGCTGATGCCTGATCTAAAGATTTAGTTCAGAACTCACTTTCACTTCCATTTAGATGCCATCTGTTGACTCGCGACTATGCTTCTGGTTCACTGAGCTGATAAAGTTCTGCGAATGTGCCGATGTCGAAGAATATTGTTATGAACAAGGAAAGTGGAGTGTTCATGTTTCATCAATTGCTGAATACCTCCCTCCTTTGGATTTGAAGTCCCTTGGCACAGCTCTTCTAATTCTCCTTTCCCAAAGTACCTCCATTGACAAGCTTGATGTGTCACTGACTGCAGAACTCAGCAAAAGATATTGGGCTGGATTCTCCGTCGGCGGGATTCTCCGCTTCGCTGGCAGTGCATTCACGCCCCTGGATTTTCCGACTGCATGGGGGTGCCCACAATGTGAAACCCCATTGGCCAGTTGCCGGACAGGGGATCCCGCTGCCGGCGGGGGTGCACCACTCCAGAAAACGGGTGGGGTGAGACAGAGAATCCTGCCCATTTCCTTTAGCCAATACCTCTGCTTTTCTCACCACTGGAATTCTGTGATTCTCTCCCGACACTTCATGTAACTTTAGATGGAAGAAATGGTGACAATAAGGAAATGAAATAAGTCATAAACTCTGGATTTTTGCAACAATGGAGAGCTTTTCTATTGTGGCCAAAATGGCGCGAGTGTCCAGAAAACTAAAGTCCAACTCCTGAACACCGCGGGCTGGATTCTCCTATTTTGGGGCTGTGTCTGGAGGATCTGTGGCATTTTATGAGGGAAAACCACCCATCTGCTGACCGGTGAGGGGCTAGCAGCTGCGTCACGTAAAATGCACGGCCTTCCCGATATGACGCCTGGAGAGTTGCTGGGTCCGTGGCTGTGCAGCGGTCACGCCGTACAACATGGCACGTGGACCCAATCTGCCAGATAGTGCCCCCCTGGACACCCTGTCGCCACCCCAGGGCCACCTCCACCAGTCCCCCCAGCCCTTGCCAAAGCCCCGGCCAGCAGCATGGCTCCCGCTCGACTGTTGGTGGCGCTGGACGCAGTCCGCAGCTGCCTCGCCGGGTTTCCGATTGCTGAGACCACACGTCCCCCACGCAGTCGGGAACTTGGCCGATCGGGGCGGAGCATCGGGGGAGGACCTTCAGGTAACGTCCTGAGGCCGTCCTAAATGCATGCGGCATGCTCCTCGAAGAGGAGCCGTTTTGGAAGGGGCGGAGGATCTGAAAACAGGGGCCGCCCCTCATTCGGTCATGAAAAGGGTTTCTCCATCTGATCGGCGATTATGAAATCGACGTCAGGGAACAGAGAATCCCGCCCCGCATTTCCAATTTACGCAGGGGCGGGAATTAGATGCGCTTTGTGTTTCATGACTGCACGTTTCACGAATGCAGCTGAGCATTTTTGTCTGCCCAGGAATGTGAAACCCAAAATGTGCAGACCAGGTAAGAGCGGGTCTAAGTTTTGTGCATTTATTTGTCTAGCCAGGTATCCCTTTGAGAGGTAAGGTATCCCTTTGAATATGATGCTGTAACACCTTTGGAGGAGGTCAGGGGCTCTTTGTGGGTGGTAAGGTACATTTAGGATTGTTAGAAGTAGGCATAAATGTGAATACACTCATTAACTGTTAAGTTTATTGGAACTGTCAACATACTTGTCAAAATCAACTCTAAAACGCAAATGCCAAGTGGAACTATCAAAATCACCTGTCAAAAGGAGCTGTCAACATATATAAAAGCCCTGCTCTTTAAATCTTGTTAAAAATTCTGGACATTTTTTTCAAAAAATAATTAGTTGCTATTTCACTGACTGCTAAGATAAACCTGAGGTCTCCTCTCACTGAGTTACTGCGGCATGACAGATTTATAATCATACATTATCACAGTTGGGTGCCTGCCATTTCACAGTTTGACAGCTATAGACTCTTTGTAGTGGAGCTATGAATTCTAATGCTTTGTGTTATAGGAACTGTGTACTGGATTGACATTTTGTTGTTTTAAGGCTTTATGTAGTTGAAGGAATTAAAATGTAGTAATGGGGTTTTTATGAATGAGTTTTTCAAGCTATGAATTCTAATGCTTGTGTATTGGATTGTCATTTTGTTGTTATAAGGCTTTGTGTAGTTGAAGGAATTAAAATGTAGCCATGGGTTTTTTATGAATGAGGTTTTTTTCCAATATGGTGAAGTTTGCAATAAATACTTTGAACTTTATTTTATCTCATCTTTGCATGTGGCCTGATGTTTGCCTCAGTGTTTGAAAGGGCAAAGGGTGGTGTGTAGGGGACTTTGGTCAGCACTAGGTTGACACAGGGGCTGTAGAGTGGCATAGCATTGGGTAAAAGCATTGATTGGCATGGAGTGTATGAGGAGCGATGGCAGATGGGTGCAGGGGCAGAGGTTGATATGGACTGTATGAGGGGTTATTGCGTGGGGATAGAGCATGAGGTGCCATGTGTTGGCATGAATCAAACATTGGTAGTGTGTGAGGGATGCAAAATTTGAGGGCTGAGAGCTGTGCAGGTGGTTTATTTATTTATTTTAAAAATTTGAACACAGTGCTGGAGCTCCGAGGCAGACCATCTCACCAGTCCGCCTCCATACACCTGGCATTATCCTCACTACTTCTGGGGTTGCCTACACTGGCACAATGGTTAGCACTGCTGCCTCACAGCGCCAGGGACCCGGGTTCAAATCCGAAGGTGATTGTGTGGAGTTTGCACATTCTCCCCACGTCTGTATGGGTTTCAGCCCACAGTCCAAAGATATGCAAGTTAGGTGGATTGGCCATGCTAAGATTGCCCCTAAAATTGTCCATAAAGGTTAGGTGGGGATAGGGTGGAGGCATGGGCTGATGTAAGGTCCTCTTTCTGAGGGTCGGTGCAGACTCGATGGGCCAAATGGCCTCCTTCTGCACTTTAGGGATTCTATAATTCTATGAATTCCAAGATGGAATGGGGTTGGGCATCAAGAGGATAAATAATTATCATTTTTACATGACTACAAGACCCATTTGATTCACATTACGACTGAGATTGGCTTTGAGAGTGGAACAGACCATTGAAAAAGCCGTAGTATCAGCTTACATGGTTTTCTAAAGATATCCCTGAACCTCACAGACAGATCAATCTGCAAGCAACTGGAATAGAGAAAGTGAGTTTCAGCATAAAGATAGATGCAAAAAGTCTATATGGTTCACGACACACAATATCGGTGAGAATTTGCACTTGGATTGAAGAGATCAATTTCGTGAGAATATAAATAAGGCTGGAAGATTTGCCTAGCTTCGACTAGAGGGAGGAATTTCCAGGGTGACCCTTACTGTGACAGTCCATTCGGTGTTTAGAAGTTTTCCTGCTGGAAAAGGAAAAAGGAAGCAATTCATCGGGAGCCAAGAATAGCTTTAGACTGGTTCCTGGAGAATAAAGTGTCCACATACTACACAGAGCAAAGTATAACTTTGCAGGGTAATTTTCAGTCATTTAAAAGTTAAGTGGAGAAACCTTTCTACAGTTTAGTGTATAAGTAGCCTTCTGAAAAAATGTTGTGATGGACGGAATTCACCGCCTCGTGCCGTGGCGCCGATCTGTTTCCGATGGTCCAGCTCCCCGCTGGCGAGAGGATCAAGGTTCATGCCCCGTGCCACTTAGCAGGCTGGGATCCATATTCTCTGGTCCACTGGGAATTACGTGGGCGAGAATCGCTACAGGTCTTAACAAGCATGGCCCTGACATGGTGGACCTCACGGTGGGCCAAGGGGGTAAACCATTAAGGGAGTTGCCACAAAGTCTTTCCGAGGGCCACACTCACCTACCCCCCCACAATGCAAGACCTACCCACCCCACCCACACCAGAACCCCCCATTTCCCCCGAACAGAGACCCCCTAAATAAGAAAGCCCCCTAGAGATCCCATAAATAAGGATACCCCCCACAGAGATGCCCTAAATATAGAAACCCTCTAAACAAAGAGACCACTCACAGAGAACCCCGAAATAAGGAGACTCACCGACAGAAACCCCCTAAATAAAGAGGCTGCCATAGAGACCCCTAAACAAAGAGCGCCCCCGAAAAGAAATTCCCGAGAAGAGAGACCCCTGTCAGAAAGCCCCACACCTCCCCCAGAGGAGAGACCTCTGTCAGAAAGCCCCACCCTCCCCCAGAGGAGAGACCCCTGTCAGAAAGCCCCACCCCTCCCCCAGAAGAGAGACCTCTGTCTGGAAGCTAGTGAGCAGTCCAGCCAGAGGCACTGATAAAGAAGTTACTGCTTTAACACTCACTTGGGAAATACAACTGCTGGCTCAGACGTAGCAAGCACCACCTGTCAATTCCTAGAAAGAGAAAAACAGTCAACTGTGTTGAAAGCACCTCATAACTTTGAGCTGCAAACCATTCATTCATTTCTCCTTTGACTAGGCTGTGATTGACGGCTTCCATATACAGTGTCAGCATTCCTGCATTCATCTTCCTTCACAGTTGAGTAACTCTGCAGTGCTCTAACTATAATGGTTATAAACATCAAGCCTTGATTGACAGCTCATGGTCCACATCAAACAGAATTAAATGTTTTCCAATCACCTCCCTTCATGCTTGACTGTTTTTAAATTGGGGTCAGCTGGGAATTGACAGCACTTAACTCTATTTGATGTGGTCCAAGAGCTGTGAATCAAAGCTTGATGTTTATAAACATTGCAATTGCGCACTTCGCGAAGCGAGATGAATAGAAGAATGCTGACAGCTGTGTGTGTGTAAAAGAAAAGTGAATGAATGACTTGCTGCTCAAAGATCTGAGGGAGTTGAAATATAGCTGACCCAAGAATATATAGGTGGTGCTTCCTGTTTCTGAATCAGCCCAGGTGAGAGTTAAAACAGTAATCTTTTTCACTGCCTCAGTCTGGATTGCTCTCTAGCTTCCAGTCAGCCATCTCTCTTCTAGGGGTTTTCCTGATCAGGGTCTATTTTCTAAGGGGTTTCCTCACAAGGGTCTCTCTTCTGGGGGGCTTCCTAAATGTGGTCATTTTTCTGTGGGGGGTCTGTGGGGATGTCTCCTTATGTATGCGGTCTCTGTAGGGGGTCTCTTCATTTAGGAGTTCTCTGTGGGGTTTCTCTTTATTGAAGGGATCTCTGTGTAGGGTCGATAGATCGGGCTACCCGTAGTGCATGGGGAGGCAGAAAATCCAGGAATCGGGGGCTGAATTATGCTGGGAGGCTGCATTGCGATACAGGGGAGGGTGGGTGCGGCTAGACGTGCAACCTCGCTCTTGGGCCACCCATTCAAATTGGCGGCCCGATAGCGGGATTCCCCATGGAATCTCTCACAAAGCTCGCCATACATAAATTTGCAAGGCAAAGGATTGGGAATTACTTACTCATTGGGAGTGCAAATCAGGTGCAATTCAGTTCTTTGGGCGGAATTCTCTGCCTCACGATACCACAAACGTGATCATCGTGGAGAATTGGGCATCCGGCCAAAATCGTGGTTCGCGCCCACGCTGATTCAAGCAACATGCTCCAGTCCCACGCTAGTGTTGATATGATTTTTGCCCCATGCCAGCAGCGGTATGCAAAACCAGCATTTGTATGCATTTAAATGTGATTAGTGGGTTGGACACAGTATGCTCTGCCCTTCCGCGATGCTCTGCTCCTCTCAGGCGGAAGTCACACAGGTGTGAATTACTACAAGTATTTATCAATGTGGACTGGGCGCCATGGATGTGGAGGGGCAGTGAGTGGCTAAAAAACGCTGATGACCCATTGAAAACAATGGGCTTGCTGGGCGATGGCTGCCGAGGCTGGGGACAATAGCGTCTAGTGACTTGGTGCCATGTCCGTGGACCTGGGGTGTCCCCCTCGGGATTGGGGTGGCCTGGCTCAGACTGCGTTTGCCGCAGTCTGTTTTTTTTTTTAAATTTAGAATACCCAATTCTTATTTTTTCCAATTAAGCTGCAATTTAGCGTGGCCAATTCACCTACCCAGCTCATCTTTTTGGGTTGTGGAGATGAGACCCACACGGACACGGGGAGAATGTGCAAACTCCACATGGACAGTGACCCAGGGCTAGGATCGAACCCGGGTCCTCGGTGCCTTGAGGCAGCAGTGCGAACCACTGTGCCACCTTGTTGCCCGTGCAGTCTGTTTTTAAACGCACCTCTTTTGTGTTACTTAAAGACTCCTGGCGATGCTCACTGTTGAGTGCTGCCTCTGCCCTTTAAATGCTCAGAAGGCCTCCAACCATCTGGGAGCCCACCCAGGCCGCCCCTCTGGACAACCTCATACCCCAGCTGTATCATCAAGGGCCAAGCTCAATCTGGAGCTCACCAGGTGTTGGCACTCCTCAGAAGCGCTGCCCCATTGTAGGATCAGCAGAGCTCACCCAACCAGAGGGCGCCTACAGAACTCTCCTTGGTTCTCCACCTCTCTCAGGGCTGAGGCCTCACCAGTGACCCTCATCCCTCCAGATCACAAGCTGTATCCTGTTGGTGAGACTGGCAGTGCTTAGTGCTCCTGCCACCACCTCCCAGGCAGTGTTCAGAAGGGCAGGCTTGAGTCTGTATGTCACACAGGAGAAGAGGGTGTCCTCAGGGGCTGTTTAGCACAGGGCTAAATCGCTGGCTTTGGAAGCAGACCAAGGCAGTCCAGCAGCATGGTTCGATTCCCGTAACAGCCTCCCCGAACAGGCGCGGAATGTGGCGACTTCATTTGAAGCCTACTTGTGACAATAAGTGATTTTCACTGGCATGGAGCTGTGGGTCCATCTTGGACTCCCAACCTGGGGAGCAGGTTATCTCTGAGTCGTCCTGGTGGCTGCAGTGAGTGAGTGCTAAGTGGAGCACTTAAAAACAGTTCCAACTGCCAGCTCTTTGGCTCTATTTCCAGCCCCAGCGATTAGAACATCCACTTCACTGGGAATTGCTCAAAATTCACATCAGCAGAGTGCTAACCCATTAGCATGTCCTGAATTGCTCCACAAATGGCGCCCCGAAGGGAACAAGAACCATATGCAATTCAACCCGTTGTCAACACTTAGTTTCCCAAATGGACAATATTTTTAGTTTGTTTGTTACAGTAAAAGTCTTAAAACATGATATCTTTTCATGTGATCCTGCCAGGTGGTCGCGGTAAATTCAGAGATCTTTTTAAAAGTAATTTGTCTCGATGGGGATTGTAACAAGACTGACTCACTAAATTACTAATCTTTAACTCAACTTTAACCTTTAACTCAAAGTTGGGTATGTCTTAAGAGTCGTACAGCGCAGAAAAGGTATTTTGGTCCATCAAGTATGCATTGACAATAACTACTCCTAATCTTGGGCTAACCCCACTTACCGGCACTTGTCCCATATCCTTGAATGTGAATGTCAATGTGATGGTTTCAAGTGCTCATACAAGTGCTTTAGAAAGGTTGTGAGGTTTCCAGCCTCCACTACCTTCCCAGGCAGTGCATTCCAGATTCTCACCGCCCTCTGAGTGAATTTTTCTTCTCCTCGGAATCCCCTGCCCCTCACTCTAAAACTATGCCCCCTTTTGACTGACCCCTCAACCAAGGGGAACAGCTGCTTCCTATTTACCCTGCCCAAACCCCTCATACTCTTATACACATTAATCATATCCCCCCTCAGTATTCTCTGCTCTAAAGCAAACAATCCAAGCCTATCCAATCCTTATAGCTCAGATGCTCCATTCCAGGCAACATCCTGGTGAATCTCCTCTGTATCCCCTCCAGCGCAATCACCGCCTTCCTATATTGAGGTGAATAGAACTACACACAGTACTCCAGCTGTGGCCTGATGTGTTGGGTGTTCTGGATCCGTGGAACATATACAGGTCACCAACACTTTGAATAGTGCAACACTATTTTATTGAATCATTAACTGTTTAACATACTCTGACTGTGGGTTAACACGATACTAGCTTTAACAAAAGACCTTTGCCTTGTCCTAACCAGTCGATGCACTCAGCACATGGTGAATGTCTGTGTTACAGGCTGTGAGCTCTGTCCTCCAAGCTAGCTGCAACTCGAATGAGCGGGAACTCTGATGCCCCCTGTCTTTATAGTGCGTGTGCTCCAACTGGTGATTGGCTGCGGTGTTGTGTGTGTTGATTGGTCCCACTGTGTGTCCATCAATGTGTGTCTGCACCATGATGTATTGGTGTATATTATGACATCTCCCTTTTATAAAATATGCAGCTGTGTGGCAATAAATAGTGTATGGTGAATGTCCCTGACTGCGTGTGTGCGAAATATTTACAGAACTATGTACATGAGAACTAAGCTATTTACATGGGAAGGTGCCTGGTGCAGAAAAACAGTATGCGACAAGAATAACGAGATGAACACTATATACAAGCCACGTAAATGATTAAATGGAAGAACAGAACAAATCAGAAAGTCCATAAGTCCACAAGGTTCACAAATTAAGTCTCTTGAGGTGGGCGACGAATTCTGGTTGACCGCCTCAAGGGTGGGTCAGGAGCCGCGTCATACTGAGGAGCATGCTGAGTGACCGGGATCTCTGCATAGTCCAGGGCAGGGTCAGCAGGAGGGCGAGGCAACAGTGGAGGATCATGGAGCGAGCGCGGAACGAGACGAAGGGCACGTCGATTGCGGCGCAGAATGGAGCCATCCGGTAGATGAACCAGGAACGAGCAGGGGGCCACCGAAGGACCACAGCGGTTGCATACCAGCCCCCATCCGGAAGATGGATGTGGACGTTGTCATCTGGAGCCAGAGCAGGGAGATCAGCTGCACAGGAGTCATGAGCTGCCTTGTGCTGTGCACGACACAGCTGCATCCGTCGAAGGACCGGAATGTGGCCGAGGTCTGGGACATGAATGGATGGCACCGTCGCCCTCAGGGTGCGACCTATGAGCAGCTGGGCTGGCGACAGGCCTGTGGACAGTGGGGCAGAGCGATAGGCCAGCAAGGTGAGGTAGGAATCGCATCCAGCATCGGCAGCCTTGCAGAGGAGCCGATTGACTATGTGGACGGCCTTCTCCGCTTTGCCGTTGGATTGGGGGTACAGGGGACTGGATGTCACATATGCAAAATTGTACCGCCTGGCAAAGTTGGACCATTCCTGGCTTGCGAAACAGGGGCCATTGTCCGACATAACCGTGAGCGGGATTCCACGTCGAGCAAAGGTGTCCTTGCAGGCACGGATGACTGCAGACGATGTGATGTCGTGCAACCGTATCACCTCCGGGTAATTTGAAAAGTAGTCCACAATCAGGACATTGTCCCTACCCAGCGCGTGGAACAGGTCGATGCCCACCTTGGTCCAAGGTGACATGACCAACTCATGCGGCTGCAGGGTCTCACGTGGTTGGGCCGGCTGGAAGCGCTGACAATGGGGCAGTTGAGCACTGTGTTGGCTATGTCGTCATTACTGCTGGACCAATACACTGCCTCTCGGGCCTGTCGGCGGCACTTTTCCACGCCAAGATGGCCCTCGTGTAGCTGTTCCAGGACGAGCTGGCGCATGCTATGCGGGATGACAATGCGGTCCAGTTTCAGGAGAACCCCGTCTACTACCGCCAGATCATCTCTGACATTATAGAACTGAGGGCATTGGCCCTTGAGCCACCTGCCCATTAGGTGGCGCATGACACGCTGTAGCAAGGGGTCAGCCGCCGTCTCCCGGCGCATTTGGACGAGGCGTTCATCCGTGGCAGGTAGATTGGAGGCCACGAAAGCCACATGGGTGTCAACCTGGCAGACGAATCCCGCTGGGTCACATGGAGTGTTGACTGCCCTGGAGAGAGCATCGGCAATGATGAGGTCTTTGCCTGGGGTGTATACCAGCTGGAAGTCGTATCGCCGGAGCTTGAGAAGAATACACTGGAGGCGAGGCGTCATGTCGTTCAAGTCTTTCTGTATTATATTGACCAGCGGGCGATGGTCGGTCTCAACGGTGAATTGAGGAAGTCCGTACACATAATGGTGAAACTTAACCGGTGTGGTCAGCCACTGGACTCAGGCCTCCAGTTACTCAAACAGCCTTCTACCACCACCCTTGTGTCCCATTTCAGTTTCAGATCCATCTCAACAAGTTTCCCTGAATTCCTGTGCTTCAACCTTCTCAATTAGTCTCCCACATGGGACCAGTCAAAGGCTTTGCTGAAATCCATGTAAACTACATCAACTGCAGTTCCTTCACCCACACACTTGGGCACTTCATCAAAAAATTCTATCAAATTTGTGAGGCATGACCTTCCTCCGACAAAGCCATACTGACTATCCCTTCCTCAATCCATGCCTTTCCAAGTGGAAATTAATTCTCTCCTTCAGAATTTTCTCCAATAGTTTCCCTACTACTCACCTGAGACTCACCGGTCTGTAATTCCCTGGTTTATCTCTACCACCCTTCTTGAAAAGTAGAACAACATTAGCTGTTCTCCAGTCCTCTGGCACATTCCTTGTGGCTCACTGAAGATGAGGGGTGCAATTCTCCCATCGGGAGTCTAAGTGCCGATGCCGGAGTGAAAACTGGAGTGTTTCACTCTGGCGTCGGAGCCCGCTCCCAGCCCCCTATTCTCCCGCCCCCGGGGGGCTAGGAGCGGTGTTGCGTCATTTACACGGGCCGGGCATTGGCGTCACGTAAAAGTGGCGCCGCGTAAATGACGCGGCCGGCGCCGTGTAACTGGCGTCACCCGCACATGCACGATTGCCGTCCTCCCCGAGGCCGCCCCGCAAGAAGATGTCGGATGGATTTTGCTGGGCGGCGGAGCAAAGGAGGTCCTGCTTCAGAGAGGCCTGCCACCGATCGGTGGGCACCGATCATGGGCCAGACCCCATTTGAGGCCCCCCCCCCCCGGTGCAGGAACCGCTACCTCAGTGTTCCCGCACTGTTCCCGCCGGCAGTGACGGTGCCGGTGTGAACCCGTCGTATTGGGCAGGCCGCTCGGCCCATCCGGGCCCAGCCATGATTCTCGCCGCGCTGGTTTGGTGGGAGTGGGAGAATCGCGTGCGGGCGTCGGGGCGGCGTGGCGGGACACGCCGGCGTGGGGGGGGGGGGGAGAATTCCGCCCGAGGTTTTTGTTTCTATGCAAATTAGCCAATACGGGAAAGCAATAATTTAAGAAGCTTGAAGGCTTTTATTTTAATTTCAGAGAGAAAGAATGAAATGATTAAATTTACATATTGAGATGGTCACATCTGTAAATTAAAACCTGTTCTTTAATCATTAATGGATTTGAGGCCCTTACCACTTAATTGACAAAGCATTTCTAAATTTATCAGCATGTTAATAGATGCATAAAATCACACAGTTGGTCCTTAGCCAATCTTGACTTATAATTGTTCAGCATCAGATAGAAATAAAAAACAGTTAAGTGGAAGATGACATAAATCTTCGCTTTCTCCAGGAACAGATGAGTAGTGATCAGGAAATATGCTGCTTCCTCAGGTTCAATTACAAATGCACTGTCTGCTGGGAAAGCAACAGTTTACACATTAGTTCCTGTCTCAGTGCCTTCTAGTCCCACTTAGAGACACATTTTAAATTCAAGCTTGCTCTGAATTGTGTAGCTGATGCTGTACAAAGTGTCCAGCGTGAATAAGAAAGAACAAGCATTTATATCATGCCTTTCAGAACCTCAGGATGTCACAAAGCATTTGTAACCAGTGAAGTACTTTGAAGAGTAATCACTGTTGCAGTGTAAGATTAACCGAGAGTTATTGAGTCCAGTCACTCGCTGGCGCAGAAACTCATCTTGTCCTTGATCCATGCCTGGCCTGTGAATGTCTGAGAAACCAGCCTCACAGGATCGAGGAACACTATCACAACAAACAAGAAATTGCTGCCTGAACTCTGAGTAATCATTCCTGGATAGATCATTGTCACTCAAATTAAATGTGATCAGGCACCAGAGGCTAATAGGTCTGATTTTCACCCTACCTGTCTGCTTGAAACATGGTGCGCTGGTGGTTAAATTATTGATTGTTGCCTTCACAACATTGCTCTCACCTGTTACCATTTGAACTGACTTGGCGGAAGAAGGTGGGTGGGTCATGATTGCCTGTTAATCAGGCTCTTGTAGTTCAAACACCAATGCCCTTTTGGTGCAAAATCTTAGAAGTCGCACCAAGTGCCCGACCCACCATAAAAGCTGGCAGGATTGGTCTAACAGAGCTGCTCCTTCAGTATTTAAAGAGGTATGCAACTGTGGGTATTCGGATTATAGGATCTTTGTACTATTTGAATTGCCAGGAGAGTTTCCAGCTTCCAGGTTGTTTCTTTCTCACTTGCTTTTGATTTAATTGCCCTCAGTAAGCTTTATGAATGAAAATGAAAATTGCTTATTGTCACAAGTAGGCTTCAAATGACTGTGAAAAGCCCCAGTCGCCACATTCCAGAGCCTGTTCGGGGAGGCTGTTACAGGAATCGAACCGTGCTGCTGGCCTGCCTTGGTCTGTTTTCAAAGCCAGCGATTTAGCCCTGTGCTATCTGGTTATCTTGGGTGGTATCATTGGCTTTTTCAAGTGGAAGGAATAGTTGAAGGCAGAAGAGCAGCAGCTTGAGCAACAGGCTATAGCAACTGTACAGAAGGCAGTATACGAAGGGGCAGTTTGGAGTGGGCCACATCCAGCACATTGTGGGAGGCCGTGGCTAAGAGTCATTTTTTTGGATCTATCCAAGCAGCAGCGCATCAGGAGGCTACCCTTCTCCCAGGAGTCTCTGCAGCTTCTTTTCACAGGACTTTCTGCCCCCTGGGCCTGGACCGTGCTTTGGCAGTGGTTTTCAAAGCTACCACAACTCTGTATTTCTTTTCCATTGCCTTCTTTAGAACTGTTTCAGCAGTATCTGAGAGGCTACTGTAGTAAGCAATTGCTGTAAGCAGGCAGTGTGCCCTGTTCACCAGGGCTGACTCCTGATGCATTGCTCCTTGGCTATGTCCAAGAAAATGACTCTTGGCCTATACCACCATGTGGCCATGTGGATGTGGCCCTCGTCAAGCAGTGTGCTCCATCTGCTGCCTTCTAATAAGTGCAGCTGCCGTTGCCTGTTACTGAAGCTGCAGACCATTCGATCACCTTCCCCATTGACCCCCATGATCAACAGGAGAGTACACAGGATTTACAATTGTGGTTGCCTTTCCTCATAGTCAGGGGCCGGAATTCTCTGGTTATTCGCTGATGATCGGGATGATCTGCACCGCGTTTCCCGCTGGAGACCTCACTTAGGATTCTTTTGTTCAGACTTTAACGCTTCCACTTTGATTTCCTTGTGTAAAATTGCAAACTGTTCAGTGAGTCTTTTTGCTTTTCTTCCCCAGGCATAGTAAGGCTTATAAATATTTTTCAAAAAGATAGTGGAATTTAATTATTTTAACACTTTACAATACAATAATCACTTTAAATGTTGATATGATTCTCTTCTGGAAACAATTTGATATATTTGAAATATTATAACACAAACGCTATAAATTGTGAGGTCTTACATTGGATTAAATTCTTCCATGGGAAATATGTTTTGTTCCAATATCAGAAATTCACTGCCCTCTAGTGGGTAGATTGTTCCCTTCACTACCTGGGCAGTAATCTGGCAAGCAGGTTCTAAAATGGGTGGGTGATCTGCCGTGCTGGTTTACTGCCCAGGCAATGCCCTTAGACATTGGCAAAAAAGTGAAGAATTATCTGAAACAAGAATCCAATCTCACAGTTTCTGTTATTAACTGAGCCATCACAAAGATCATCTCTTTCCACCTCAATATCTTTGCCTGGCTCTGTCCCATCTTTAGCTCCTCTGCTGCTCAAACTATCATCCATATCTTTTGTTACTCTAGACTCAACTATTAATTCTACTGTATTCCTGACTGGTCTTCTATATTCTACCCACCTCAATGTTAAACCATCCAAACCTCTGCTCCTTGTGTCCAAACTCATTTCAAGTTCCATTCACCCATCACTCAGTCCCTCCATGGCCTCGCTCCTCACTAACTCTGTAATCTCATCCAGTCCCACAATTCTCCAAAATATCTGTGCTAAGCTTACCTCTAGAACACTCTTGATTTGAATCACTCCACCATTGTTGGCTGTGACTTCAGCAACCAAGGCCATGAACTCTGGAAGGCCATGAACTCTGGAAGTCCCTCCCTGAAACATTTCAATTCTCTTCCTCTTTTTCCCCTTTCTTGATCTTCTTAAAACCTATCCCTTCAACCAAGATTTTGCTCAACTGTCCAAATATCTTCTTTTGTGGCTCAGTGTCAAATTTTGTTTGATCAAGCTTAGGATATTTTACTATTTTAAATAGGCTGTGTTATTACGAAACTTTGTCACTTTATTTTTTTTTAATATGCTGTGAGTTTCCTGACTGCATGGGGTGGCCACAATGAGAATCCCCATTGGCCGACTGCAGGAATGGAGAATCCCCATTGGCCGGCTGCAGGAACGGAGAATCCCCATTGGCCGACTGCAGGAACGGAGAATTCCCATTGGCCGACTGCAGGAATGGATGATCCCCATTGGCCGGCTGCAGGAACGGAGAATCCCCATTGGCCGACTGCAGGAACGGAGAATCCCCATTGGCTGACTGCAGGAACGGAGAATTCCCATTGGCCGGCTGCGCCAGAAAACGGGGCTGGCAGGACGGAGAATCCCGCCCATGATTTTTCAACTTTCAACTGACTGGAAGCTTTGTAGTTTGAATTGAGACAAAGAAAATTGTTTAAAAATAGAGGGCCAGGACTTCCGATGATGTCGTGTGAGAGCAAGTCGCACAAAAGGTAGCTCCCGCCAGAGTCCTGCTTTTTCAATCCTTTTTGCCCGGTTTTTGGGGGATTTTGTGGTCAGACTCACCCTGCCGAACTTTGTAAAGAATTGCTGTGGAATTATGTTAAAAATTTCATCAAAGAAGCTTGCTGGAAAGAAGCCTCAGGCCGATAGCCTGGTGAGGGAATCAGAAGGAGGGAAGATGGCAGGCATGGCTACCACCCTGTCGGTGGTGATGGCACAGGACTTTGGAAAGTTTGGGAAACAAATAGACAAGCAGTTTGGTTGGCAAGGCAAGTAGATGAGGGAGTCCTTCAAAGCTACCATTGAGGAAGCATTGGGCCCGATCCAAGTTCGGTTGTGAAAGATGTAGAAAGCTGTTAAGGAGCAAGACGGGATGCTGAAGGGCATGGAGGAGGTCTTGTTGCGGCATGAAGGGCGGCTCGCCTCTTTGGAAGCTGAGAAACTGCTTGTGGAAGAGAGGAACAAGGGCCTCAGAGCAAAATTGGAATGCCTGGAAAATAGGTCGAGGTAACAGAACCTCAGAATAGTGGGGCTGCCGAAGGGAGTGGAGGTCTCGAGGCCAACGGAGTACATTTCGGAGATGTTCGCTGGGCTGGTGGGGGTGGGATGAAGTGTTCGTCAGAGAGCTAACAGTGAAAAGGGGATTTCCTTTGTTTCATCCTTTGGAGGGGATTGGTAGTCATGTTAGGTGGGCCAGGAACCTAGGAATCCGTGATGAAAGCGAGATGATGCATTGCAATGGAAGTGGCTGACTTATGGGTTAAGGGTGGTCAGAGGTCCCCAACAAGACTAGTTACCTGGAATGTGTGGGGCCTGGGGGAACCTGTGAAAATGATGACCGTTTTCTCTCATCTAAATAATCTAGGAGCCGATGTGGTGTTTTACAGGAGACCCATTTGTGGGTGTGGGACCAGACCAGGCTTCAGAAGGGCTGGGTGAGCCAGGTATTCCACTCGGTCTTTGTTAGTAGGGCCCTGGGATTGGCAATCTTAATCAATCAGAGGGTCTTTCTAGCGGAAAGGGCGTTGGCTGATCGGGGGGACGGTATGTGATGGTCACAGGTATGCTGGAGGGGAAGTCGGTGGTCTTGTTAAACATGTATGCCTCAAATTGGGATGATGTGATGTTTATAAGGTAGTTATTGGCCACAATACCCAGATCTAGATACTCATCAACTGATTCTGGAGGGAGATTTAAATTGTGTCTTTGTTCCACAACTCGATCAATCTCAGCTAAAATCTTGGCCCCTTTGGGTGTGGTGAAGGTGCTGTTGGTGTTTATGGAAGAGGCAAGGAGAGCAGACCCATGGCAGTTTATGCATCCTAAGGGTGAGGATTCTTGGTCTTCTCCCCAGTATAGAAAGTGTACTCTAGGATAGATTACTTTGTGGTAGACAGGTCTCTTCTTCCTGGGGTGAGGAAGGCTGAATTATTGGCGATAGTCGTCTCAGACCATGCTCCACATTTTGCAGATTTAGAGCTGGAGGCGGGCCAGACACAGGCTGGAGGATGGTTCTGGGGATTATGGCAGATGTGGGGTTTTGCGGGTGGATTTCAAGAACCATAGATGAATACGTGGAGTTCAATGGGTACAGGATGGTGGCGCCCTCTATTCTGTGGGAGGCATTGAAGGTGGTGATTAGAGGCGTGATTATATCGCACGAGGCACACCTGGATAGGGAGACTAATAAGGAGTGCCAGAAGTTAGTTGATGTCATTGTGGATGTGGACTGTAGACCCAACCCCGGAACTCCTGGAAAACAGGAAAAAGCTGTAAGCCCAGTTTGACCCTACAGGGCGGTGCCTGAGGGGGGTTATCTATAAGTATGGGAAGAAAGCGATCTTTTGGCTCAACAGCTAAGGTGGCAGGTGGACTCTCGGGAGATTTTCCAGATCAGGGACTCAGGGGGCAGGCTGGTTTCCGCCTCAGATTTTCAAAAAAATTCAAAAACATTTAGAGTACCCAATTATTTCGTTTTTCCAATTAAGGGGCAATTTTAGTGTGGCCAATCCACCTAACATGCACATATTTGGGTTGTGGGGGTGCAACCTACACAGACATGGGGAGAATGTGCAAACTACACATGGACAGTGATCCAGGGCCGGGATTCGAACCTGGGTCCTCAGCGCCGCAGTCCCTGTGCTAACCACTGCGCCATATGCCGCCCTTAAAGTTAACGGGCATTTTGGACCGTTCATGAGAGTCTTTACTGGTCTGAACTGCCAGGGGAAGAGTCAGAGTTTTTAGAGAGCTTCGTGTTCCCCGAGGTGGGGAAGGAAATGGGGGAAGGGCTGGAACTGCCATTGGGTCCAGAGGAGGCCCAAACAGCAATAGGATAGATGCAAGCAGGGAAGGCATTGGGGCCTGATGGGTCCCGGTGGAATTTTACAAGACGTTCTCAGACCAGCTGGTTCCATTGCTGATTGTTCAATGGTTGTTCAATGACTCTTTGGCCTGAGGTTCCCTTCCTGTGATGCTTGGGCAGGCATCCATCTCCCTTCTCCTGAAAAAGGACAAGAATCTGGCAGAATGTGAGTCAGCCGCCCTATTTCATTGTTTAATGTAGACCCTAAGCTGTTAGCTAAAGTTCTAGCATTGTGGAGGAACCCTGTCTCATGGAGGTAGTTGGGGATTTGTAAAGGGCCAAAAACTGTCATCCAATGTTTGGCAAATGCTGAATCTGCTTCTTACCCCAACTGCCGGGTCAGAGCAAGAGATAATCATGTCATTAGATGCAGCAAATGTGATTGATAGGGTGCTCTGGAGGTACCTCTTTGCGGTCTTGGAGAGGTTTGTGTCATGGGTACGTCTGCTGTACAAGGCTCCTTTGGCCAGCATATGTACAAATACCATGAGATTGGGGGTTTCCCAGTTGCACAGGGGATGAGGCAGAGCTGACCTCAGTGTTCCGTACTGTTTGCATTGGCAATTGAGCTGTTGGCCATTGCCCTGAGGGTTGTGGAGTGGAGAGGGATAGTTAGGGGTGGAGTGGAACACAGGGTCTCCCTGATTGCAGATGATCTTTGGTTATAAATGAAGGACCCGGTGCCCACCATGGGGGAACATAATAATGATACTGAAGAGCTTTGGGTCCTTTTTCGGAAACAACTTAAATCTGAAGAAGAGCGAGTATTTTCCGGTCAGCATCGTGAGGAATGGAGCTAGTCTGGGGGTACTTCCCTTTCACTTGGCCACATGCAGCTTCTGGTATCTGTGGGTCGAGCTGTCTCGAGGTTGGGCCCAATGCAGTAAGCAGAATTAAACCAACCTGGTGAATAAGTCAAACCTGACCTAGAATAGTGGGTCTACCTTCCTTTGTCCCTGGTGGGTAGGGTCCAGTCAATTAAGATGCAGCTTTTGCCAAGATTTCTGCTTCTCGTCCAGTATCTTTCGGTCTTTCTTCCCAAATCATTCTTTGGGTGGGGGATGGAACGGTTAATATCGGCCTTCATATAGGCAGGCAAATCTCAGAGGATTCAGAAGGTTGTCCTGCAGTCGGGAGGTCTCGTGCTGCCGAACTTAATATTTTATTACTGGGATGCTAATGCAGAGAAGGTGTTGGGATGGTATGGGGACCCGGGGGCTGCATGGGTGCAGATGGAGTCTGGGCCGTGCAGGGGGTCCAGTTTGGGTGCTTCTCTTCCGTTCGCATTGGCAAATTATTCATCAAACCCGGTGGTTGTCTCCACTTTAAAAATATAGAGGCAACTCCATCAACATTTTAACCCGGGGTCGGTATTAAGGCAATTTGTGCTAACCATGTGTTCGAGCGGCGAGGTTAGATGCCACATTTGGAGTGTGAATGGAGAAGAAGCTGGAGAGATTATGCTATCAATTTCTGGAGGGACAGCTTGCCAGCCTGGTGGAATTGAAAGAGAAGTTTGGGCTCTCGGGCCTGGATTCGTTTAGCTACCTTCAGATACCAAATTTTCTGAGACAAATGTTCCCAGCATTCCGAGAGGTGCCACCATCCTCCTTGATGGAGAGGATCCTTCTGTGCACAGGGTGGGATGAGGATAGTACGTCCGATATATATATATATATGGGAGGATTCTGGTGGAGGACCTGGTCTCAGTGGAGGGGGTGAAAGCCAAGTGGGAGGAGGAGCTGGGACCCAATTTGGAGAATGAGGTGTAGAGTGAGGCCCTTTGCAGGGTGAATGCCAGGCCACTGTGTGTGAGGCTGAGCTTGATCCAGCTTAAGGTAGTGTTTAGGGCGCACCTGATCAGAACTAGAATGAGTCGCTTCTTTGTGGAGATTTAGGACAGGTGTGAGTCCTGGTCAAAGGGGCGATCTAACCACACACATGTTTTAGTTCTGTCTGAAATGGGTGTGTTTTTCAGTCTCCGTTTTCTTACCATGTTGACGATTCTGAACATCGAGTTGGAACCCTGTCCCTTGGTAGTCATATTCAGGGTATCGGACATGCTGGAGCTGCGGACGGGAATGGGTGCAGATGTTCTTGCCTACGTCTTGCCTTCCTCAGAGCGAGTCCTGCTGGGGTGGAGCTTGGCAACTCTGCCCCATGCCTCGGCTTGGCTAGGTGACTTAATAGAGTTTCGACACCTGGGGAAGGTCAAATACATGGGCGCGATTCTCTGAAATGGAGACAGAGTGTTCGCACCATTGTGAAAGCCGTCGAGGTTCATGACGGCGCGAAACGGCCCCTGTCCCGACCGATTCAGGGCCCGATAATGGGCTAGGAGCGGCGCTGCGTCATTTACGCGTGCCAGGCCTTGACGCCGCGTAAAGGCAGCGCCGCCTACATGACGCGACCGGCGCCACATAACTGGCGTCACCCGCGCATGCGTGGTTGCCATCCTCTCCGAATCCGCCCCGCAAGAAGATGTCCTACGGATCTTGCGGGGCTGCGAAAGAAAGGAGGTCCTCCTTCAGAGAGACCGGACTGACGACCGGTGGGCACCGATCGCAGGCCAGACCCCATTTGAGGCGCCCCCCGGTGCAGGATCCCCCCTCTCTCCCCCCCCCCCCCCCCCGCAGGCCACCCCCCCCAGCGTTCCCGCGCTGTTCCCGCCGGCAGCGACCAGGTGTGGACGGCGCCAGGGAGACCCCGCAGTTTTGGGCAGGCAGCTCGGCCCATCCGGCACTGAGAATCGCGGGGGTACCGGTGAATCGCCATTTTGGCTGTCTTGGGAGATTCACTGGACCGCGCTGCGCAAACGCAATTGTGCCGATCTGGCCGCTTCCATGAATCGCGGGAGGGCGTCGGACCGGCGTGGCGGTAAAATTTGGCGACCCAGACGATTCTCTGAAACGGGGAGAATGTTAATTGTTGGGGGGTCTTTTCTTTTCCTTTTTGGGGGGGTATGTAATTTAGCTTTTTGTTGTCTTTTACTATTGTACTGTTATTTCTATTTTTGTACTTTATAAACTGAAAAAGATTAATAAAAATATATTTTTTAAAAATAGAGCCACATTCCAACTGAACAAAGATGAGAAAAATGCTCTGAAACACTTTGAGAAACAGGAAGACCACAGTCTTTACTGACCACAACCATTTGACCTTTGTGGAAAAATTCAAAACTCAGAATGCACGGTTATTTCATATCATCTAAAATTCACCCACATTTCAGGGAGATTGAACGCGATTGCAGACGTTCTGTCCTGAACTTTAAGAAACACAGTTAGAACTGATGAGATAATCTAGACTAGGCCTTAGAGAGTGAACGGAAGTGAATGTATGTTTTTGCGTTTTTTAACCTAGTATTGTGGAGGTGTTATGAGTCTATGCACCTTTATTTTTGGAAAAATTACTTTTCAATTTTCAACCGACTGGAAATTTAGCAATTTCAACTGAGACGGAAAGCCAGCTCAATATGTAAGACCACATTCCAAGGTGAAGGTGCGAAACAAACAAATCACCCTCAAGGGGGTGTGAAGAGAGAGGCATTTCCTGTTTCCAGACAGTCATCAAAACCTGTAACTGTCTACGGAAGAGACATTAAAGATGCAAAGCACTGGATATTGAAACAATGGCTACACTAGACAGACAGACCCAAAACCTTTTGAAAATACACATTGGGTGAAGTATTTCCAGGCAAGGCTACCCAGCCATTAGAGAGAGGTTGCAGATGACACATGGGTTTTCCAGAAAGACGTCAGAAAAGGAAACAAGCTGAAGGCATTGCCAGGGTTCCCAGGTGCACTGCCAGGGTGCCAGGCTGGCAGTGTCAAGGTACCTATGTGTCAGGTTGCCTGCGCCAAGGATTGGACCCAGGGGTGCCCTGCCCTTATGAGGTGGGAATCGTGAGATCCAAAGGACCCCTAATTGGTAAGTTGGGGCGTCCGCAGGTTGCATTGGCGGGGGGGGGAGAGGTGAGAGATCGGTGTGCCATTTTAAAATGGCTCTTCCTATAATGGCGAGCTGAGCTCGTTTCTCGCCGATGCCCGAAAAAGAATCAGAGTCCCATTTAAATGTGGGGTTGTTCACAGCACAGCAAGCACCGGGAAGCACCCTACTAAACGCGCCCAAAATTTGACTTTATTTTCCATTATATCGCTCCCTACTTCTCAAACAAATGAAACGACACTTAATCGTATATTTTTTTACCTTTCCTTCATTGGACTCACGCTCCCCTTATTTCTAACACCTCAGTGTGTTTTGGGAGGGAAAGTGGTGGGGAGGTGTTGGAGAAGGAGAGCACCTAAAGACAGCGTGGCAGGGCCGAAAGCTTAACATCACGTGCTTATTATATTTCTCATGCTTAGTGGTTAATAAATGTTCTGTTTCTTTGACTTAAGAAAACCTTATTTGATTGGCTTGCAGCTTTAAATAGTAAAATACATTCTGATTTGGAAAATGTAGATCCTCATGAAAAAAATCTTAGACCTTTTGTTGTGACCAACTAAGGAGCTAGAATAGAGGAGAGCCTGTTCACCCCTTCTCGTCGGGTCATAATATAAAAACAAATTGTTGTTGCTCATCTGATTGCTCTGTTGTCTGCTAACTAATTGATATTATTCAAACCTTCAGACATCTGTAGCATGAGAATAAAATATTGCTGATGTGGATCTGGGACCAGTCCCACTATTTGTATATCCCACTTTGTAGCTAATTGACGAAGGTATCACAGTTTGAGGCAATCGCTATGATAACTTAAAATCTTTGTAAAATGTGGACTACTGAGAGAATGGTAGTTTAAACCCTGAATGGTCATGTTGGCCTGGGCCTTTGCAATGGCGCACAGCAAAAATGGCAGGAAAGACCAAAATCTGGACATTCTTTTCATGGGATGTGGATGTCACTGGCTAGGCCAGCATTTTTTGCCCATCCCTAAATGCACATGAGAAGGTGGTGGTGAGCTGAATTCTTGAATCATTATAGTCCATGAGGTGTAGATGCACCCACAGTGTTATTGATAAGGGAGTTCAAAGATTTGATCCAGGAATTTTGAAGGAACGGTGATATATTTCCAAGTCAGGATGGTGTGTGATTTGGAGGGGAACTTGCAGATGCTGGTCTTCCCGTGCATCTCCTGGCCCTGTTTTCTAAGTGGTAGAAATCACAGGTTTGGAAGATACTGTTGAAGGATCCTTCCCGAAGGTCGGGTTGAGATGCGTGCATGCATGTTTGCAGAGGCAGCTGCCCATATAAATTAGCAATTACCACCACTCATATCTAATCTTGGTGACACAGGTAAAGTGCACAGGTTAGACCTGGTCAGAGCACTCCTTGTGGAGTCCTTTGGAGAGGTGGCATACCCCCATAAGATATGGTCCCAGAACACTTTTGGGGAGCTCAGGTGCCTTTTGGGAGAGGTAAGGTGCATCTTGGGATTGTTAAAGGGGCTGGTTTAGCACAGTGGGCTAAACAGCTGGCTTGTAATGCAGAACATAGGCCAGCAGCGCGGGTTCAATTCCCGTACCGGCCTCCCCGAACAGGCGCAAGAATATGGCAACTACGGGATTTTCACAGTAACTTCATTGAAGCCTACTTGTGACAATAAGCAATTAATATTATTAAAGGTATATATGATTGCACATAAAATGTGCCTAAACTCATTAATCATCAATTCTTTGGAGCTGCTAAAAATGTCAAAAATAATTGTCAGAAGTAACTGTCAAGGCATTTAAAACCCCAGCCCCTTAAATCTTTGAAAAAAGTGTCTGAAGTGTTTTCAAAAAAATGATTGCTTGCTATTTCATTTTGCCTGTTGACTTAAGCCTAGGGGCAGGGAGGTGTCATGTAAGCAGCAGAGAAAATTTGGCGATATATGGCTGCAATGAATTATCAAAATAGCTGACCATGAAATTAAGAGATTGTAGTGGACTCGGTACTTCATATATATTTGCCACTACAGTGCAACAGTCTACAGAACAAACAGAATGCTGAATTATGTTGCTAAATCAGTAGGGTGCCAGCCATGCTAAACTGATTGGATATTTGTTCAAACGCTGTGTGCAAGTGCTCAAGCTCTGCTGCTTATGCAGAGAAGGGCAGCCCCAGGGTGAACCTATCAATACTAAATAAATGTGTGATGAAAATAGGGTTATTCATTCTTGAAAGGAAACAAGTAAAGGTGTGTTTATACCATACCATCTGCCTGAGAGTAGTAGCTGCAATTTCAACAATTCTCGAATGCTTCCCACCTGTAATTCCCTTGGTGGTAGTTTTGCACTTATTATTCACATGGATTAATCAGCTTCCCTCCCAACTATTAACTTTTAAGTCATCTGAGAATGCAGATTTAAATCTGGGCAAGTTTTGTTGCAACTTTGCCTTAGTTTAATTGCTCTGTTTTATCACCTTTGCTCTTGAGTCGCCAGGTATCTTTATGATACCGCCACGTAGTTCAAGTCCGAGTAATGATCAATAATCCAATACACCGATTAGTAAGATTTAAATCAAAGCACATTTATTATACACAGTAATCACTACTCATGCACAAATTCTACGTCTAAGCTACTTCTACAACTAACAGGCCTATACTTAACGTGGAACTGGCCCAGCAGGTCAGGGAAACAAATGGCCTTTCGTTCGGGTTCTGAGCCTACGGGATTCGAAGTTCGTACAGGTTGGTAGCTAGGAGCGCCTATCTCGTAGCGAGCGTTGAAGTAAGACTTACAGGTTTGATCGGCTGCTGAAGAGTGAAGAGAGAGCGAATTGAAATTGGGGCTCAATTCTTATAGTCCCCAGGGGCTTCCCGCCTTTCGGGGCGGACCCTGTACCTGGTCCCAAGTGATTGGACTTTGTCCCAATCACTTGGTTCGATTTTCTCCAATGCTGGAGCGGTTCCCTGATCGATGGGCAGTCTTGAGGTGCTCGTTCACCTCCTTTTGTGTAGGCTTCTGCTGGCGCCGAAGAGTCTGGTTTTGCTTTGTGTGTCTAAATGTTGCTTATTGTTCCCGGGGATTGCTCATTAGTATGCAGATGGCTGGTGTTTTGTTATGCTGATGGTTGCTGGTATCGGTCTTGTCTGGCCTTTCCAGAGGTAAATACACAGCCAACCTGCAGCTGCTCGTTTTTGTCCTGTTGACTGACCTTCCCATCAGCCTTTGCCGTTCGCCATTTTGAATCGGGAGTTGGCCATTTTAAGTGGCTACATACCCTCCTTGTGATCCTAACGCGAAGCGTGAAGGATCACATAACTATGTTGCTTTCCATTCCCTGACCTGGGGGGGGGGCACTTCCTTCATGGCCTCTGCACTGACCATAGCTATGCAAAAAATTTAACTGACAATTCTAAGGGCGCTATGTCAAACAGGGACATGCATTACAAAACAATAAACTGGGAACCTCTAACTATTCTTAATACAGTACACTCAGTTAAACATTTCATTATCCTAACTTCTTCAACCATGCAACAAAATCATAGCAGTTTATACACAGTTTTCCTGGCTTGGCAGTCAAGCTCAGGATCGCACAATTTGCTCATGAACAGTTCTTTACATTTCTTTATTTACAATAAAACGCAAGTGAATGCTCTTTATTATAGATTGCAGAGGTCGCGGGTCCGGTCGTATCCGAAAATAGGGGATATGATCCTATATACCGGGGTTCGAGCGCAATAGGCTCTCCTTCTCCATTTCCGTAGACGCATAGTCTGCACTATGCAGCAGAGAATCGCTAATACCTGTAAGGTTTCTATTACATAGGACAGGGAGTACCAGGTTATAAACCTGGCACACCAAGATGATGTGGTGTCGCTGGTGACTGGGCTCTGGGTACTGCGGGGAAGTGAAACATTAACGGCTGGGGGGGCTTGAAGTCATGGGGTTCGCATTCACGTGCAACCAAATGTCCATAAAGATGATGCTGATCCATGTGAAGGAAGTCCTCATGGCTCTTCTCTTTCCTTTTCTTTCTTCTCTTCTCCGGTCCTGGAGTTTCTGGAGTTCTGTAGAAACAAGCATAGTGTCTGTAACTATCTTTGTTTAATATCTCGTACGATAGTGTGTCTGTCCTGTAGTGCCAATTACTCCCTTTATAATTGGTCACTATGTGTGACTCCCTCATTTTTTTTCCCCAAAAATCGAATTTTCGGACAAGACACACTTCCCAATGATGAACCAGTGCGAGCCGTCTCGCAGACTGCGCAATTTACCATCCAAATGTTTCAGGATGTAAATAGCATGTGGTTGGCAACCTAAAGGTTACCTGAAACAAAACAAAACTTTTTGAACGAAAAGTGCCAAAATGAGGTGCGTATGGGCCACAACGGGTAAGAGTTGGATGGAGTCCCCGGGTAGGACGGCTACCAATGCCGTGTCGCTCCTACCCGAGTGTAGTTGACCAGAGGGGGGATTCCCAGGCAGGGCAGGTCCCAAGCCGTTTCTCCACTGCCTGAGCAACCGACAAGAACGGGCAAGAAATGTAGTCATCGTGGTGGGGCTGCCGTAGTGGTTCTTTCCTTTGAACCAGAAGGGCAGTTACGAACGGGCGGCTGGTACCTTAACCAGTCTCTGCAGACAAGTCCTCAGAGGTTTCTGCTGAAAAGGTGTGCGGACAAGTTCTCAGAGGTTTCGGCCGAATAGGCGTGGGGCAGTGAGAAACAAATTCTCCTGTCGGACATACAACATTTAACAAACTTACAAACAACATAAAACATTCTGCAGGTTCCATCAGAAAGGACACCACTTCTCCCAAGCGGTTCCTTTTAAAACATCATCTGGACACCTCAGTTCTCGGTTGCGAACAGGGTCACAAAGGGGTTCTCGGTTTGGGAGTCAGACCCAAGGTCGTCATCTTCTCCCGTGTGCCAAACTCTTGAGTGTATCAGGGCTGAAAGGGCTGCGTGGTGTGAGGTGGGGTTGCTCTCGTCGTTGCGGACGAGTCGGAACGAGTTATCTCGGTGCCAGTAATTGGTGTCTAGCTGTGTGGGGACCGAATCGGGGTCGTCAGTGTAGGTCGGTGGTCAGTGGTGGGGTTTGTTCAGGAAAGTGATCATGAAGGGATCACTCGGAATCGCTGGGTGTGGGTCCTGTTGCATGGGGATAGTAGGGAGGCGTGCTGTGGCTGTCGTCCGAGTCACAGTCGCTGTCTCTGCTGCTGCAGTCTGTGGGCGTTCCGGGGCGGAGTATATATTTCGGGGGTGGAGTCGAGGTCGAGTCCGTGGCTGGGCTGGACGTGTTGTGGGTTGGGAGGGTTACGTTGGCTGTGGGCGGGGTGTGGTGTGCTGCGTCGAGCATGACGTGGTGTGCGTGGTTAGACTGTGTTCCATATGCCTTCAGCTGGTTTATATGAAACCACGCAGTCTTACCGTTGGGGTACTTTATTTTACGGAAGGGCTTACTTATTCCGCAATGGAGTACGGACCCGAGTATTTTGGTGACAGGAATGTGCTGGGGTTATATACAGAGAGCATAACTTGCTGTCCTATACTGTACTCAGTCGCATGCACTGTCTTGTCGAAACAAGCCTTGCTCTGTTTCTTTCTGGTGCCCAATTTTACTGCGGCTGCTAGCTGAGCCGTTTTAACATTTTCCACTAATTGCTCTACTGCTTTCTCGTGCGTGAGGGCCGTCACCTCGGGGCTGGTCAAGTCCCAATCACTTGGTTCGATTTTCTCCAATGCTGGAGCGGTTCCCTGATCGATGGGCGGTCTTGAGGTGCTCGTTCACCTCCTTTTGTGTCGGCTCCTGCTGGCGCCAAAGAGTCTGGTTTTGCTTTGTGTGTCTAAATGTTGCTTATTGTTCCCGGGGATTGCAACATGCAGATGGATGTTGTTTTGTTATGCTGATGGTTGCTGGTATCGATATTGTCTGGCCTTTCCAGAGGTAAATACACAGCCAACCTGCAGCTGCTCATTTTTGTCCTGTTGGCTGACTTTCCCATCAGCCTTTGCCGTTCGCCATTTTGAATCGGGAGTTGGCCATTTTAAGTGGCTACAGTTTAAAGAATCCTGAGGAGATCCAAAGGGACCTCTTGAGCCCAGGCTAGACACAATGCTCGAATTGTAGTCTGTGCATTGTCAAGCCAAGACCTGATTAGGATCTGTCACTGGAGATATACTGGATGAAAGAATCAAATCCATTTATATGATGCTTTCTCACATCACTGACAAATACCATGTGTATTAGATAAATTATTATTTGTTATCGCGTAGCTAAATATGTCAGCCAATTTGCGCACAGCAGGTCACACTAAAGCAATAAGTGAATGACCCATGTAGTTTGTTTTCAGTGGTGTTGGCTGAGGAACAAATATTGACTATGACATTGGAAGTTATTGGCTCTCCTTCAAAAAGGGAAATAGGAACTTCGAGATCCTCCTGAGAAGATTTGATAGGACCCTGGCATAGCATCTCATCCAAAGGATAGCAAGCTCAATACTGCATTGACCTGTCAGCCCAGGTTATAAACTCAAGTGTTCGAAAACCTTAGCAACACTTTGGAGAGGAAACTATGACAAGCTGCAGCATAAGCCTATCCTCAGAGAGATCTCATTAAACTATGTACGACAGTAACTTGTCTTGCAATGGTAATCCGGGATCACAGCTTCAATCTGAACCATGGCAACAGAACAAGGGCAACAGGCCTATAGGAACAATAGTCAAATGTAGACCTGATGCCGGAATGTTCTTCAACATACAGGAGATCAGTACTTGAAATGCAGTTTCCAGAAGCAAAAACATTTGATTCATAAGAAAGAGCTGTGATGAAGCAGTCGTGAGAGCTTTATCTTTTCCTGGACAGATAAACTGAAAAGGGCTGAGTGGCCTTCCTTGTCCATTTTTATCTTTGGTTCACAAGTCAGCAAAACAGGAAATTGACTGACTGACTTTGGCAGAATTACAATAGAGTTTTTTTGTTTTGTCTCTATGTTTTTAAATGTACATTTTTTACTTTTTAAAATTCTTCCTGTCACTTGCTATTATCCCAATCTGAGGGAGTACAGACAGCGTCCTACAAATCTGTAGACTGCTTGGCTTGGTCATCAATAGTAATTAATAGGAAAGAGACACGATGCAACCTGTTTGTTTCATGTCCAGGTCAAATCTGGGAGCAAACACATGGAAAAATGCAGGCATGAATCCATTGTCCTACTAATTCCTGGCACCTATAGCCATGCCAAATATATTGGCATAAACATATTTGCAAGTCTCTTTGTGTCACATTACTTATAAAAGTCAGTTTTCTGGTGAGACGCCTCTTGCCAGCAGCAGGATTCTCCGTTCCTGCAAATGGCCAATGTGGTTTCCCATTGTGGCCACCTCACACCGTTGGGAAACTCACGGGCGTGAGGTGCTCTGCCGGCAGACTGGAGGATCCCGCCAACAGAGAATTCCACTGCATATCTTTTTGCAAAATAAAGCATTTCACATGGAAAGGGAAAATAAGGTGACCAACCTTGAAATATCAACATTTTGCATGTCTCAAATGTATAATAACATAAAGTCATATTACTGGCACCGATCGATAGGAAAGACTTGGACTTTGGAGATATTGCAGCACTAATATGTAAGGAATAAAATGTAATCCTCTAAAGAACTGAATTACCTACCCTCAAACATAAAACAAAGTATATTTTTCCACTTCCATTTCTCACTTACAGAGCATCTCTTCAGCATTCAAAGAATAAGAGAGGAAAGTGACAGTGATTGTCATCAGAACTCACCATTCTATATATCATGTCCCCGGGAAGAACCGTTATATTATTAACTGCTCATTGTAGACATCAGGAGACAATTAAAGTCAGTGATGTATGGAGTTAAAATCACTTATACGCATTTTATTAGCTATGCATCTCTGTTACTATTGCATCTATTCGAGTTTTTGAATTCAATTGAAAATTTAGCCCTTGTAATTCATCGAACCATATAAATTTATGGCACAGAAAGAGGCAATTCAGCCAAAAATTAAAAGAGCTATC